>NC_065891.1:10411225-11027781 GCF_905147045.1 Nymphalis io
AACGAAGGTCCTGCACCCTCTAGCTCAATAACGAGAGGGGCTTCCCGTTTGGTGTAGAGGTCCGGCTGGAGTGCTCCAAGGGCGCTGATGGCGGCACCAGAACCAGGACTCAGAGGTACCCCACTGCTGCTTTCCACTAAGGAGTTGCTTCGGTCTATCCGTCTAAAATACAGGAAAAATAGGATTTTAAAAATGATTAATCATTAAATCATTCATATAATATATCTTGCTACTGCTACGGAACGAAATTTTATGACGTCAGTGTTCATTTATTCTCAACTCTGAAGGCTTACGTACAAGCATAACGTGTACCTACATATATGTTCGTAAACGAGTTACATCCCGGCGTCCTATATCATCAACTCATAATGTGACCTTAAATATTAAACGCATCTATGGAACTTGAATATACATATTTCACGAAGCTTGTAATGTACCGACGTGTCAACACTTGTTAATAATTCAGCGACCATTACTTGTAGTTGTGACCTCTGTTGACACTACTCAAATATCTGATTGAAAATTGAAATTTTGAACTAAAATAAGGTTTTCAAATTCTATTTAGCTAAATAAAAAATCTATTCATTTGGACAAAATGGATTTTTTTAATGAATTAAGAAGAAGTAAAGTCGTTATATATATGTTCCATGTTCTTTTAATATAATGCTGGTACTACACGATTGTAATATTTTAATTTAAGTGTATGATAATGATAATTAAAAGGTTTCATTGATAGCATATCTAGGATATAGAATATTGAAATAAACGATTAAGAAATATTCATTGTTTTATTCGCAAAACCAACATTTACCAATCGTTATTCGTAAAACCTTACTCTCGTGGTTAAAGTCCGAAAAATCATCTCACTTTTGTAATATCTTTACGTTTACCAACCCATGTTGGTAAATCCTAAGATTTACTAGTATAATCCTTATTTTTTTTCAGTAACTTATTATGTGTGATATGAAAGCGCGGAGTTAAGGTTCGTTAATTGTCATACGGGATAGATAATTATTTAATTGTATTTATTTAACATATCCAGGTAATATCATTGGTTGAAAAGTGTAATACATACATACATATAATATGTAAATGAATTCAGTAAATTTAAAATTTAACGCAATTTCATTGATCCTTTTTTTTGTTTATACGTACAAAAACTCATTCATTTGTTTTGTTATAAAGTGAAAAAGTACTTAATAAAAAATATTAGGTATAAAATAACTTTATGACAAATGTCGTGTAGTTTCTTACGTGTAATGATTATACATTGCATTAAATAATCACACGAGCACAGATAGCCTGTTGGCACAAAGTAATGAGTTCGGAGTGTCAGAAGAAGGCCCGGGTGGGTAAATTGAGTTATGTCAATTTGTGCGGGACACGCCCGCTTGAGATTGATTCTCGGAGCGGGGACTTTAGCGTGTCGAATTTTCAACATAATATTTGATGTACAATTCGGAATGACAATATAGAACAATTTACGTGACGTTCCTTTCATTTAAAATTAAATATACATTTTTATATTTGCTTACTTTTATTATTAATGTGTTATTATTATGATTCCACGATACATGTAAGTATGTAGATATAATGCATGTTAATAATTTATATACATTATTCACGAGTCTAAATAAAATCGTAAATTGCTTTGTATTTTTAGGCTGTTTACTTAAACAATGATTACCCGTTAAATAACGTTTATAAGCAAGGCCTATATATATGTCAGTAAATTGTAATATGTAATATGAAATGTATATATATATATATATATATATATATATATATATATACATACATATCATATTACAATATCAATATGTAAATATTTACTATTTATAATGACAAAAAATATATTATTCTAGTAAACACTTGAATTTTCATTGATTTTAATTGTGCAAGGAATAAATTAACGGAATCAGCTGTTACAAGAGTTCAACTCTAATGAATTCAGATCTCGTCAAACATAAGTAAATCCTACATGATATAGTCGGGATACATCAAGAGCGGTAAAGATTCGGTTAGCGAGATAAATTCGACGTAGATCACGTTTCTGTAATCTAGGGCGGAGTATCACGTAGAGGTAATGATGAAATATACACGGAAACCTAGCTTGTGACATACGTAGAATATTGTAGACTAAATATAACTGGTTTTGTCAGGTTTTCGCAAACAATGTCAATTTGCAAAATGAAAAGTCTCCTATTGATAATTTTAAAATGCTATTTTTTGTGCATTTGGCCTCGGGATCCGCGACCACTAGATTAATGAAGCAGTCGGCTAACTACATATGAAACGTTTAAAAAACCTTTTTATTAAATAATCTTTTAATTTTGAAGCCAATTTGATTAATTAAAAAAAAATATATTTTTTTTCCATTTTTAGCGTAATTGTAGAAGTTAGTAGTAGAGTGAGTAGTGTGAGTTAAGAAAGCTGTCTTACACGATACATAATCATAGTGCAGTATTGTTATAGAAAGTTAAGTTTGCTTATTATTTTAATTTATTTTTTGAATATGTGCGCTCCACTCGGTAAAACTATAATGCTGTTTGTGATTCTGAATCAGATAAATTACTCAGAAAAGACACACAAGATATCTGTAATCGAAGAATTAAAACATTGTTTGACTTCATACCTTGGCGGCACCAAAAGAGGAGACAGGCATCTCGGTGGTATATGTCGTGGGCTAGGTGGTGCGGGAGAATCAGCTAACGAAGCGAGCGAGCCATGGGCGAGAGGTGCCGCTCTGACATCCAGAGAGGCCGCTCGTAGCGGCGATGGAGACCGCGGCACGCCAGCAACTCCTGCTTCTAGTGTCCGTCCGTCGGGTGCAAATGTGCGTATTGCTGGAGATGAGCCGCGGTGACTCTGAAAAACATTTATTCTTTTATATTAAGCCATTCGTTAATGTGTAATGAACTAGCCAACCCGACCGCTTTGTTAGGCAAAATTCTTAATTTAAAAATATTAAGTTAATTTATGAATTTTAAAGGTAAAGCTCTTAAATTAAAACGGTAGAAGCATTCTTCTTTCGAATATAGAATTCGTAAATTTCACGATTACTAAATATATAATAAAAAGGTTATTTTTTATTACTGTTTATATTTAAATACGCTAAATGTTACGTGTTAGTAAAAAAAACCTCTATTGTCTTTGAAAACTCATAATCCATTATACTTTGTCGTACTTTCACTTTTACGAGTTCTGTAAGTGCATATCAAAAGGAGCTTTTCGTGATTGCGGTTTCGAATTTCAGTCATCCATTCTAATTGTCATTGCAAACATCATTAGTGGTTAATACACGATAGTGGAGTTAATTGGTTAATCTCTCATAACGTTATACAATTCACCCTTAATTATTGCAGATTTCACATAATATAATTAATACAAAATATAATTAACGTGGAAATGATAAGACGTGTTATATTATAATATATAATATAGTTTTAGTCCATAAGTATCATTAATGAAAAAAAAACTTTTTTTTAAGATTATTGTATAATAATTATTTTCTCTTGACCAATCGCAGAAACTTACTTACAATTTGAGCAGCAGATCTTATATGCAAAAATGTGCGTGCGCTAACATAGGCGTGTTCTTAATTATCTCACTCTCATATAAACGAGAGTGTAAGGAATACTAAATACAAACAACCTTATAACTAGTCACTAGATCAACAGGATATTAAAAAAATAATTTACTGTAATTAGTATAAAAATTAACGCCCTTTTACTTTACCTTACGTTGCTTAGCAAGTAAAAGTATCTGTCAATAATCTTGTTGCCAGATTAAAAATACAGATTATCATTGTGTAATATCAAAAAAAAGTCAGTAAAACTTTTCAGCGATATTTAATAATAATTCGTTTTAAATTTAAGATTATATATACATATATATACATACATCATAAAAATTATATTATGCGACATACATTTATATTACAGTGAATGTTAAAAAATAACTAAAAGTCTTAAAATTATTAGTTTGAAGTACTGCGATCGGTGCTAGAATACTGATTTACCGCAACAAAACAACAATATAATTTCACCGGAGGCAATTATTATGAAAATTCCCTTTGACAATGGAACGTCGCTGGTGGCGTGCTTTTTACTATTATGTGTTTCATGCGAAGTATTACATAACACGACTCTGATATAATCAGTATCAATCACTGGTATAAAGACAAAATATAACAAAAGATATATCTGCCTGCGATCGAATCAAATATAACTTCGTATGTGTAATCTCGTGCGGAATTTAATTTTATAGAAGTCTCTTGTTAAAATAATATTAAAGTCTTTCATAACCGTCCAAATTATTAAATATGAGGTCGTATTTGTCAATAAAATCAACTTTGATGCAGATTATTAGACCGGACCCGAGTATTGTGAAACGGTTTTTTTTTATCTTATGTATAGAAATTAATTCATTTTTTGTCCATATTCTTTGCGTTCGTGTGTCATTAATCGGATGAACGATATGCTGTGCAAGTTGAAACTTTGTATCGTTGTTTACGCACGGGCCGTGCGTGAAGTTTTTTTTTCTTTCGCAAGTGCGCTTATAACATAATTCCACCGATATGTATCGTAAATGTTCATTTGTGTTAAGGCACCTCTTGATTGGCCGAAATCAATATGGGTACGGAAACCCGCCTCGCTACCCGGGCAATTCCTCACAAGCAGCATCGGATGCCTGGTTGTTTGTTCTGATTCATTCTTATCATGTAGTTACCCGTTAATTAAATTAAGGTTTATCGGTCGGGGTCATCATATCATGCTGCAAAAGAAAGGGCTACTCGCGCAATCCATAACCTAGAAGCTAAAGAATCTCTAAGACAGAAATTATCAGGCAAACTAGACTCGTTATTGACCAATTGAAAACTGCTGGCGATGTTTGCGATGATTTCCCGCCTCCTACACGCCCATGGAAAGTGTCGTTCTAGAGTATTCTATTGAATGTCCTATTGGACACTATGAGGCAATAATTTGGTTAACAGGGCGGGTAAGTTGACATAATTAACCAGATACCGAGAGCCGGAGCAAAGTAACGTAAATATGTCTTATAACTATTTTAAAATCTTCAAATATCAAGATATTAAAAACTATTTAGTCTTTTTTCGTTGTTTTAATATTAAAATAGTAATTAATCACTTTTCAAACCATATAAGAAGTAAATGAAAGTAGTGATATAGTTTTTTTATCAAAATATTGATAATGATGGTTATTCTGATCGATGTTGGCCCCGTGACCAATGAGATAAAATGTGGCACAGGAGATATAATCGTATAGAAGTGTGTGCACAAACAAACGTGCACTCTATACGCTCATACTCGTAGATCACAACCTGATACGAGTGGAGTCGCTTCAGCCGCAGGACCAACGGCTTTACATGTTTTCACACAAAAGTGTGCTTACACTGCTAAGTTTCAACCTTAGAGATGCGATTGAGTATTTTTAAACAGAACAGAATAAACCAATAATGGTTTATACACCTCAATTAAATACAATTTAAACTCAGGACATCTAGGGTGAGCAACTGTATATGCTAGCCATCTAACAAAACATAGGTAGACGTAATATGTATAAATATGAAAAATTGACTATAAATGTTCCGTAAGGAACGTATTTAAAATATCGTCAGTCAAGGGACGGTGATTGAAACGAAATTAAATATAAATTCGTCAAAGAAACAGTGCAAGTTTTATTGTATTTATTTTAGAAGTATAACTTTCATTATACTATGGAAATTATCTTCATAGTAGATACCTATTTAATACAACGGCTTATGTTAGGTGTATTGTATTAGAATATTTATAGAACACTTGAAACTTTCGCGAAGTTTGTTATCCATTTTAAATGTCATATTTGTGTTTTAAGCGAACAGCATTTGCGAGGTCCGGCTGTGCTAGTCTAGTAGTTACTTGGTGGTAGATCTTTATGCAAGCTCGTCTGAGTACATACCACCCACTTATCAGCAATTCTACCGCCAAACTTAATACTTAGTATTGTTGCGTTGCGATGTGAAGGATGACTGAGAGAGTGTAACTACAGGAACATAACATCGACGTTTCCAAGGCTGGTGGCGCATTGGCGATGTAAGGAATGGTTAATACTTCTTACGTCGCCAATTTCTACGGGCGGTGGTGACCACTTAACACCAGCTGGACCATTTGCCCATCCGCCTACCTATAACATAACAAAAAAACATTATTTTGTTTACTGTGTATATATAATATTAAAATTTAATAAGTATATATAAGTATAGCTATTTTTAAGCATATCTTTGAGAGCATTTCATCAAAGGGATTGTTACTGGATTGTTTTTTGAAATCATATGGGAACAACACTCGAAAGTAATATTGAATAAAATTTGAATTAATTAATATTGTAAGAAATTATCAATAATATTTTTACTAGTATTAGTAATTTGTTTGGTAAAAAATAATATATTGTTTACTTAACCAGTAACATAGATATAGATTTTATAAAACCAAGAATACAACATAAGAATATTTGTAATCGGTTCTGTGACTTAAAAGGACTACAAAATAAGGCCTATCCTGTAATTCAGTAAAATATACCTGGATCCAGAGGAGTGATTCGATTGAATAGTACATTTGTGTGTTCTGTTTGTGGCGAGAGTGACACGGTGAGCTGCGTTTTGTTCTCATCATAAATTCCGTTAGTATCAGGCTTCATATACGTATTCATTGTTTTGTGACTACATAATTGTGTGACGTAATGGGAAGTGCGTACTGTTTTGTTTATTTATCGATGTATATATTATATATGCATAGGTTAGGATAAAATCTTACAACCAATGGTGTAATTGGACCGTGTTGTAAATACAAATTTAAGAAACAGAAAGAATATTATAATTTTTTTTTTAATTTGATATCGAATGGGAGGCTAGCAAATAGGCCTCCTGATGGTAAGTGGTCACTACTGCCCATAGGCATTGACACTAAGAAAAAATAACCATCCCTTACGTCACCTAACTAAGTTATGTCCCTTTTGCGTTTAGTTACACTGACTCACTCATCCTTAAAACCGGAAAACAACAATACTAAGTATTGCTTTTCTACGGTAGAATTTATTATAAATGGTAAAAAGTGGTCGTAAGAGTCTACTTAAATAAAGTATATTTTGATTTTCATGATTGCATATGGACTGAATTTGTAAATTAAACGATTGTATATGTATACACTATGTGCACATAGTTGGAGTGGAAAATAGGAATACAAGAGATGCCTTGAAATGCGATGTAAGAATTTTTTGTTAAAAAAACCGTTATCCGTACGAAAAAGTCATCAGAGTTCGTTTCAAAAACGTACTTACTTTGATGTTTACATTTGACCTTTCCTTCTAATAGAACATTTCAACCATTTAAAGCATTTTTTAAAGAAATGTTCATTCAGTAACAAATGCTTCACACCAATGCTTTTTACATATTTTTAACAACTTTTGATAAAACCTTTTACAAACTACGTTTACTTTTTGTAAACGTAGTTTTCTGTACGTAATTTATACTAAAGAGATATTTCTTTTGAAATGTTTAGTAGAAAAACTACTCAACCAATATCCATAAAACTGACATCAGCAGCGCGTTTTGGAGATTTTAGTACATAATATTATTATATAATAAGATGCGTTTAACAAGTTCACTCGCTTTAAATTTAAATTATCGTTCTTGTTATAAAAAAATGCTATACATGGGTATTTCTTTCTGTATGAAATGTTATAAAGAAAACTAAAAACAATAATTTAAATTGTATATATACGAAAAAGGAAACATATGATTTCATTTAAATTATAAAAGGAAATAAGGTTTTCGTTTTCTTTAATATGATGCGCTACGTTCTATTAAATAATATATGCAAATTCGCTACCAGAGAGACCTTTTACTAAACAAATAAGATACGGCCTAACCAAATTTACGAGGCCTTTATTTTCAACGATATCTCCAGCTTTAATTTTAGTCAGAGAAATGGAATCTATATAAAACATTTTGTATTTCTGTATACATATATGTACACGAATGTAATAAATGCATTGTAAGCTCATATATAACAAACATTGTGGAAACATAAAACATCTAATTCCTTTAAGAACTTACCTTAAAATCCAAACTGTAACGACAAAATGACAAAAGACGATATGTCCTTTGCTATTTTATATATTACATACATAAAAAATTGTTATTTTTATATATTACATACATAAAAATTAAAATGTAGGTTTTTCTGGATTGGTTTTATTTAAAAATATGTGTAATAGGCCTGGACTTAGAGATTCAAGCCCTTCCATCCTTATAACTTAATTATATTATTTTTGGCAGGATGGAGCTCTATGGGCGAGGCCCTAGGCCGGTGCTTTGTATGCCTGAGCATACAAAGCACCGGCATTTCAGGGCTGAAAATTGACGGTGTTTTGAGGTGTCGTGAAAGGTAACCTATTAAACCTATAGTTTTTAATAATAAAACCTGGAGACATAAAATAAGGTAGAGACATTCCTGCAATACAAATATATTAATTATGGAATGATTTTACAAATTATAAGTCCATGCTGGGTTAACGTCCTAATTAAAGTTTATTTTACGCCTGTAGGGAGTCAGTTGAATATAAGTGTTATTGCTATAGTTTGTATATAAAGCCAAGGAGAGAACATGTGGATCATAACTAAACCAACCTACCCTGTAGCTGCATGGTGAGATAAGCTCCAAGCTTTACTTTACTTTATACTTTTATTGTGCACCACAAAGATTCAAAAAGAAAAAAAATGCATAACACTTGGATACAACATTAGCATACAACTTTAGCGGCCTTATCGCCTTAACATATCTCTTCCAGGCAACCGACGGCGTAAAGAACTACTCAAAGGATACGACGCATATAATAATAAATGACATAAATCTATAATAAAATCGAACAAATAAATAAATGTCAATATAATATATAAAATAATAATATATCAATAAATAAATAATATTATTAATACGATTTATACGATAGTAAAAGAACTTAAACAAAACGAGAGACTTAAAAAAAGAAAAAAAAAAATCATTGCTGTTCAAACATTTAAGACAAAAATGATCTTTTACAAGTTTTCTATTTTCAGTTATTTACCGGAATATTCTTTTGATATTCCTATTCTTCATCTAATAAAACTTTGAGCCAGATTGTCTACGGTCGACAAAAGCCCAAGAGGTCATGATTGAACCTGCGATTTTCACGTCGATAGGACCGTATATTGACGTGTATTACAAATAATTTAAAACGAACGCGTGACAATGTTAAGAACATCAAACTGCGGGTCAGTGCGAGTATGCACTATTTCCAATTTAACGAGAGCATTCCCGATAGGATTCGAATAGTTGCTGAGAAAATTGGATGTTGTGTGAAGTACATTGTAACTCATGTTGCAGAATATTTCAATATACGAGTTCATAGTCGTTTCATTTTATATTCGAATTGAAATTTATCCAGCCATCATTGGTTAGTTAATAATTAATCTAAAGCTAAAACTGCTGGCAAAAATCTTGGCATCCTCAATAAGGTCAAACAGTACTTCACACCGGAACAGCTTCGGACTTTATATCAAGCCCAAGTCAGATCGTGCATAGAGTACTGCAGCCATTTATGGGACGGCTCTGCTAAGTAGCAGCTTGATGCTTTGAATTGAGTGGATCGTCGTGCTAGAAGGCTCATTGGCGACCAGACACTGGTTAAAAAACTCCAGACCTTAGAACACCGTCGTAAGGTTGCTTGACTGTCAGTATTCTATATGATATATTTCGGAGAGTGTGCTCAGGAACTATTTAATTTGGTTCTTTTGTCAGCTTATTACCACAGAACTGCGAGGCATCGTAAAGATCTGCAGCCGTACGTAGTTGACATACCTAAGACACGTACGAAACGATTTGCTTCCTCGTTTCTGATACGCACCTAGGGTTTGGAATACCTGACTTCCGTTTTTCCCACCACCTACAGTATGGGTACCTTCAAGTCAAGAGTGAATAGCCATCTTCTAGGCAAGCGCGCTCCATCTTAGACTGTATCTTCAATTTCCATCAGGTGTGATAACAGTCAAGCGCTAGCCTATACATTAAAAAAAAGTTTTAATTAAAACATCTTAAGCAATTTTATTCGTATAGAAAGAAGTTATTAAAGTTATGTATTGTTTCGTAGTTATATGAAGATTAGTTCAAGTATTGAATAATGAGCCCAGTTTGCTCAATGGATAGTCCATTTTTTTTTCAGATAGGAGATAAATCGATGATAACATTTTGTTAAAATCAATTCCAAAGTTAATTTCTTTTATAATAATAACACACGCTGGAAAACCTTCTTTTTCAATTGCTTTTCTTATCAAATAGTTATATTATTTTTATTAAATATTTATCAACTAAATATTAAATTCTATTATTATGTTTTTAAATAATATATTCATTTAAAAATATCAACAGCATTTAATTCAGCTATCCATTTGATATTTACAATTGAATATTTCGGTCTAAATACCGGCGTATCGACCGGATGTCGGTTATGAAAGTTATGAAAGTGATTCGTGGTATTTTCACGTATGTTAAACGCGTTCAATATGCGAGAATCAGCACGTGCAATCTACATAATATCTTATAGCGAGTTAATTATATTAAAATAATGAACATTTTGTCGAACAAGCAAATTTAATGAGCAAATTATTCAAAATATAGGTATTAAGCTTTTTCCTTTTATAAGGTCATTGGAAAATGAACAGTTAATGACTTTTCATTTTATTGTTGTTTCATAGTTTTCTCTTGCAATATAATCGTTCTCTTTACGAATTTATAAAATTGTTATTAAATATAATAAATAATAAATATATTTAGAGAGTATGTGTTTTTAAATTATGTTTTTCTATAGTATTCTTTTTATATAACATTTTTAAAGTTTTTTTTTTAAAAACTATTATACCTACTTCTCGAATGTGCTAAAGATTGACTGTCACAGTTCAGTCTGATTTTTATAAAGTTTTCGATTCAATTTGATATTATGTTTTAAACATAAATATAACCAATATTTATTAGTCACATAATGAAATGTATTGACATCTTAATACAATTAAAGTTTTTCTCTCAAAGTATGTTTAACTCTTACATACTAAAGAGCTTAATTTCAACGACTTAATCTTTCATAAAACATTTACGTAAACAGTAAATATATACGTAAAGACTTAAAGTACTTAACAATATAAATAGGTCACAAATTATCCGTTTGCTATTAAATTGTAGCCTCATTTGATCTTAAAGCTACTAGTATTACATGTTAAATCTTATTTGGTCTTTCCATAACAATTTCTTCATCTCGTGAATTTTAGATTGGATTCTCCTTGATGGCCTTTTGATGTGTAAATATCTTAGCGCTCGGTTCACGGTAGTGGCTAACTGAGATTTCGAACGTCAGACGAGTAAGCGTAAGAGCTCGAGAGTCAAATGACGTCAGCGTAAGATTTCAAGGGTCGGATGACGCCAGCGTAAGATTTTTTATTGTAAGTGCATTAACGTGTGCGTAAGGTACACGATAGGGGCTAACCAAGACTGAGAGCTCACATGTTCATCAATTCTCGTGATTACCTTGACACTCACATCATTTTTTCTTGTGAAACAAGTAGTTTCTTTACAAATTGAAATTCAATGTTTTGGTAATTTGTAATAGTATAGCTATCTCAACGAATTTGTAACTCGACACGAGTTATTGTTAATTGAAATATCTATCTCGACTGGACTACAAGTACTAGTATATATATTCAATAAAACTTGAATCTCGTGTATTCGATCAAAGTTCGTGATTGCGTTTACGTTTTATATCCAAATAACTACAGACTTAAGAAACTTTAGCGGGATTGTACTTCGTTTTATTGACTTCGTTTTTTTTTAAATTACGTACTCATTTGTTAATGGTTTTGCGGTTTGGGTTAAATGTAAACAGATGAATTCACAAAAAGCTCTTAAATATTTAATTATTTTATTATTATACAATAATATATAATTAATTCATAATAAACTAATTCAATATCATTAAATGACAAAAACAATTGATTATTGTACAATAATGAAAAATTATAAATTAAGGTGAAACAGATTACATACTATAAATATCTTACAAAATACATACATTCCGAAACCGAATCCGAAACAGCCTGTGAATGTCCCACTGCTGGGCTAAAGGCCTCCTCTCCTCATTTTGAGGAGAAGGTTTGGAGCTTATTCCACCACGCTGCTCCAATGCGGGTTGGTGGAATACATACATTATGACTATATAATTGTAGATATGTGTTAAAGTGCTTGAGTCTATACATATAGCTCCAATTACGTTACAATAAAAAAACACACAAAAGCAACTTTTATATAAAGATCAATATATTTAGTAAAACAACATTTAAATTTAAAAATTTATTGCACATTATAAATAATGTTTTTTTTTAATGTATATAATATTGTAGACGCAACTGCAATTCATTGAAGTAGTTCTATATTTTCCAATCATTGAAATCAAATCCGGTTTGAAGGGTCAAGGGTTGTGAGCCAGTGTAATTACAGGCACAAGGGACATAAAATCTTAGTTCCCAAGGTTGGTGGCGCATTGGCTATAAGCGATGGTTGACATTTCTTACAATGCCAATGTCTAAGGGCGTTTGGTGACCACTTACCATCAGGTGGCCCATATGCTCGTCCACCTTCCTATTCTATAAAAAAATAAAATTATATAAATAATAATAATATTTAATTATTATTGGTAATATGTAATTTGATTTGTGGGAAACAGTAACCACTATTATCTGATATTTTTCGGTAGAATAAATGCTCCTAAACTATGATTGCTTAATTTATATTTGATCTTAGAAAAACACTTGTATAAAGTTTTTATAAAGTACACTTGATTCTACATTTTTGGTTTTAAGATTTAAAAATAAAGCAAACGTTTTAATATCGAAATCTATAAAAACAATGGTACAATATAACACGGATAATGTAGCTATACTAATATAATAAACATCAAGAGTTTGTTTCGAAAATATCTCTTTGCTTCTATTTATTAAATATACGCCCCATGGGGAGCAGAAATGTTTAACGCAGTCGAAACCAGGCAGAACAGATAGTATATATTGTAAAATATTTTGTGCCTTTGCTAATAACATAATACATAAGTGTGGTGGTAGACTTACAGTGGCTCTAGAAGTCCCGCTGTCGAGGCTGCTTTGAGATGATATCGAAGGAGTCCGGGCAAGCCTGGCATGAGGCAACGAAGACGCCGTTCGACTTTCACTCAGCGGTTGCACCCGACAATGTTCCTTGGGTATCAACATCTCCTGTAACAAAATACTACCTTAGAACAACTATTTTATATTCGATAGCACAAATGCAACTTTTTTATGTTTTATAGTATATTATCAGCCACGTGGGCTGTGGCTGTGTAATAGCTGAATATAAGACCGCATATACTGTTTAGTATTGAATTTAAATCCTGGTTTATCCAAATTAATTTGATGAAAGAAACATTTCTGTGTACACGCTTCTGTACATGGTATAATAATAGTTTCCACAGAATGCTAGTCATTTACCGCAGTGAGCGAGACTCGTTCATGAAGACATTATTATTTATTACAATTACATAAAATATGCTGACAATGTATCTTTGTATCTCTATTGACATTTATAATCACACTTGTTACAAAAATAGAATTGCAAACATATGACCCTTCAGGATGACGTAAATAATACTGATTAATTATATTTAAATACAATAAATCTTTATAATATGTAAATAAAAGTCCAAGCCGTCATTTACGTAGAACTGACAAAATATACGAACACTTTTAATAAATGAAATGAGAATTCACAGCGCTACAAATTCAATTTAAATTAAGTACACTTTCAATTTAAATAATAAAAATCACTGAAATTAAATAAAAACTATTAAAATCGAACACATAAACAAAATATCCTACATAGTATATATTGTAGAAGAGTAAAATGGTATATCAAAATGTCATCTATATCACAATGTTTGAAGATATCATGCAAATAAGACGAAACAAAGATGTTTCTAATGTCACCTAGTAATTGTGATAGGCAATATTGTATAACTAAACGTTGGTCTAGTGGCTATAAATCTCGGAATCGAATCCATGATAAGGAAGTTATTAGTTAATCGGTTAAGAACATCTCCGTAACCTGAGGAGGGGATTGACGATTTTGTTTTCGATATCTGGGCGAGCATCTAAAGCCGTCGGCTTGCGCTCAATCACTCTCTTGCATTTAACAATGAGCTAGACCATCGATTTCAAATTACATAATATTTATTCGGCCCTGATTATAAACGTTGATTAGTGTTTTGTTAACAACTGTATTATCTCTTTCTGTCATCACTGATTTGACATTTGAAAGACGAAGACAACATTGTTAACTTAACCACCTCCTAAATAGCATTTCTAAGTTAAGCCGATAATTCTTAAGCTTAAATACGATTTTAACGATTTTTATTTTCATCGAGACATCACGAGGGATGAGTGAGAATGCCATCGTTGGTAATATTTTCTTTTAAAGTATATGATAGGTTATCGTAGTATTTCATTGGTGTATATAATTATACATAGAATTAATTGTAAGTTATAAATAGTCACATTATTTTCCTAGAATACGTATTGAATGTCCTTGTCACCTTGTAATAATATGCTCCGTAAAAAAATCAGAACTAAATAATAATATCATGCCTTGTCTATATAATAGTGTGAGTAATAATTAGTGCAAAATAACGTTGTTTTATATAAAGGTTTAAGATTAATTTGAGTACTTTGTATTTAGTTGGGTGCGCCAGCTCGGAAGGCAAGTCGTGTGCTCGTTAGTGCCACTTCCTATCATGTCACGTTCGCAACTACACTAACGTTGCTATAGTTCATAATTTTCCTGCTGAAATGTAACAATCTATATTCCGGTGAATCACTGAGGTCAAAAATCTAGCTAGAATACGTAAATTTTACCGGAAGATTGTGGGTTTTCCGAGTTTCTATTTATTTAATTTGTGCTAGACGGTAAAAGAAAAAAATCCGTCACACGTTTATCCACCAATCTGCATTAGAGCAGTTGGTAGAATAAGCTCCAAACCTTTTTTTTAAAGAGTATATCTACTAAAAAACCAGCCGTGATGCCCCGATGATTCTTAGCGGGTACCCGGGGTACAAAAAGAAGCGTCTAAAGAGAAGAGGAGGCCTTAGCTTAGGGACATTTTATTAAATTTTTACAGTCTCAAGGCGTATAACGTTTTAGATAGTTGACATATTAGCGGTATAATAAACAGTGTCTAGTGCCGACATATTTGGATGGAACCATACATGTAAGTTAAGCCTTGCATAGGATAATGCAAATCTTCTCAAAATACGTAATAAATAACGTAAAAGGACCCTCAACCGTCTCCTGTCGCTACGTACATTTTTCATTATGTTCGTTCTTGGTTGTTGCTACGCTAATAATTTATGAGTACTTCGAAACTCGCTGTAATTGGCTTTGTTTTACCACGCCCTAATGCATTCTACTATTACACTATTTGTCAATTATAAAATAATCCTTATGAGATATTTCTACAGCATGAGAGGGCTTTGTGCAGGCTCGTCTGGGTAGGTACCACCCACTAGTCAGATATTCTACCGCAAAATAGCAGTACTTGGAATTGTTGTGTTCCGGTTTGAAGGATGAGTGAGCCAGTGTAATTACAGGCACAAGGGACATAACAGCTTAGTTCCCAAGGTTGGTGGCGTATTGGCGATGTAAGCGATGGTTGACATTTTTTACAATGCCAATGTCTATGGGCGGTGGTGAGCACTTACTATCAGGTGGCCCATTTGCACCTACCTATAATATAAAAAAAAAGGTTGTCCTTGTATTATATTGCAAAGTGCATTCCATTTTCAATTACATATTCATATTACATAATCTACATGTCTGCTATTGTGAGAGCGTAATGTTTTTTTCAACTTTTATTTTATTCTTCTAACCCGATCAGTTTTGTATTATATTTAAAATAGATACCGACTGCGGCTTCGTTCACGTGTGAAAGGCAGGTGCCAAGTAAACCTGCTTTAAGGTTAGACTATTGACTTTATTTCTTTCTTTTTTTAATAGCTATTGACGCCTGAGGGGCTTTAGTTATCAATTAAAAAAATGAAATTAACAAATTCACATTATCGTTTTTTTACAAATTCCCAATAATTATTATGGTCGAATTTCGACCATAGAGCGAACACTGGTATATATATTATTTATGTTTTTAAAATCAAACGTCTCTCGCTTGGTTTCTAACCGTACATAATAAATGAGAAAACGAGTTATAATATAAAACTATTAATCAGCCTTCCTTTTAAAGTTATATTGAAGATATTTGTTTTAATACCCTATAAACGTATCTCGTGATAACCAAAGATAACATCTTGGGTACATAACGTGAACCATAATCGAAAGTTACAAGTTCATAGCACGGTTGTAGTTTGTTAAGTATTGAAGACGGGTTAAAAAATCGCCTTGTTACGTAAAAATAGCAAAGTTATGGTTTAGGTATGTTGTCCACATTCTTATGCATCCTATCCCATACCATTATTTGTAAAACTTTAATTTGACCGTCCGTAGATATTACGCACTGTAAGAAATATAACCCCGTATCTCATCGTCAGTGCCCCTCCAAACTTGGGAGCTAAGTAGGTATGTCCCTTTGAGTGTAAAATAATTGATGAGTCCGTGTTACCTACCCAGACAGGCTTGAACAAGGGCCAACTATCAAGAAAATTATCATTAAACATAATAATAAAAAGTGCATCATAAATCATAACTATTCAATATGCGAATATTGAATAGAATGCTCTTTATTTTCATATTTTATCTTTTATTTGCTATAGCAGTTGAAATATTCATTCTTCGGCCAATAAGACATAATATCTAATAGTCAATATTCTTATCTGAAAGTTCACTCAACAAATACAATATCAATAATAATCCGAGAACATTGCACACAATTATATACTATTTTGTAGAAAGTAATATTTTGTTTTGATTTCAATACACTTTGAATTTGGTATTAAGCAAAATTATTACGAACTAGCTGCCGGTCTCAAATTCAGTCAAAATTACCTCCTAGCCTATTTCTCCACCTTAAAGTTTAATTACCCAAAAATCCTCTCTTAGTGAATGCTTACCTTATGAAGTTAGTCTAAGTATGTTTCAAATTTCAGCTTTTTAGACTGTTGTTTTAATACAACAATAAATTATAACTATTGTTGCTAGCTACTAATGTATGAAATAATTTTCAAAATAGTTTTTGAACAAAAAAATAAACATAACACAGTGTAATGTAATGAAGGGATACGTTGTCATATATGACTACTCACATTATAATTAATACAGTTTCACATGTAACTAAAGAGAACGTCACAAAAGTTAGAACACAGTAACAAAGTGCGCTGTGCTATGAGCACTTCGCTCGTTTTCAAGTAAAACCAAAAATGGTTTTTCGCATCGCAGAATATAAATTTCTTGAGGTTTTTTTAAATATATGTTAATATATACAAGTAAATGTCCACAGCTGGCCTGGTCCCCTCTTGAAGAGAAGGTTTCGGGCTTATTCCAACTCGCTACTCTAAAGCGGGTTGGTAGATACACATTAAATAATCCTGGCATTATATCTAGGGTCTTGTTTATTTATTTTATTTGCTTTATTTTCTTTCGTTAGGACGAGTATCGGCGCACTTCGAGCGCAGAATATTTGCCGATATCACGTGTAATATAAAATACTTGTAGGAGATTGATCGGTTCCAAGTTTTGTTTTTATCGATGTAGAAAAAATGCATCACAGCAGTAAATATCTAAAACAAAATTTGTTTATAGGTAATCCAACATTGTTGTAACAGTAATATATTATTACAGATTAATAAATATGATAATAAGCCTAAAAAAGGCAATCTGATATCATTATTTGGTAGCTTTGTTTGATTGACAGACATGTTAGGGGTAGTAGTGTTTTGTGTGCAAAATGGGACAATTTCGACCATAATCGTTATTTATAATGTAGGGATAATATGTATGAATTTACATGTTTCTAATATATTTTTTCTACTCTCCTTTTATTTTATTGACAACGCGTGATCTCGTTTTAAAAAACAAAAAGAAAATATTTTAAAATCTTGTAGTATATATAAAAGAAGATTAAGTATTTTAATATTGTTTGTATTTCTAAATAACGTTATAGATAAATATATATCAGTGATGGAAATAAATTATTATAAGTTCTCGCTATGTTACTTCCATGCATTATTTATTTGGATAATATCGATTAACAGCTTATGTCGTCTTTGTAAACCTTTACAAGTAGAACCATTTACGAATAAATAAGTTAAGACTCATTATATTTACTAAGTTCCTAAATACAATGCCTTTTAAGTTATGTCGTTTCCATATTTCCCGGCAAGTTTGAATTTGGAACTGTTCTATATTCGAATGTGTTTAAATTTTGACTCTCAAAACAGTTGAAAGTATTAGGATTAATGCTATTGTTTAGTCACAGCGTCGATTGGAATCTGTCAGGTTACGTACGAAAATAAATCTTTCTAAGGAAAATGTTCATGCAACAATTTTCTACAACTTTAGAAGAGACCTGACACGGCTTCAGTGTTTTGAAGAACTAATATCTGTGTTCAGTGATGAAGCCCCATGTCTGCGAACTGTCGAACGCTGGTATTTAGAATTTCAGCGTGGATATACTAGTGTTAGTGACAAATCTCGCAAAGGACGCCCAAAATCCGCCTTCACTGAAGATAACATCATTGCTGTGAGACAACTAATTCTCGAAGATCGTCATGTGACGTATCGAGAGATAGAGGCTCTATTAGGCATCTCAGAGACAACCATTCAGAAGATCTTGCATGAAGCGCTTGGTGTGAGAAAGCTAGTTTGCCGTTGGATACCACATCTGCGTTCCAATGATCACAAGGCGGCCCGCGTCAGATGATGTAAGAAAAATCTTCAAAGGTTCAACCGAGGAGAGTCAAATCACGTCTACGACATCATCAGTGGTGACGAATCTTGGATCTACGCCTACGATCCTGATTCCAAACAACAATCTACAATCTGGGTCTTTCAAGACGAGCCAAAGCCGACTAAAGTTGTTCGTTCTCAAAGCACTTCAAAGAAGATGGTGGCCACGTTCGTTGGAAAAACATGTTGCGACTATTGCACTTGAAGATCGTAGAACAGTTAACGCAGAGTGGTATACCACAGTTTGTTTACCACAAGTCATCGCCGAACTTCGAAAATCTAACTCAAAGGGACGTATCATCCTGCACCACGACAACGCAAGCTCACACAGTGCTCGTCAAACGATTGAGTATTTGAATCAGGAAAAAGTAGAAATTCTTGACCATCCTCCATACAGTCCTGACCTAAGCCCTAACGATTCCTTTACATTTCCTAAAATTAAGAAAAGTCTTCGTGGTCAAAGGTTGCAGTCCGGTGAAGAAGCAGTCGACGCTTTCAAGTCAGCCATTTTGAACACCCCCACTTTAGAGTGGAATAAATGTTATAATAACTGGTTTGAGCGAATGGAAACTTAAAAGGCACGCCTCGTAGTTACATTATTGGTAGTAATTTATTTACCTACATATGTTTGAAATAATATAATACCCTTCAATCTTATCTCGACATACGGTGTTTACTCATAAAGTTTTACACTCACTGAAATGTCTGCATAATCATCAGATAGTATCGAGAGACAATCAAAGTTGCGACCATTATTGATGGCCTTGAGAGAAATCGAAATCAATGCAAAAAATTTTGTTGACATTGCCACTAACTCTTCGACAACCTTGAGGTATTGGGATTACGTTAGTTCACTCAATTTACACACAAAGTATTCATGTTTAAGAATAAATGATAAGCAATAGGCTGTCTACCCAGACATCCTCGCCCAAATACCCCTGGGACAAAGATACATACAAATATTTGTATAAAATTTAACTGTGTCGAAAGTTTAAATGTTTCCAAAATATGTCATATCCAGATAGGTTTCAACGGAAACAGCTTCACTATATGGTATATAAATTCGGAGAAATTTTCATGAAATTTATTTTCAACTACGCCAAAATATTTTCCCAGAAACCGAGTTGTTTTACTGAAGTTGTAATTAAAAACTTTACGTGTGTGTTCGCTTGATATGTAACAGTTGGTGGAAGTGACGTAAATAAAAGAAGGGGCTGAAACGAATGAGAGCGAACAGGGTATTGTAACTACGTAGTATAAAAAAATAGTAGTATGATAGTTATTATTCTAGATCAACATATTTAAAGTAAAATATTCCGCGTCTAACTGAATGCAGTACTCAAAATCAAAATGTTATATTATCATTGTATGCTTTTATTTAACTTCACCTTTTATTATTATTTGTGTGTCGAATCTTGCAACTAACTTTTAAATTGATTAAGCTGAAATTGTGCGCATGGCTTTGGTGCTCAAGCTTACAAGGGTGCCATAAATAAAAATAAACACTAATATTTTGTTGTTATAAATAAATCTTAACCGATGATCGTGGGTTAGAACCCGGGCAAGCACTACTGAATTTTCATGTGCTTAATTTGTGATTATAATTGATTCAGAAAGTTTGGAGCTTATTTCCCCATGCTGCTCCAATGCGGGTAGGTTGTAGTAGAATTTCGGTGAAATTAGATACATGAAGGCTTCTACACAAAGGCTGAAGGCTTCTGTTTTCCTTCACGGCCGAGCAGTAGATCAATTATAAACAGAAATTAAGCACTTGAAAATTCAGGGTTTGAATTCGCGATCATCGGTTAAGATTCACGCTTTCTAACCACTGGGGCATCTCAAATTAAATTTAGTTAATGATGATGATTGAATATTGTTTAAAACGAAGTATTAGTATCTATTTAATGGTATGACCACATACGCAAAATAGCCGGTTGCGGTTGGAAAATAAATACCGAACATCGGTTTCAGTTACATGTTTTGGTAAAGACCATTAGTGGACGAACACGATGATAATGATCTTATAAATGATGATGATGATAATAATGTCTTCATGATCGATTTCGGTCACGGCGGTCAATCTCAAGATAGATTAACTAACTACGCATATAATGCGACGGTAGCGCAATCCGACACGACTGGAAAGAGTTCAGGCGCAGGATCAACGGCTTTAGGTGCTTTTCGAGGGTTTGAACCCAGGACCTCGGGATCTGCGGCCTTATATCTAGCCCCTAGACCAACGAAGTATACGTATATTATTTCAATATTAATTCAAATTAGATTATAAATATATTAATAGTAATCATATATGTATACACATATATATTGTTATTGAATGTATTAATCGTAATAAATAGTAAGTAGTAGAAAAGTACTAGTACTAATAGCAAGCTCGTGAGGCCTCAGGTTGGGCTAGAAAAATTTATTTAGAAAAATTTCACTAGCGACTCAATTCAACGGAGTTATGGCGTCGTAAATAGTATCCAGCGTAGAACAGCTTTGGGCAGCTGTTCTACGCTCGATATCTTTTCACCTAAGTCGCATTGCTGTCCTATGATAATAGAGATAGGGTATGCACCTGTGTTTCTATACATCCATGTAAATAGAAGCGTATTTAAGATTTGGCTCGCCGGGCACGAAGGGTCCATCCTTAAATTTAAGGATAAGGCGTATTATATATTGTTAATAGTTCGTTAATTATAATTGTTGGTTGCTTAAGAGAAGCAGGTAATTAATAATGAGTTTTAGATTGTTTGTGAGATGTTGATTACCTAATCAATTACACTTAACATACACATACATAACAACATACTTGAATATAGTTTAACTTTGTTGAAATTTGAAACGTTTCCGAAATAAATATGTCATATCCAGGTCAGTTTCAAAGGAAACAGCTTCACAGTATTGACGAGATTAATTCGGAGAAATTGCATGTAATTTATTTTCAACTAGTCAGGTGGACACTATAACTTATAATTAATCATGATAAGTGGTCAAAGAAAGGGTTCTCAGTTATTTTGTACGGTAAATTATGGCAAACTAATTAGAAGAACATTTCAACAAGACAATATTAATTCACACAGATTTTGGTGCAAAACCATTTCGCATTTCCGTTTATTATAAAGTAAATCCAATCAACAATGTTTCGATTGTACGTTACAATTTTAAAAAGCCACTATTTAGTTTGTTTTCGTTTAATTGACGTTGTTGGTTTTTTTCGTTCTATTTTTAATTGGGGATGTGTCCATTCGGTACAATACAATATTAATTCACACAGATTTTGGTGCAAAACCATTTCGCATTTCCGTTTATTATAAAGTAAATCCAATCAACAATGTTTCGATTGTACGTTACAATTTTAAAAAGCCACTATTTAATTTGTTTTCGTTTAATTGACGTTGTTGGTTTTTTTCGTTCTATTTTTAATTGGGGATGTGTCCATTAGGTACAATTAAAAGCCGTGAACAATAGCTCAATAGCCGATTTATTCAATTCACGAACCACAAAACAGTTTAATTGGCTTAAAATGAGTTAAAACAATTTTTAATAATGCATCGTTGTTTGAAATAGAAATAAATGCGATCAAAATAATAGCGTTTGTCAGAATCTATTTAAAACTAGGAAGTTAAATTAGAATATAAAAAATATATTATATAAAAGTGTGCTTAGAAAAATATTGTTGAACAATTTTAATTAAAAAAATACTTTTACGATGAAATTCCTTTTAAAGTTATTCATTGTGTGAGACACAGCTATGAAAAATTCATTTCTTGATATCTGTTTCATTTAGTTATAAGAAAATGCCCTAATAACTTTGGCGTTTTAGTTGTGAAATATTATAATAAATATTATTTACTTTGTGCAAGCCCGTCTGGGTACGTATACTCATCACATATTCTACCGCCAAACAGCAATATTTTTTATTAATATTAATTTAATTGTATGACGATTTGAAGGGGGAGTGGAGCCAGTAAACAAGGGACATAACATTTTTTTATAGTAATAATAATGTCCTCCAGACCGATTTCGAGCACGGCGGCCAAACTCAAGAGATTAGCCAACTACGCAGGAGATATTACAGTGCACGAGTGTGTGAGCAAACACAGGTGCACTCTCTATTCTCTAACTCTCATAATCCGGTGGGACGGAAAACCGACACGACCGGGAAGAGTTCAGGCGCAAGACCAACGGCTTTACGTGCTTTCCGAGGCAAGGGAGTGTACACACTTCCAACTTGTATATAACTTGGTTGCAATCACTTAGTATAGGTTCGAGCCGGTTGGCGTGGTTGGTAGAACGCTTGCCTTTCACGCCGAAGGTTGTGGGTTCGATTCCCACCCAGGACAGACATTTTTGTGCATGAATATGCCTGTTTGTCCTGAGTTTGGGTGTAATTATCTATATAAGTATGTATTTACAAAAGAAAAGTAGTATATGTAGTATATGTAGTACAAGCTTTGTACAAGCTTAATTTGGGATCAGATGGCCGTGTGAAAATGTCCCAGGATATTATATTATTATTATAGGGTAGCCGATGTGCCCGTCCACCTATCTTTTTCATAAAAAAGTAGTGTAGTTGAAAAGTATGAGGTATAGCTAATATTTCTAAAACTAATACAATTAAAATGTCGACTTAACTAAACTTTATATATGATGATGACGATGATGTCCTTGTGAGCGATTTCGGTCAAGATGGCCATTTTCAAGAGAGAGCCAACTACGCAGAACATATTGCACAAGTGTGTGACAAACAGGTGCCTACTTTATTCACTTACACGTTTCCACGTCCCGGATCAGGACTTTACGTGCTATCCGAGTCACAGGAGTGTGAACACTGTAAACGTCTCGATTTCGGTCTGTTAATGAAAACTTTTCAACAGAAAAACCCAAAAACCTTACAATGGCCTAAATCAGAGTGAATCTAGGACCTCGGCGTCTGTGATCACCGAGGCTTTACTTATAAAAGTAAATTGAGCTTATTTTTAAAAGGTCACAGCAATATGAATGACTTTTAAATGAAATACTATTAAAATTACACAATTAAAAGCATAATTACATTTATAAGTGTGTACAGCTCTACGTTAACCCTATCTATAGAATTAAGTAATGGCTTTCAAATATTTCTTTTGAAATTCCACTTTCTTATAAAACACGGATTATGAGTTTTTTCCACGTAGCTTCTGATTCTGTTGGTGATTCTGTTGTTGAACATAAAAACACAACGTCATTAAGTGCATAGTGGAAACGTATCGTGTCAGTGTTTCATATTGAAATGTTATAAAATTTGACTTTTAAAATTTCATAACTTAAAAAAAAAAAAAAATAACGTCCCAATATTATATATAATAGTTTTGAACATAGTGCACTTAGTATGAGTGTGTTGGTGAGGATACTCTGTCACGCCATGTTACGACGTCGAGAGGGATAGTTATCGCGACTACAGTTTATTGCCAATATTTCAAACTGAAATACGACTTTGGAAATATAAACTCTTACATGTGGCTTAAATAAAATTTTAACTAACTCAACAAAATTGCACTTTTCATACGATGTTTAGTTATTATTACATTTATTGATAGAATTTTATAATATTTTCATAATTATTGATTATCTACTGTCACTTCATTTTAAGTAATAACATAACAATATTAGAACTGTATGTATATTTTATGGTTTTAAAACGAGGACATACGTTTAAACGATATTTTAAAAATGTTAAGATTCAAATCAAAGATCCGACGCACCTTTGTGTTTTGCACAGTTCTAAATAAATAATAAAAATACAGTGTTAACAATAATTTAAATACTTGCCACTGTATACTACATAATATAAATGCGTATATACATAAATATACATGTGTATAATAAATGCATCAGTACTTATACTAAAATGTATAATATATTTATCCAATAAATACATACGCTTGGACTGCCATGAGATTTATCTTCGCCGAAGCTGTCCGTTGAGTTATGACTCTGGCCACTACTTGCGCTCGAAGTTCTCTCTCTAGCCGCTCTTGCCCAGGACTCGAGCCTCTTTTGAGCAGCCCACACTCCAGGAGGGCCTAATCCACTCATTTTTAACTATTCTTTTTTCATTACTTCACAATACTTTTAATTAATTTAAAGAAATAATTTAAAAATATCTGTACGGTACTCGCGTTATCACTTGTATAAACAAATCACAGCAAAATATAAGAAGAGTTTTGATTTAGGTCTGTTTTCGTTGCTCGATATTTATTGGCGCTGTTCTAAGTTTGTATATTCTGTGAAATTTAACTTCATCATTATTTATGAAATCGTTTTATGTATTTATTGTGAGTTTAACAATTTAAATGATTCAAATTAGTTTCACATATATTTTCCCTTTATCGAATTACTAGTCGTATTTTGATTGGTATAAGAATAATTAAAATTAATAATTATTTGTGTATGTATGTTCGTTGTATCAGTTCTTTAATATATTGAATACGATTTTACTAACAATCGGGTTTACCTTGTTTAGCGTATCAGGGTATAATTAATAGTAGAAAAAAATGAATATATATATACATATATATATTCATTATAATAAATAATATTATAATTTAATATATATATTTCTTAGTACAATGATGGGAGGCGTAGTCTTTTTGAAATAAGTATATAATAATAATAATGGTAGTAGGGCTTTGTGCAAGCTCGTCTGGATAGGTAACACGCACTCATCAGATATTCTAGAGCAAAAGAGCAGTACTTGGTTGTTGTGTTCCGGTTTGAAGGGTGAGTGAGCCAGTGTAATTACAGGCACAAGGGACATAACATCTTAGTTCTCAAGGTTGTAGCGATGAAAACGATAGTTAACATTTCTTACAATACCAATGTCTATGGGCGTTGGTGACCACTTACCATCAGATGGCCCATATGCTCGTCCGTCTATTTATACTATAAAAAATATTTAAAAAAGTCGTTCAAATCAATACAATATTTAAACTACTACTAACTAGCGAGAAGAAATGATAAGAAACTTGCGCAGTTGCTGTTTTAAAATAAATCGGATTTGCGATGTGGTTAGTTGAAACAAATATTTATTCCTCATAAAAAAAAATTCATATTATTTCATGCTTATTTACTAGTAAAATTAAATATTATTTATTTCTTACCTATGTAGTAAGAATACTATTGATAAAACCTCTTAAAAATGTTTGTTAGATATTTTATTAAATGTAGAAAACAATGTGAAATAATAAAAAAACAATGAAAACGTGAAGGGATTTGTTGTCGATCTCTAAAGAACCCGAGAAGACGATTTATATTATCTTGTAGATAGTATACCTATCATTAGATATAAATAGCATAGAATATAAAGCGACGCCATTACGGTTTTACAAAATTACAAGATAGAATTGTATATCCGATATTTATTTTTAATTTTTCATCTATTCAACTTGAATGGTTGTTTATCTAACGCAAAGAAAATTATTGCCCATTTGTTAAAAAGGTTGTATTGTAACCGCGCGTAGCAGCTGGTAAATGATTAATTACTTAATTCATATACGCTCTTAAGCATTCTCAATATTTATTTACACTGTTAGAATATATTAAAAAAAATGTATTCCTGTTTTATCGTTTTTTCATAAATCCTTTATGTTATAAATATTAGTTAAAATTATAAGAGTATTATATATTATAAATGTATTAAGAATTAGGCTCGCTTAAACATAAATAAATTAGTTATAACAAAATTATAATAGTCGGTAGATAGTTAGAAACCGCGAAAGATATATATGTTTAATTACATTTTTAATTATAATTATTTATATATATTGCCATTTTTTACTAATATTTGATAGAAAATTTTCAAATATTGAGCAGGGACTTCGCCCCCGATACTGAGTTGTTTGCCGCTTGCTACATCAATCATGCGAATCTACATCCCGAACAGCAGATTGAAAAGTGCTTGTTTTCCAAAAAGAGTGTATGTAAGAACCTACTCGAATGAAGTTTATATCTATTTAGACGTGATATGTGCATTAACATTATTATAATTATTTGTAAATGTAACTCGGATTAAAAGCACTATCGTTTTTTTTTGCATAACATTTCGATAAGTTTACGTCAGTCGTGATCGAAGTGGTGGGAGAAATATAGGTGACATATATATAAGACAATAAGTATTTGCATTATATATAAAACCCACCCGGCTTAAGAGTAATTCACCTTTTAATATTGATAAAAATATTAACATTTAAAATTTACAATAAACTAATAAAGTAAACATATTATTTATAACTGTGAGTAATGATTATATTGAGAGAATTTTAGAAATTTCAAAGAATTGGAATCGCAATTCGAATGAAAAGGGAAAATGGCGTTGCGTTCTTGCGATAACTGCACGTGGTGATGTACTCACGGTATTATATTTAATAAATAATATATTGTACATTAAATATAATAATAACACCGGCTTATAAGAAATACTTATTATTATATAATTTTATATACTTGGTAATATGGCTTTGTGCACTCACTCATCACAATATATTCTACAGCCAAACAGCAATATATAGTATGGTTGTGTTCCGGCTTACGAGTGACCCATTTTATCTATAGGAACAAGGAACATAACATCTTAGATCCCAAGGTTGGTGGCGCATTGGCGATCATATGGCATGGTTAATATTTCTTACAGCGCCAATGTCAATAGTCGGTGGTGACCACTTACCATCAGGCGGTATTATCAATAACCATCACTTGCCCATCCACTTACCTATTTTTATATAAAAAATATATTTGCCATACTGTAAATTACCTGCTAGACGAAAAGCTAGGGGTCACAGACGGGCGTGCGTGGGCGCCGCCTGTAGCGTACTACGATGTTTATGAGTAGGTTTTTGTTTACGTCGAGACTTAGGATTACTATATACGTAAATATATTTTTTTTGTACATAATAATTTTAAATATGAAGTTATTTTTTTGTTATTTATTTTACGTAATACTCGATTATCTTGTCGAAAATATGCTATGAAACGAAACTCTTAAATATACACAGTATATACTGTTATTACAAAAAAATCGTGTATAAAATAATGCCCGATCATTAAAACTCTTAAATGTTATATTGATTTTATTTTTCCCTTAACAATTGTAACTAATCATTTAATTTAATTCTAAATCATAACATTTCTAAGCAATAAAACACAGTCAGATACGACTTTTTTAAACTGGCTATTGTTTGGAAACTTATTTTGTAGCATTATATTAAGCTGACATTGGATTTGTCTTGATTGTATATTTTGAAAAAATAAAAATATTTTATATAACACCTTAATACCTCCAAAATCTTAATAAGTCCAAATAAGATACTAAAAACTTTGCAAAATTTTACTGCTTTTCCATTTCATCTTTCATTTTCTATGCAAAGACTCGTAGGTTTAAGAAAATGTGTCGGTTGAATCTATACCGTTGTTCCTTTGGGGATTTTTGTAATCACTTGAAAATGTATAGACATACAAATGTAGATTGACAGAGATTGTTATTGAATAATTAATATTTGAATATTTAACGATTCGCTCAAGATCTGGGTCAAAGGGAGTAATTACTACATATTATATCGTTAAAATTCCGTATAGTCAAGTCGAAATTACCGAGATAACTACGCAGATGCTTTATTGGCTGTGCATTTGTAATAAAGGTTATGACTTGTGCGTTAATGGGAAAATGTGACCATTCTAGAAAAGTTTATCAACATCATCAGTACAGTACAGTAACAGCCTGTTAATGTCCCACTGCTGGGCTAAGGCCTCCTCTCCCTTTTGAGGAGAAGGTTTGGAGCTTATTCCACCACGCTGCTCCAATGCGGGTTGGTAGAATACACATGTGATATAATTTCAATGAAATTAGACACATGCAGGTTTCCTTACGATGTTTTTTTTCACCGTCAAGCACGAGATGAATTATAATCACAAATTGAGCATATAAGAAATCAGTGGTGCCCGGGTTTGAACTCACGATCTTAATTTATTAATTAATTAATTAAGATCCTAACCTAACCTAACCACTAGACCATCTCGGTTTCTTATATCATCATCATCATCAATTCTTTTTTGTCCACTACTGTACAATGGCCTCTCCACTGGCACGCCACTGAACTCGAATCTTATCTTTAACAGTTATAAAATAGGTATTAAGATTTTTATATCATTGTTAATCAAATTCGGAAAAGTAATATGCATCGGAATGTCTTTCTAATATAAAAAAATATATTAATATTTTAAATAGTTTTGATAACATTTAGGAGTCTAATAATAATATATCGTAAATAAAGCGAAAGATAAATAAATTTAAATAAATAACTCTTTTATAGTTCGTTAATCGTTAACAAAATACTAAATTAGACAAATTCCGTATATATTTTATTTAACCATAGAAGCATTTTTGTATCGTCATTTTACGAAATTAAATTATTTTTAAGTCAACATTATTTAAACAAAATGAAACCAATTTCTTGAAAATATTTTAAATATGCGGGCGGCGAGTATGAGAATATAATCTCAAAGCGGATAGTCTGTAAAAATCATATTAAATGAGAACAGATTACGAGCTAACTGTTGCGCTTCGAGCTACATCAGGAAAGATCATCTTAGTAGATTGCGAATTTATTTAAATTAGCAGTTTTCAACCAGAACGGGCCTCTAGATAGATCAAATTATGTCTAACTTCGACGCGGATTCAATTTATGCGTTGGGCTGAGCTACTGTTGTTCAACCGTCTCTGAGGTTTTACTCGTAAGCTTAATCTTGAATTAAAATTGAAAGCGTATTGAATTCTATGAAATATAATTTACATAAATATTTTACATTGCGATGGTATTGAATAGGTACTTAATAAGTAATCTATTGTGTCAATCTAATCAGAAAACATGTATAAAACGAATGATTAACCAAAGCTATGCTAAATTAGATTTCCCTTTTTTAAAGACTACAACAAAATCAATGGTGTTTTGTGAAATCATTATTTGTACTGATGTCATATGGGAAAATTAATTGTCAATTAAGTCAAGTGTGAAAATCGACCTTAATACTTCAATGGCAGCATAGCGTTCACATCACCATTAGAATTCTAGATAATTCATACAAAACGTATTATAATATTTATATAATTATAAAAAACAATTTTACTTATATGATATACCACCAAAATACATACATACAATATCAATAATAATTACATGGAAAAATATCGAAAGATTTTTGACACGTTACTCGAATGGATTTCAATTAAATCGTGATTAAAAATTTTTGGAATACGAATGTCGATTTTTTTGATATACCGTTTATAAATGAGTAGTTTAGTATGTAATTAGAAGAGTAAAAGTTGAAGCACTTGTTTTAGACGCGGATCGGTTAAGGGTTGAGCGGCGCGCGGCCAGCACCGCGTCTCGCGAAAACTGCCGCTCCCCGGGCCAGTGTTGCCCTCCCAGATGCGACCTTACCCCATATTCGCAGGTAAGCTGTGAATGTATTCACCCGTATAATCGCTCACGCCTCGCTGCACGCACTCGGTATAATTGTACATTATATATTGCTTTTAGCTGCAATTCAAGAAATGTCTTAGTTGTAGATGACAATTAAGACATATGATGCTTTTTAGTGGTATGTTTTCTGAAATTATTGATTAAATATATTAATCACAATTGTATGTTGGATTTAATGTCGCTGTATATTATTTAAATATAACATTTAATTTCAATATAATATTGAAATCAAAGAGATTTATTATTATTATTATTATTCTTGCAATTCCCAATTATTTATCTCATTGACGAATTTAATACTATATTATTATCACTATAATTATATTATACGAAAAAAATTGTACTATTTTTTTTTTAAGTTTTAATAATCTGCCACTAAACAGATGATACACTATACGTTGGTATCACTAAGGGCGGCGGCGCATTTTGGCCGCGTCACTTTCTCTGGGCGAGCAACAGGTACGGAAGGTCATGTAGGGCGTCTTGGGAGTACGGGCACAGCCTCGTGTTGTACTCCATTCAATATGTAATTAAGGAGATCTCAAATAGTTATCTTTCTTAGGTGTAATAGAGCGATGATTATAATTATTTCAATTCAAACTTAATTAATCTTTATCAAATGTTGAGCCATCTGATAGTAAGTTTTTACCACCGACCATAGACATACAACACACTCACTTTAAGAAATATTAACCATTCCTTACAAAGCCAATGTGCGATTGCCATATGAAGTTAAGGCCTTTGTGCCTGTAATGGCACCGTCTCATTCAACCTTCAAAGCGGAACTCAACAATACTAAATACTACTGTTTAGCTGTAAATAATGACGAGTGGGTGGCACTACCTTAAATTGGCATGCACAAAGTGCTACTATTAAGCAAAGTATTCATGTTTAAATGTTAAACTTACAAAATATTATATTGTGAGTTATTAATATTTAATGATAAAATGATTTGATATTCTTCTAAAGATTTTAACAAAACTAAACTTGTTTCTGTGGCTTATTTGTAACATATATAATTATTACCTATTTCTTGATATTATATATGCATTGATTTCACAGTAAGTTTTCGAGCGTATGATCCAGTTTTATAATAATATAATAATTATATAAGCCGAGATGGCCCAGTGGTAAGAACGCGTAAATCTTAACCGATGATCGTGGATTCAAACCCGGGCAAGCACCACTGAATTTTCATGTGCTTAATTTGTGATTATAATTCATTTCGAGCTTTACAGTGAAGGAAAACATCGTGAGGAAACCTGAATGTGTCTAATTGCACTGAAATTCTGTCACATGTGTATTCCACCAACCTGCACTAGAGCAGTGCGGTGGAATAAGCTCCAACCCTTCTCCTCAAAAAAGGAGAGGAGGCCTTCAGCCCAGAAGTGGGACATTCACGGATACGGACAGAAAATTACAGTTTTGGCAACGTTTGTTCGGAAACGCCGTCAATTGCTCTCTCAAATTGAATGTTTAAACTATAGCTCAGAAAATATGTGACAAACAAAAATACTTCACAATTGTGTCTGTGCTGAAACGACAACCAATCATAAGGTGAAAGCTTCATAAATATTTTAATAGCAGTAGTTTTTATGTGAATCCGACAAAAATAAACTTACAAACAGAATTACCTATCACTTGAACTGAAATTCATATTACGATAATCTCTTACAAAAGTGTATAATAAAGTTGAATACAGTAATAGGATCAGTAAATAGAAAATGTTTATTTAAAGCTAAGATTGCGCGTTCAAATCCGGAATAATACTTTTACAAACGAAGGAATTCAAAGACAAATGTATACCGATTATGAAATAAGCTATTTGTTGATATATAATACATGATATATTAATATAACGATATATAATACAACAATATAATGCTAAGAAGGGAATTGGTCATTATTTGCAGTAGGATATTTAAAGTTTGTTATTTACTCGAACGTTGTGTTATAATTTAATCAAACACATAACGACATCCATTGTTCATTTTAGAATATTCTAGATTAAACAACTACATTATTAAAAGGGAATTTAAAGACGTGTGTACATAAGCGCTCGAACTTGGAAAATAGTGTATTTGAAGCGTGCCTTTGTTTACAGTTGTCGTGAGCTTGTGTTCCTCATGTGTATGCTACTCAAATATTGATGGCCGATCGCTCGCCGACGTGTCGCTTAATATGATTCCAATGTCGTCATTGCATCACCCAATCTAGGTCATTCTTCAAATTAGACGAACTATTTGTTACGATATGCCTTTTTATATTTTATAGCACTTTTGTCAAGACATTTTGTCAAGAAAAATAATTTTTTTTTCGTATGGATAAAATTCATGTAAAGTTAGCCCTCCCATTATCCCAGTCTTACCTTATGATTACGTTATAAAATAAGTCTGTATTCTATTTCAGCTATTTAGATCAATACGTTTAACTATACATTGATTGTAAGGACAAAAGATATAATTATATTTCATATTACATTTTTGGATGTCATTATAGTTGAATGATTAATAAAGTTAGTAAAGTAACAGCTTGTGAATGTCCCACTGCTATGTTACGCCCTTTTTAGGAAATTGAAGCTAGTCTATTGTGGCTTTGTGGAGCTCTCCTCAGGAACGTGATCAAGTCATTGGCCCGTCTTAACTCTTCAATGAATGTCTAATAAATGATGATGAGATTCAGGATAGTGCTAAGCATGAATGTCGATAACTAAAAAGCAAAAGGTCCACGGAAAAAAGATTGAGTAAGTGGATGTGCAAGAAATGTTAACAGACATTGTATTGGCAGTTACAAGGTGTCGAAGACTCAGATCATTCCTTGTATGAAGTGGCTTACTGCGTAGAAATAGACCGACCAAAATAAATTTGTATATACATGTTTATATACAAATATATATTAAGAAATACGTATGTGTATTTGTAATAGTAACTGACGATGTTGAACACAGGTTGATGAAAAGAAGAAAAAACATTTTAAAATATTGAAATAAGGACAAGAGAAAGATGAATACTTTAGAAAAATACTCGAATGATTATATTGAAACAAGCACGACGATATTGCTTGATTATTTTTATAGGAAAAAAATATTTGACTTAAAGTTAAAATACTTTTGATCTGAAAGGAGGACCCTTCTAAAAGGTGAGAGTTTTGAGCTTAAGTAGGTACGCTGCTTTACAACCGACTTCTAGGTATTTCAGAATTGATATTGAACTCTATTGTGTAAAAAGTTAAGAGAAACAAAGAGACTAATTACACTTGAAACCAACAAAAAAGAGATTTATTTTGTAATAGAGGTAGATAGAGTTTGTTTCGGAATTTCAATAAAATTTACGACCGAGTTTTTTACCCTATTCATTTTACAATATTAACATTATAGTATTATTAATGAATTTCTATCAAATCATGAAATTTATATTACAAATTACATTTAGTGTTCTAGATAATGCTGTTACCAAAAATATTTGCAAAATTTCAGCATCAGTTAAATGGATTTCAAATTTAGTGGCAAGATTTCACCCCAAAACTATCAGTTAGCTTATATAATAGTTATAATAATAATAATAATGTCCTCCAGACCGATTTCGACCACGGCCAATCTCAAGGGGGATTAGCCAACTACGCGGGAGATATTATAGTGCACAAGTGTGTGCGTAAACACAGGTGCATTCTCTATTTCCTAACTCTCATTATCCGATGAGACGGCAATCCCACACGACCGGAAAGAGTTCAGGCGCAGGACCAACGGCTTTACGTGCTTTCTGATTCCGAGGAACGGGAGTGAGCAAGCTTCCAACTTCCAGACTCCGGGCTGCTACTGAGAATGTTCTGATAGAAAAACCCAATAACTTTTTATTGGCCCGACCTGGGAATTGAACCCAGGACCTACGGGTCTGCGGCCTTACATCAAACCACTAGACCAACGAGGCAGTCAATATAATAGTAGTAGTAGTAGTATTGATGTATTGTAATATTAATATCTAATACTACGACAAAGCATTTCTAGGTCAACTAGACGTAATTATTTTGGCGTTGAGCTGCCGTGAGTGTTCTTCGATTAGAAATTCATAACTTCTTTCATATTTATAAAGCTGTTTGTGTTTACTTACTTAAATTTTTGCGTCTAATATTTAAACATGAAATATGTTTTAATGTTTATCGAGGTCACTTTTTTAAGATAATTATACTTTGTTGGTAACCAAATTCTGTTCTGATTTCCAATAAGATAAGCAAGAAGCCTTAAGTAAAAGGATCTATTTGGATATTAAACATATATGGTTTACATTGTAAGGAAAAATAATATGACAATACAATTATATTATACCGAATTTTTGATATATTTACGTAACCGTTTATTGAATAACTAGCAAGCAATAATATCAATCTAGAATACAATAAATGCTACATTTACAGTAAATTATTTTAGATTTCTAATATTAGTAGCTGCCAAAAATATACAAATAAAAAAGTTATAGTTTAGGTAATAATATTATAGTATATAGTTGTGAAGGAAGGCGTTTATGTTCAGAATCTTATTTTTAAGATCCATAATAAATCCATCAAAATAGAAAGCGCTTTAAGCGTACGTAAAGCTGTTTACGGCTCAACCATTCAACGAGAAACGTAGGATATAAAATATAAGCCAAGCCACATTTTCTAATCTTATTTTAACGATATGCGAGATATGTGAACGAAAAAGATTATACATGCGTCTTAGTATGCGTGACCTAGTTGCGGTCAATAAGTCATTCAAATACGTACGAATTAAGAAGGTATTTCAAAGATAATAATAATAATAATATCCTGGGACATTTTTCACACACGGCCATCTGATCCCAAATTAAGCTTGTACAAAGCTTGTGCTATGGAAACCAGACAACTGATATACTACATATACTACTTTTCTTTTGTAAATATATACTTATACTGATAATTACACCCAGACTCAGGACAAACAGACATGTTCACGCACACAAATGTCTGTCCTGGGTGGGAATCGAAACCACAACCTTCGGCGTGAAAAGGCAAGTATCTACCGACCACGCCAACCGGCTCGTCAAATTCAAGATGTACATAAAATAGCAGAAAAAAATTATAACCCTATTATTGTTGAAAAAAATAATTTTTACTTTGAATTATAAGTATTTTTCTATGTAAATTCAATATCTTTAATCTATAGTATTGGACAGTCATTGTTTATATATATTAAATATAATTTTCCAATTTTTTTTTCTCAGTTTTTTTTCCTAATACATAAGTGTTATATTTTTATGTTTAATTGCACACGTCAAAAACAAAGCGGTGGTGGTAAACCATTATCACCAAATAAAAATCACATGTCTTCCTTTACCGCCGAATATAAGATGAATTATAAACACAAATTAAATTAATGAAAATTCTATGGTGCTTACCCGAGCTTGAACACGCAATCATTGGTTAAGATTCAAGTGTTCTAACCACTAGGTATAAATATAGACGGGGGACAAAATAACTCATATAACTTATGTAATTAAAGGCCAGACGTCGAACTTCCATTAACGAAAAGTGTACATAAGCTATCCCATGCGGCTTGAGTTGACCAATCAATGTATTAAGAATTAATAAATTATATTCTAAGTTTGATTACTTCAAGGTACTATATATTTTAACTTATTTACTTAAGAACACTTAAGAGACCGATTGGGATAAAGTTAGAAGGTAATAATAATAATGACAGTATAAAAATTATATACTTTTGGGTATGTAAATTTATTGCAACAAGCTTTGATTTTTGTTTGTACATATTTTGTATGCGTGCGTGTGAGTAAAGCTTTTTTTTAATAGTAATTAATTAAGTTACTTTAAAAAACGGGCGAAGTCACGGTGCGTGGTACATACAACTAATAATATAAAATGTGTAGCAGTAACGGTCTGTGAATGTCCCACTGCTGGGCTAAGGCCTCCTCTCCTTTTTGAGGAGAAGGTTTGGAGCTTATTCTACCACGCTGTTCCAAAGCGGGTTGGTGGAATACACGTGTGGTAGAATTTCGGTGAAATTAGACACATGCAGGTTTCTTCACGATGTTTTCCTTCACCGAAAAGCACGAGATGAATCAAATTCAGCGGTGCTTGCTTGGGTTTGAATCCACGTTCATCGTATAAGATTCACGCGTTCTTACCACAGGGCCATTTCGGTTTTTATATAAAATGTGTATCTAATATAATTGTATATCACCACTGATAGTATTCTCTGGACAATCTCGACACGTCAACCGAAGTAATTTACTTTTTTACCGACATAAATGGGGTTCCTAAATACATTTCCTCAGAGAAATCTGATAAAAGTTACGTGTGGCATTATAATATAATTTCGTAACAAAATCCATCTGACATACAGCCTTCGCCTCGAATAAACCTTAAAATTTCATATAGATTGCCTATAGATTCATAAGATTTAATAGTAATTCATTCAATTTTATTTAATATACAATCATTAACACTTTTTTGTTGTTAACTCTCAGAACCAGAGATTAAATTATTACTGTTACGGAAAATAAAATACCCTGATCTAAGAAGTTTAATAATTTATAAATAAAATGGCCCGTATGTGTCTCGCCGGGCACAGGCCTCCTCTCCTGATTAGAAGAATTTCATCCTTTACATGCAGGTTTCCTTACAATATCTTTATTCTGTTAGCATAAGATGAATAATAAGCTGCTGATGGAGTCAGGGCGTCGCGGTAGGATGGGCAAGTGATCCCGTGACGCCCCCTCCAAGAGACGGAGTGGGTACCACTGGTTTTTTGGTGGGTATCCCACATAACCCCGCCTCATTTGGGGGAAACGCGTAAATGCTTTTCCAACGAAAAAAAGGTGACTACGGAGAAAATGCTCAGTGGTGTCTGAATGTCAGTGGTGGTGTTCGAACACAAGATCTTCGGTAATGAATAACATGTATCCTTAGAAATGGAAAAAAATATTATAAATTGCTTCAATTATCTTATAACTTTTTGTAATTACATCTAGCTATAGGCGTTTGATAAATGTTTTATTATAAAAATATTCTTTGTTTGTCTTACAAATTAAGTTGCTTTTAATAAAGACTTTGAGTTGAAACGTGCTTATTAACTTTTGTTTCAAGGCTAACTGTGGCTATTATGTAGTACGAGGTCTTATTAAATTATATACATTTTAAATAAAGTATGTTAAAAGAACTTGGATATTTAACAAATAAAATAAGTTGTAAATTAATAACAGTCCTGTAAATCACAATGTGTTCTATCCTCACGAGGTTAAAATAATATAGGTTAAAATATAATGCAAGATTTTTTTTTTGTGAAAAATTGCGTTTTTTCAAGAAACACTTGAATATAAATAAACTTAAAAAACATAAGCTTATCTAAATGAAAAATTTTCGTAAAATTGATAGAGCAATTTCCGAGATCAATTTAGCTGCAAGAGTCAATTTAATTACAAGAATTGCTCATTTGGTGTAACATGTAGTTGTTCCAGAAATATATATATAATGTTTACTAGTTTTCCACATCCAAAAAAAAATATTACAGAAAAATAAGGGATTGTAAAATAAGTTTTTACACAAACGCGTTCGTCAAGATGGCTACCAAAGGTCATCGCTTTGTAAGAAAAACATTTGAATTTAACGATATCATTATTGATGATATCTTTCTTGGTCTAGAAGTTCGGTTCTACTATGGTTTCTTGGATCTTTTCTAAGCTGTAGCCGTAGCTCAACTCTACGTCATCTCGCTGCGCATATTCAAGTTCGATGGACTCGGAGCCCGAGTATAATATGCGAGAGTTTCACTCAACTTTTAAAATTTAGTACCATTTCTTAAAATTGCTTTACTTTTATATCAGTTTTTACGATATTGTGGTAAAACAGAAAGTGAGATGAGTTTTATTATACATATTGTGCATTTGGAATTCAAATGATTATTAATTGGTTCTATTTTTACAAGGCTATTTCTATTTCAAGTTTATTAATGTCATGTACAGAGATGTAATTCATAATAGTGTTTCTTTTAATTTAAAATAGGCAAGCAGAATGGCCATTAGTCATCTGATGGTAAGTACCACAGCCATGTGATGTCATGTTTGACATTGACATTGTAAAATAAGTTACAGGAACCGTTATACTTACATGTCGTTACATCAATAACCAAGCGTCAAAGGTACTTTTTTATTTAGTATTGATTAAGGGAAATCTTGTTTCAATAAAACTGACCTTGTGAAATGAGCTATAGCCAGTGGCGTAGCTATCGTAGGGCCAGGTGGTGCAGTGCACCAGGGCCCCGAAGCTCAGGGGGCCCTCTAACCTCAGCTTTGAAAAGAGAGGAGCATAAAAGAAAAAAAGAAAAAACAACTACAGAACTCCTGATTTAAGATTTATAGCACATGCGCCGAGCGTCCTCGATAAGCACGTGCTGTTTGTTATTGTTATTTCAATTATTTGGTAGCTTGGATGAGTACGTCCGTAGGACATTGGATCAGCGATAAGCTCACGTGCTTGACGGTCGTGAGATCAATTCCATAATTCCACCCATCAACTTTTTAGTCAAATTTTCATTCACCCTTGCCTTGCATCAATTCTCATTTATGATATTTGCGATGTCATTTATCGTTAATTGCAATAGAAAATAAGGCGGCGTCGAACTTGGATTTGAGTGAAATTTTAGACGAATTCGCAAAAATTTAAGCGTGCAAGAGATTGGACGGGGAATTCTGTTAAAAATCATTTTTTTCCCTTTATTGATCTCATCTGTATAATAAATATTCTGTATTGTCATGTGCGTCGTTGTTTATTCATTCGCATTTTCTTCTATTAAACACATAGAGATTCTACCCCTCCTAGAGTTTCATTCCGTTTCAACAACAAGTCCGTTTTAAAATAAATCACAGAAAGCGCTGTCTGTATCTAAATTTTCAAAATCGATAACAAAGTGTTTAAAGTAGGTATTTCTTTTTGTAGTAACTGAATTATGAATGTCTCGTTTCAACAACAAGGACGTTTTGAAATAAAGCACAGAAAGCGCTGTATCTTAGTTTTTAAATCGATAACAAAGCGAAAATGGTACGTCCATATTTTTATAGTTTTAATTAAATCATAAACGTTCCGTTTCAATAACAAGGACGTTTTGAAATAAATCACATAAAGCGCTGTATCTAAGTTTTAAAATCGATAACAAAGCGAAAAAAGTACTATGTTTTTATTTATTGAATTACAAACGTCTTGTTTCACAAACAAGGATATTGTAAATAAATCACATGAAGCGCTTTACTTAAATCAATCAATAACAACTTTTTATCAAAGCAAGTTTTAGGTATGCGCGGGGTGTGGATGCGAATTACTGATCGATGCAGCACTTGTTGCGGCGCTCAACAGGCTCGGGGCATTTCGCTCGAGCCCCGGCGGATTTTGGTGACCTCGTTTGATAATATTACGATAATGGCAACATTGAGATGAGAGAAAATATCTTTTTGGTAAATATTGTGCTAATACATATTTTTGGACGGTTGGGATGGTAAATATAATGTTCACAATTGAGATTACATTCAACGAGTATGTATTTTGTACATAAAATATAATAATTGTCTACGTATATACTCGTTATCATACATAAAACTTATAACAGAAGATGCAGCATGTTTCGGTGAAGGTTTTGGTATATAATAAATAAAACCGTTTAATAATATATATATAAATTATACCTTAAATCGTATACATTTGCGATGCTCAAAATATATTAGCTTCACGATTTTGCGAGTATACGTTCAAGGTACATTGTTGTTCATATTTTGTTCATATACATTGAACTGACGTCAGTCATCAAGGTCATATACTTGACTGCCTCGTTGGTATAGTGGCTAGATGTAAGGCCGCAGAATCGGAGGTCCTGGGTTCAAATCCCAGGTCGAGCTAATAATAGGTTATTGAATTATGGAGTTTATCTGTCGAAAATTCTCAATAGCAGCCCGGTGTCTGGAAGTTGGAAGTGTGTACACTCCCGTGCTTTGGAAAGCACGTAAAGCCGTTGGTCTTACGCCTGAACTCTTTCCGGTCCTGTCGGATTTCCGTCCCATCAGATTATGAGACTTGGGGATTAGAGAGTACACCTGTGTTTGCGCACACACTTGTGCACTATAATTTGCCCTGCGCAGTTGGCTAATCTCTCTTGAGATTGAACGCCGTGGCAAATATCGGTCTGGAGGTCATTATTATTAGTATACATTGAAACTTATAATTTTGCTCAAATATTATTATTGAAGTAGAATACTTCAATCTGAATCGAGCTTCTATTGGTACTGGTTCGAATCCTGGAAAGAAGTACTGAGATTTTACGAGCTCAATTTGTTTTTATAATTAATTTCATAACATTGCTTCCTTTTTAAGAGAACGGATGGATATAATTCCACAATGGTGCTTCAATGTGGACTGGTCCTCGCGAAGGTTTCTTTACCATCGATCACGAGATAAATTACAACAAAAAAATAAGCACATGAGTAATGTTGTGCTTGCTCGGTTTGAACTCGAAATCTACGTGCTGGGCCATCTCGGGTCTCGGGGTATGAATCTTGAAGTACGTGTGGTGCAAATTGGCTTAATGAATTTAACATATTCCTTACAAAGACTTAGTTTAGTTAGTTTTAACTTGAGGTAAACTCTAGTGGAGTTAATAGCTATGCTTAATATTGTTTTTTTTTTCTATCGATATTCATAACATCATAGTGACATTGGAGAAAATTATATTCTATTATTATTATCATGTTCACGCGCAAATCTGTTGCGTACCTTTTATCGTGTTGTTATGTAACAAATTGTCCAGAGGGTGGATCTACCAGTTATCTGTCCGATAGCTGGTTGGAATCACTACGGGTACGCGACCCCGGACTGCTCTAGCTACTAGTGTCACAATCCTGTATCTTCCGTGATCACAGTATCCTCACCCCTCTCCTTGATACGCTGTTTCCCAAAATTATCCCAGCGTCACGCCAAAGAAGAAGGAAAACTAATATCAAACCCGGAGCGGTGCCTCCGTTTAGGCGTAAGCCAGTCACCTGCGGCCAAACCAGCACGACACGTATTGACTCGTCATTCCTGCGGATCCTGCTGGGGAGGAGGAGAGGGTGGCATGGATACTGGGCAAGCCCGTGTTGCCATAAAGTCGCCTGGCCCAGGCGTAGCAGCATCCACGGAGAGGACACTTCGCTCACCTGTCTTGCAGGTAGAAAACAACAGGGAGAGTGGCAGTCGCCGGTTACAAGTCAGCACGAATAGGCGTAAGTGCGGACGCCAGGGGCCACTCTTGACAGTAGGAGGATCCATCGTAGATCCATTGATCAGTTACCGCCTGCTTTAAGTCGGGCAGCCCCCGATCAATAAGGTACTGATCCGCCTCAGCGTTAACTTGTTCCGCCTGGGTGAACGGAACACAAGCCTTACAGCTAGACGTTGACGCTGTGACATTAACTACCTGCTCAAAGGAACACAAATCTCAAAACCCAGACCAACGCTGCTTACATGCGCTTTGCGACATGGAATGTCTGAACGATGAGGACAGGCTTCCCGAACACCTACGAAAGCTCCTATTGCGCCCAAGAACTGTGCAAAACTTACAGTATCGACGTGGAGCTTAAAAGGCTCAATATCGATATTGTAGCCTTACAAGAGACCAGAACTGAAGACGAAGGGTCTTTGCGTGAAGCTAACTACACTTTTTACTGGAAGGGCAAGAGTTCCTTGGAAACACGAAAGCATGGTGTAGGTTTCGCGGTTCGAAACCATCTCATCAACGCCATAGAGACACCTGTAGGCGTTTCCGAGCGGATTATGGTCTTGCGTCTAAACAAAAAGCGGCTTTGTCACGCTAATTTCCGCTTTCGCACCGACGCTTAGTTCAAAATCTGATACCAAGGATCAATTCTACGGCCAGCTCGATGAAACAGTGCGCAGGGTGAATCCAACTGACAGACTGCATATTTTGGGTGACTTTAATGCCCGCGTCGGTCAGGGCACATCAGCCTGGCCTGAATGCCTCGGTGCACACGGCATAGGCAAGCTTAACGACAACGGACAACGAATGTTGGAGTTTTGCTCAAGGCATCAGCTGTGTGTTACCAACAACTTTTTTAAAGGCAAAATGATGCGGAAAGTCTCGTGGAAGCACCCTCGATCTAAACACTGGCACCAATTAGACCTTGCTTTTACAAGAAGGAGGGATCTACGGGAAACGCTCCACACGCGGGCGTTTCACAGTGCCGAGTCCGACTTGTCCCTAGGAGAGTCCATTCTTCCAAGCCACTCGGTCGAAAAAAGATAAATCTTTTCAAGACTCGTGACATGGAAGTAGTGGAGTCATTTGGGGAACTCGTCCGCGAAAAAGTTGCAACTTGGGACAGTACGGCATCAGCGCGCTTCTTTGCAAATGCGTATTGGACTGAGCTTTGCCAAAGCATCCAAGCGTGCGCAAACGCGGAGGATATTGGCGGGGTGTACGCGGGCATCAAAAGAGCTCTTGGACCTACTCCAAAAAAGACGGCATCTCTCAAGGAAACCGACGGTTCTGTTATGACAGACTGCACCCGTCAGATGGCAAGATGGATAGAATACTACAAGGGGCTCTACTCGTGCCCAGTGGATATTCAGCCAGAAGCAGTGGAGCTTGTCCCGAATCTGGCAACTTGGCACGAGCTAGACGTTGCACCCACAGTAGAGGAACTTTATCTGGCCGTCAAGAAGCTCAAATGCGGAAAAAGCCCCGGAAAAGACGATATAGTCACCGAAGTCGTCAAGCTTGAGTGCCTCTTGCCCATCCTTCATAACTACCTGGCTAAATGCTGGGAAGAAAACTACGTCCCTCAGGATATGCGAGATGCTAACATCGTCACTCTTTATAAAGGCAAAGGCGATCGTGGCGACTGCAACTGTTACCGCGGAATATCTCTTCTTAGCATCGTCGGTAAAGCCTTTGCCAGGGCCATTTTAGGCAAACTTCAAAGGCTCGCCGACCGCGTATACCCTGAGGCACAATGTGGTTTTAGGTCCCAACGGTCAACTGTCGACGTGATATTTTCACTCAGACAGCTACAAAAAAAGTGTAGGGAGCAACATAACCCCCTAGTCATTGCATTTGTAGACCTAAACTAGGCTTTTGACTCCGTGAGCAGAGAGGGGTTGTACTCGGTTCTTGTCAGAATTGGATGCCCCCAAAACTCCTAAGGATAGTGCAATCGTTCCACGAAGGTATGGTAGTAACCGTCCTGCACAATGGCAACACATCCACGCCATTAGACGTACGCCGTGGTGTTCGTCGTCGTGCTTCTGAAGGTTGCTTTTGGAGATGAACAGCAAGGCGTCCACTTACACACGCGAACCGATGGTAGGCTGTATAACATCTCAATGCTCAAGTCCAAACGCCACAGGAATGAGCTATTTGTAGACAGTCTCCTCTTCGCTGACGACACTGCCTTCGTTGCTCATGACCAAGCTCAACTCCAGAGTCTAATGGACAAATTTGCCAGAGCATGCGACCTCTTTTCAATGTCCATAAACTGCAAGAAGACCGTTATTTTAGCGCAAGGATGTTTAGAGCCACCAGTCATCTTGCTTAACGGCGCACCTTTACAGGTGGTTAACAAATTTTGCTACCTTGGGTCGCATTTGTCGAGCTATCTCTCGCCTGATGCAGAGATCGACTTCCGCATCGGCAAAGCAGCCTCTACGTTCGGGAGGCTCTGTACAAGGGCTTGGGATAGCAGACACCTTACGGTAAAAACGAAAATGCTTGTTTACCAATCATGTGTCCTAAGCACACTCTTGTATGGAGCAGAAACGTGGACAACGTACGCAAAACAAGAACGCCGACTAAACACATTTCACTTGCGCTGTCTTCAGAACATTCTGGGCATCACATGGCAGGATCGCGTGACAAACGAGTCTGTTCTAGGCGAGGCACAGCTGCTTAGCATCATGGCCATTCTCAAAAAAAAAAACGGTTACGGTGGCTGGGACACGTGCTTCGAATGGAGCAGACTCGTCTTCCAAGGCAAATACTACTGGGAGAGGTTGTGGATGCAAAGAGGTCTGTTGGGCGGCCTATGCTCTGTTACAAAGATTGCGCTAAGCGTGATATGGTTGCGTTTAACATCCCTAGCAATTGATGGGAGGAACTGGCAGAGGACCGTGCCAAGTGGCGACGCCTTATTCACGAAGGTCAATCAAAGCATGACAATGACTGGTTTAAATTACTAAAAGAAAAACGCACTAGGCGTCATAAGCGGGCTTTATACCCCCGCCCATCTGGGGGCGCATACACTTGTCGGAAGTGCGGCCGAAGTATCCTTTCTCGCATTGGTTTTTTCAGTCATGAACGCAAGTGCCTTCGCGATGCCGCTTAAATCATCTGTCAGAGATGCAGAGGCCTATATATATATCATGTTTATAAATCTTCGGCTTTACACGGGAATAATAACTACATAAAACGTTTATATAGAAGGACAAATATACACAAAAATCTCGTTTTTTCAATCAGGAACCTTCGCAGGCGTACTCAGATCATTTCATTAGATTTTAATCACTATTGAATTAATTGTTTAAACAAACGTATAGCGGACAAACATACAAATATTCATTTTTATATTCAAAACTCTATAAAAAACTGTTACGTCACGCCTTAGCCAATGACAGCGTGCCATACAACCGCGGAGAAAAGCCAGCTAATCATAGCCAAGCCACCATTCCAACTACCCGAAGCGTTTGGTAGGGGGAATAAAGCATATATTGCCCTGTCAGCTCATTTGGAGTCAGTATTCTACTACTACCCGCATCGTAAGCCGAACCTCTGTCCGGTTGTGTACAAAGTGAAATGAGCCGGTTTGCGTGGTTGGTAGATACTTGCATTTCACGCTGAACGTTGTGGATTCGATTCCCACCCAGGACAGACATTTGTGTGCATGAACATGTCTGTTTGTTCTGAGTAATACATACTTATATAGATAATTACACCCAGTAATTATCTATATAAGTATGTATTTACAAAAGAAAGTAGTATATGTAGTATATCAGTTGTTTGGTTTCCATAGCACAAGCTCTGTACAAGGTTAATTTGGGATCAGATGACCGTGTGTGAAAAATGTCCCCGGATATTATTATTATTATAAAATGTGATATTAAGTGCAATAAGTGTGACCAGTATGATTGATAATAAAGAATAAGTGAAATAAGTGAAATTCATAATAAATAATAAGTGTGATACCGTCTTGCCTTTTCATTTATACCCACTGTTTCAAAACATAATAAATAATTTAAGTGACGATAACGTAAAAACGTTCAAAACTTGATACTAAAATAAATTACCCCTGTAATTAAATGTTTGTTAATTAAAACGCAAAAATGTGAGTCACAAATTGAATACAAAGAGCATTCTGAATAAACCCTGAAATAATAGGACTGTAACAATATAATGGAGTACGTTGGAACCGTAATCAAAGACTAGAGTAAACAACGGCTTCAGAGGACAGTGAGATACAAAAGGGGTTTAAGTGTTTTATATTTTAACTTGAATTTACTTTAAACATTTCCTCAATATTATAATGTACGTCAACATTTCATCATAGACCAATCATCGAGTCAAGTAATTTGTTATGTTTTTTTTTATTTAATTGTTATTTTTATATCACATACTGCATATGTGAACATTTATAAAGAATCATTTAATAAAAGATTGAAAGTTTTAAGAGCAATCTAAAAAAACATAATATAACATTTAACCAACAGCTGCTCCAAGATTAAATTTGGTTTATGTATATTATATACAAATGATAAGTATATAATCAAATGATTTTCAATTTATTCTCAATTAAAATTAATTAAATAGTATACGTTTTTAAATTTGTTGACGTTTATAATTACTGATTCGTTACTGGTCTGTAGCCTAATGTTGTGTAGCCTTACAACTAAAGCAAATATTTTTCAAATCAGATCGGACCAGGGACCGAATTCTACTAATTTATAATGATTACGATACGTTCCCGATTCAATTCCGATCCAACTTTGAATCATCTGTATTTATTCGAATCGGAACCGAACCGATAATATGTTAAAATATACAGTTAAGTCAAAATCAAACAAGGGTAATTGTTAAGTTTTAGACCTAATTGTTAAGTTTCATGGCAATAGTCGATAATTTAATTAAAAAATAAGAAAACGAAAAAACGGCAACGTTCACGCTTCGATTGGATTGCAATAAAGTGGCATTTTGTTAGTAGAATTAGCCCCTAGTTTTCAAATATCAAACCCCTATAAAATTACTATTATAAGCCCCTCTTATTTTCAATGCTTACATTTATGCTCAATAAAAAAATAAGTATTTAATTAAAATTACGTTAGATTACTAACGATTTATAAATTAATAAGTGCTTTCAATGTTTTTGTAATAATTACACAATTATATAATTGAGAGAGATATTTGTCTGAAATGTTATCTTTTATGAAACAAAAAATGAATACGTAAGCACTCCTGTAAATCTAAGCTGAAACGGAGTGTCATTTTGTAGGTCAAGGAGAACTCCAAACACCTAAATATGTATAATGTATAAAACATAAGGCACTCTGGCTATTCAAAGAATAATTACTATTATATACACGTATGAATATACAATATCATATGGTGTTTAATGTAGATTGTGTTCGTGTGGCAAGTTTATAAAACTGCATATCCGAAGTCAGTGGGGCCAATAAAAAGATACTGGATTTTTCTGCCAAGAGATTGTAGGAGCAGTTCGGAGATTAGATATTGACAGTATAACACTACCGTGCTTCGGAAAGTACGTAAAGCCGTTGGTTTTGAATGTGATCTGTTTCTGATGCCATTACATTATACGAGAGTTTATGCTTATAAAGAGTGCACTTGTGTTTGCGGTCACATAAACCTAATGAAGCCTCCCCTATCTTTCTCGAATGCTCGATTCGTTGATGAAAATATCAAAATCAATATACGCAAAGCATCAAAGATGGATTTAGATAAAAATGGAACCAATATGGAAATACGTAATTTTAATTTTTTTTTCAAATCCGTCTATACTCTTTAGATTTCAGAGTTCTTTGCCTTTTTTAGAGTTGGTTAAAAAGTGGTTAAATATAACATTTTGAAATATTGCAATATGCGATTTCTAAAGGACAAAATGAATTGTCGACATTAAATAGTATGACACTAAATTTATAGGAAAATAAAAGTTACGTCTTAATTATAAGAGTAAGAAAATCTAAGCCATTAATTTGCAATTGGAGCGAGCAACACCCAGCCGTGCCTTTCGCCAGTGCTTCTCAAAAGCACAGTACAGAAACTCAGCGGTTTTTTTTACATGAAATTACTTTGGATATTATAATACTAAATTTTAATATTTATCTAAGTAAGCATTCTTGTTTATTTAAATAAAATACCCATTCAATTATTTATTTTATTTACTGGATGGTAAAAAAAACAATTTACGCCAGAGATTGGAAGTGAAATGATCATCAATTATACTGTCATTGTTTTGACTTTAAATAAACAATCGTTAAGTTTTCATTGGACTTTGGTATACTTTTTTAAAAGAATGATTTATTTTCATTAACAATATACCATACTATACGACCATAGCAGAAATCGTTTATATAATGTTAATTAATTGTTAAGCATAGCTACGTTATGCTACGAATAGCTACGACAAGAAAAGCTTTGTAGTCGTAGTGAGCATGTCTATTACGGCGCCATCTATTGGCCTGCGTGAGAGATGGTTGAATTTGACCGGCATGATTCTAAGGAGTTTTGGTGCAATTAGTTAACGACATTAAATATAGATGGCGCTTTGTAGGTGTTAGCCTGTGAGAAAAATAAGCATCGTGTTTTATTAAAAAATTATGCTTGCGATGCGATGCTTACAATTATATCGCATTGCCAATAATTACCTGTATACGAAGCAATTATATTTTTTAATCGTTACATCATATCATATTATAGGAGAGCACTATATATCAATAATATCCTTATAAGCTGCCATTAGACGACCGTGGCTTAAAAATAAATATATATATGTATATATATTTATATACATATATATACATGGGTTGTATGGCGGATCACGCTAAATTTAGGAACGTCTGTTTTTATAATCCTTTTTTGCAAAGCCGAGATCGCCTAGTGGTTAGAACGCGTGAATTACAACCGATGATTGTAGATTCCAACCCGTGCACCTTGCACCTAAGCACTTTGAATTTTCATGTGCTCAATTTGTATTTATAATTGATCTCGTCTTTGACAATGAAGGAAAACATCGTGACGAAACCAGCATGTCTAATTTCACTGAAATTCTGCCACATGTGTATTCCATTGGAGCACCGTGGTAGAATAAGCTTCAAAACTCCTCCTCAAAAAAAGAGAGGAGACTTAACTTTACTTTTTTGCATTTAGTCAGGATTATTGAAGAAGGTTATAAGTAGAACTATGACTATAGTATAAGATGGCCCAGTGGTTAGAAGACGCGAATCTTAACCGAAGAGTGCGTATTTATGCTCGCGCTTAATTTTCCTCTCCTTCACCTCTGACCACAAGGACAAAAACTAAGCATACTTCTTTAATAGGTATCTTTTATAGGTAGTATAGGCCTTTGTACAAGCCTGTCTGGATAGGAACTACGATTACGTAGTTATATATTATATCGCAAATAGTAATACTTAGTATTGTTTTGTTTCAATTTGAAGGGTAAGTCTGTGTAACTAAATACATTAAGGACACCAACATCCCAAGGTTAGTGGAGCATTGACGATATAATTTATTTCTTACAGTGCCAATATCAATGGACGGTGGTGACCATTTACCATCAGGTGGCTCATATGCCGGTCTACATTACATTTAGAAAGAAATGTATATAATGACGTCAATTGACACATGAAAATGACTATATCCACTGTATCCACAATATATTTTATATATAAACGTTGAGTCACGTCTTTCACGAGCTTTGCATGCATCCAATACGTGTTACGAACAGACTTACAAGTGCGTAATGAAATTGATTCCCGCTCTATTTATTTTAAACGAGTGCAAAGTCACTAGTGATCTCTATCGTGAAGATATTGACTTTAGTATACTCGTAATAGTGTCAGGAACAAATAAGCTTGTTAGCTCTGAATAGCTATAGTTGTATTCAGGGATTGCAATACAGTGGGGAATAGTTGCCCGAACCGACTTCGCAACAGTACTATGAAGGTTTCATTTTCATTTAATACATGAAACTTTCCGTTCTCAAATACATTTAAAAACTACCTATAATTATTAATTATAGCTACGAAGCTATTTATGTAAAAATAATCATTGTATCAGGCACATCTAGAAATAAGACACATTAAGCTGCTCGTAATCATTGTAAAATCTAACTGATTGGGGTTCCGTGCTAGATAAGGCTGCGTTTTAGGATATAATAATTTATCTCTTATAGACTTCAAAAATCAAATACAAACTTATTTTGAATATTTATTGTTAAAAATATATTTATAATTTCATAAGCCCTGTCGCGTATAACTTATATAGTACAAGTTTCTAGGCCTTTGGGATATTTCTGTGAATACCCAGCTTGTGGTGTGCATGATGTCTAATGATATATAACTTTATTAAAAAAAAATGCAAACGGGTAACCGTAAATAAAATATTTATTTTTGTTATATAAGAGAGATGTCTGTGAGATGCAGCTTAAAAAATATATTAACAGTGGTTATAATTTGAATAAAAGACAGTATTTAAAAAAAAATCTGCTAGAAAAAAAAATATATTTTAAATCTCTACTAGAATTTTTTTTATTATAAGCTAAAATATATAAGTATAATACGTTTCCAAGAAAAAATAAAAACCTAGGTGTTGGTACTTAAGTATTGCTGATTGGCGGTAGAACATGTGATTAGTAGATGGGCTTTTTCACACACTTTGCCCCACTGGTAGTTGAAGTTTACGATAAATACTCCGCACCTTAGTATCGCAGTTTTAACCTATCTCAATAAATGGGCTATTTACAACAAAACGAAAAACTTCAAATGAGACGTGTAGCTCTTGAGATTAATTTGTTGAGTCATAACTATTCAACCAACTTACCACCAAATAATATTTTATTATTATTTAGTAAGGTAGGCAGACGAGCATATGGGCCACCTGTTGTGCACCAACGCCCATAGACATTAGCATTGTAAGAAATGTTAATCATCGCTTCATCGCCAATCCCCCACCAACCTTGGGAACTAAGATTTATGTCCCTTATGCCTGTAATTAAACTGGCTCACTCATCCTTTAGACCGAAATACAACAATACCAAGTACTTCTGTTTTGCGGTGAAATATCTGATAAGTGGATGGCACCTACCTAGAAGAACATGCACAAAGCCCTACCACTATTATTTATATAATGTAAATATTATTTATAAACTCTAAAATTTGGAAGTTAGAGCGCGTCAATAGTTATTTAAATGGGGCTTCTTATTACAAACATGGATTGACCTGACTAATTTATTAATCTATAAACAGAGCGGTTGGAGTCCTTTGAAATCCGGGGCAACATTGGGTTCGAATAATTTGTCCGACTAAGTTTAACAATTATTATCAAATATTAGTATAGCAACTCTGAAGTTGGAAAATCCACAAGGGTAGTACCCATGTCAAATCGAGTCATATAAAATTGAATCGAATGATCCGTGGACAAAACAATTAGTAATTGCGTCACTAATGAAACGGATGTTTTTATAGCCATGTAATTGAAATTGTTAATCGAAAATTACAACGTATGTCCTAACCCGCATTGTAGTTGTATCAGTGGAACATTTATGGGCTATTACTTATATTATTTGTCCGATTAGCTGACTTCGAAAAAAAATATTATCAAATTGGTCTTTCTTTTGATTTTGATCTGATTTTATTCTTATAAAGAAAATTGTTTTGTTTTATTGAATCCTTACTAATATTACAGATACGAAAGTGAGTTTGTTTGTTTGTTACGCTTTCAAATCTTAACTACACAATCGATCATTATTAAATTTTGCACACACGTGATCAGGGGTAAAGAAAATAGGGTACTTAATAATCACGCGTTGAAGCCGCGTCCGGAAACTAATAGGTGTATATTTGAGGTATATATGTTATGAATACAGTTATATTTTTCGTTATTGTGAAACTGGTCTTGAGTAAATAAAAAGAAAAATCCTTAATTAAAATATTTTTTCTAATGAGGACTTATAACGTGTTTGTCTTAATGGTTGCAGCCTCATTTTAACAGCGCACTTAGAAGACACTAAAGTAACTCAAATATTTTTTGTTATTGCGAAACTATATACAAAGAAAAAAAAATTACATTTACTATAGTGAAATTCTACTTATATGATATGTTATATACCTACGCTAAGTATGAAGCTTCTTTCGCGTGACTGTCTTAAAATCACGCTCGTATTCGGCTTCACGGATTGTAAAAGGCAAATTAGAAGATTTTACAGTGAAAATTAAACAGCTTTATAATATGATATTAAAAAAGATTTAAATATTTTATTTTAAATTCGAAAAACATGTTTATTTTTGTGCGAAAAATCCGCGAACATTATCTATCGCCACAACAAATTTATAAAAAATATTTTATATTTACAACTGTAAAACAAATGTATTTTAACAAACCTTTCGTTTCTAATTAATATGTACGTGTGTATGTAATTGATCTGTTCTAAACGGCTACACCAATTTAAATGTTTTTTTTTTTGTGATGATTTAGATTGAACCCAGTAGGTGGTGCTGCGATGGCAATTCAGGTTTAAAAAAAATACTTTTCTCGTACAAAAGACGGGAGTGGCAACTAGCTTAGATATTATTAAGCTAATAATTAAGCATAAATTTTCATAAAAAAGCGATTTAAAAAAAGGCACGTATATTATTTAAATGTAATTTAATGTATTTGTTTTACACTCATTTAAGGGCTCACTGAATCATTCATTGTATATTTTAACCTGGCTTATGTATTTCGTGCAGGATGATGTGTGTTATTCACGGAACTAATTAAACTAATTATAAATTAAAATCTTATTATGGTAATATTAGTATGGGTAATAAGTTATTCTATTATAGTCTAACTTAGAATGCAAAGCCTTAACCAGTGTGTCCGGAAACATAAATTTCGAAAATTAGTTATTTTTTTAATGTCACCTAAGTTAGCAGTAAGCAAGGATTTTGTGATAAATTATCTACTAAGAATATCAAATAAGGGATGAAAATAAGTATGGAAGTAGGTCATTTTGAAGACAGAAATATGTAAATTGTTGTTGTTGAAAGAGCTTTTGATCATAAATAGACTGTTCTAGAAGACTTATTGAAAATTCATCATCAACAGTTTTTAATGCGGAATAAAAGTTTGTATAGAAGTTCGTCGTTTTTAGAGTTACAGATATGGAAATTAGTTTAAAAAAACACCAATATGGCAGTATTTTTAAGCGTTTATCGATATTTCTATTTCTAATCAGAATAAAGGTAAAAGAAAGCTTGTGTTGAATAATTTTGTTTTTAATTGAAACGTAAAAGAGCCGCTATACTTTTTTGCGTTTACTTATTTACATGGAAGTAATTTAGCGTCGCGACCAAAGGTTAAAAAAGGGCAAGTTACTCAAAACTATACTTGACCGAATGCTTTCTGAGATATTGTCTATTACGGGAAATCTCGTAGGACACATACGTTAAGTGATTAACATTTGCAATTCGCTTTAATCAAATTGTAATAAAGGACTATATGTACTTACATTTTGCCTGAGATCCATCGGAGTTAGAAGCGGTAGTTCTTGTTTCTTGGATCTTTTAAACAAAAACAAAAAGGCTGCGATGAGTAAAACAGTACCAGCCCCTCCCATAGCTCCCAAAGCTACACTCCACGCATTTCCATTTGAAGACCAACTATCCACCCTCGATAACGCTTGCGGAGGTAAAACATCTCGTTGAGGTATAAAATTCTCCTTAGTTAAGGCCTTCGTTGGCGCTTCTGCGTTCCAATTATTTCGATATTCCTCCATAATATCGTAGTCGCGACCGTCCCAAGGTGCCCCACCGAGTTGACTCCGTTCTGCCCACAGCTTATCTGCAGATAACGAAATTAGTTACATAGTACAATGTATCATCGATCGGAATTCGTAGACGATTATATATACGCGATGTTGTTTGAGAGGTGTACCTGTATATACAATCAACGTTTTTAACGTTTGAACAATAATATATACCAAGAAAAGATTTTTAAGTAATTTTTCCAACAGGCAAGTGATTATGCAAATTGAAGAACGAAGCACGGCTATAAATCCACTGACGCGAAAAGACCATAAAAGTTCATAGCACTTACTGTTTATTTAATACGACTAATTACTGCTCACACGACAGTCAAAGAGCACTAAACAAACTCTCTGCATTATCGTTACTACCTGATTTGGGCTTACTTCGGAATTTTCGCTGCCATATGGTAAAGGATAATAGTATATAGGATCATTGTATTTGAAAAAAGATTACTTACCCATAATATGTGGTGTTTTACTTCGTGTTTTTTTAGGTTCAGATGTTTGTTTTGACTGGTGTTAAAGACACGTAGGGCGGGCGGAGCGCACGACTGTGCGGCGCGGCGCTCGTCTTATCATTAAACTTGTTTACGCCGAGTCGTGATCTGTGTTGCGATGTTGATTTTATGGCGACGTAATCGTGTAATACCATTCATTTAGTTAGGCTTGAAGATTCTTATCACTAAAAGCAAAGAGACTATAAAATCAAGTATTCATTTGAAATATATTGTAATATGAGTATGATTATCGAATTAGTGCCATGTACTTATATTTATTAGAATTGGTCTAAATGCTTATACATACATAATATCTTATTATTATAGGATTACAAAATATATAGATCATTTTATGGATTTAAGTCGTGCAATTAGTACCTTGAACTGAATAGAAAGAAAAAAAAACGCAATAATCATGAAATGACATCATTACCTTTAAAGCAAATGGTATGTTGAATCCTGTCACTTCAACTTGATTTTATTACGTATGTATGTATATATGGCTGAGGTAATATCGAACGAGGATTTTTTCGGAACACAAATATTTGGTTCAGTAAACAATTTGCAGGCACGAGCGCTCAAGCGAGCTGGCTCTACTTAACCTTTTATTTTATAAGAGTTATGTATGTATGTATGCGCATAAATCTATGATGAATAATTTTCAATCAGTTGTTCATAAAACAATAAAAGCATATTGAATGTAAACTCTATAATTTATATAGTAAACTAGCTGACATAGTATTATCATAGTAAAAATAATGACTTTTTGAACGAGTCGAGGTGATGAAAGAATGACAAAGTACAGCACTCCTTATAAAATAAAAAAATTGCAGTGTCATTTCTTTATATAGATATATCTACATTACGTAACATAGTTCACCAAATTTCAATTAAGTAAAAGGTTGACGTGCAGAGAATGCCTTCAGGCATTAAGTTCACTTTTTGTTCCAATTACATATTGTGGTGGTCAATAGTTTTAAATAAAACAGTCGTGAAATGTCTCCCTGCGGGACAAAACCCTCTTCTCCTATTCCACTTCCAATGAGCTGGTGGGTAAAGATGTCCGAATTTCGTCACATACAAGTTTACTCACGATGTTTCAAATTACGCAATTGAAAACCCACTGAGATTTGACGTTCACTTGCCTGGGATACAAGATCCGCAATTGTTAAAGCTTAACGTGTTCTAGCGTCTCACTATTGAAATTTTAAGTGTTATATTTTAATCTTTGTCTTAATAATCAGTCAACCTTTAAATATACATATATATTTTCGATATGTATTATATAACATTTTACTGGGTGGGAAGACTTGGCACAAGCTTGTCTTGGTGCCGCTTACCGCTAAGCAGCATTAGAAATCGCATTGCAAAAAGATTTTTTTTTTCTGAGCCATTTGCTGGCGTAATATCATTAGGTAGCATTTTCCGACGTTTCTGACGCATAAACAAAAAATAAATATTTTTATGCAATTGTTACCGGTTTCAGGACGCTTGATCTAAAGTTGCATTCTAATATAAACTTCGATATATTTATTATGTATAAATAATACACTTACTATCTTCATATTCTTTACAAAAAAACTTATAAAGTCGTAAGTAAAACCTAACTATTAGACCACAGATGATTAACTGGCTCTCTAAATCGAATCGTAAATATATTTTATTATCAATGCGTTGTACAAACAATAAATTTAAAGAAATAATTTTCTAAAATATAAAGTCTTATAGATACTTATTTCAAATCGGACACAGATAACAAAAAGAGCTTTTATATTCAATTGCTAGTAATGTCAAATTTACTTGATTTTTAAATAACGAAGTCTGTTCTCAATTACTAGCCCTTGATAACTACAAACTAACAAAACACGCTGTTTATTTCAATTCTCTAAATAAAGACCGCAATATAATATATATTGCAGTCTTTATTTGGTGTTATTGTTTGGTGTTAAAAAAGGTTAGGTAAATTATTATTTTAAAACGTTTTTGTATTATAGCATTAATATATATTAAATTAATATAATTAAACTTTTCTTATAACAAAAATAGCATGAAGCAAATATTATTAAAGATGAGAAGTTATATAAATTTTATATATTTTGTTAAGTTTATTACTTTTGGTGTTGAGCTAAAAAGAGTACACATATATTGAGGTTTATATTTGGCAAGTATATACGCTTGCACACATATCACCGTATTATTTTTGTACATAGATATTTATATTTCGAATGAGGAACAGGAAAAAAAAACCAGTGTGATTAATTTGCGGATTTTTAAAATATCAAATAATTCACTTGAGTTATCATTTTAAACAAACTTAAAGAACAGAGAGAGCGTTATCGTTTTTGTTTACTACTTTAAAAGACCTATATTTTGCAGGAAACTCTTACTTTTATGAATACCTATATGTTTTTTTCTGTCTTATTCGTATTTCTTCCAAAACAATCCATTACCAGCCAGGTATCTATCCATTACCGCACATTAAAATTTAGTGGACTTGCTTTCTTTTTCACCCATAACCTTATTAATCTTTTAAAACTTAAATTAAATATGTACAAATTATCTACGTACGTGAAACTCACTTATTCTTAAAAATCCAAATAAAAGACCTCTAACAAATCACAAGTCGTTATAACGACCTTACAGCCCAAGATCCCGAGAGCCCAAAAACAAAATGGCGGTTCTGAGATTAGCGCGCGTTTTTTTATCATCGCAGTTGTGGTGGTAAATCAATCCCAACTATAATATTTTTATTAAAAAAGTAAGTAACAATCGTTAAATAAATACAACTGCTTGTCATTAGAAAGTTATAGTAGTACTTCATTGGTACTGAATAAACTTTCCACATTGTACGAATTTGAAGAAGTGGTTTTTGGGCGGAATTTCTGTAGCACCTATTAAGGAAAGAGGACTGACGTCAAAAACACGGACACTATCATTAAAAAATATCATAAAACACTAAAATGCTTGTGACAGTATATTCCTTTGGCGTGACGCTATTATTATTATATATATTTGTCAATTTAATTGTTTTAATTCTATGTAAAAGAGTTACATGATAGGAATTTAGAATTTGGTATACTTTGATTGTTTTGCCATTTTTATGTATTTAGCACAAATAACGAGTTGACTAATATCCACAAAAAAAAGGTTCGAGTACCTTTTTTTTTTTCGCTGGAAAAACGCGTTTACGTGTTTCCCCCACTTGAAGTGGGGGGGAATGTAGGTGGAATACCCACTAAAAAACCAGCGGTACTCACACCGCCTTTTCGAGGGGCGTCACGGGATCGCTTGCGCATACTACCGCGACGCCCCGACGATTGGCCCGCCTCTGCAGGCCTCCAAATCCAAAAAAGGAGACCGTCTCCAACCAGCACCTCTCGCTACCAAGCATGGCATTTATCACACTCAGCAGCGAGAGGTCTTCACCGACTAAGGCCGCCAGGGACAGGTGCTGAGGTCCCCAAGCGGCACACTTCGAGTACCTAACATAACAGAAATTATACATTGAATAGAATCACACATTAATACAGATATACTGAAAATGTTTGTAAAGCGCCATCTATAGATTGATCGTTTTATTAGGACAAGAAGTTAGCTATTTCTTTTTATTAAATTTTAGGTATAAAAGATAGATGTCTCTGTGTTCAGTTTCCGAATACATGATTATTACTATATGTAACAAATGTTTATACTATTATATTAATCTTATACTTATAAAAACAGTTCTTGATAAACATATTATTCTCTTGATATATCTTTTCTATTCCATTTAACAACTTACATCGACTTTAATAATGGAAACTTTTCCGATAACAACTTCACCAACATTTAAATGTTTTTTTTAAGCGAAAAATTAAACCTATAATGAATACCATAGATTATATATTATAGATTGATTGATCAATGATTTTATGTCGCAATTCTCTTCAGTCTTTACATCTCCTGCTATTGGATTAGGCCAAACAAGCCCTCTTCTACCTTAACATAATTGAAAAATGGCAATAATATGTACTTCTGTATCCATCAGAATTTATTATTATTAATAATTAAATTTGCACACTATGCTCTCTAATGAGTTTGTTTTTAATTGTCTTAGCATTTAACCTATTTTATTACTGTGAAATATAAATTTATAATAAAAGAAAAAGTTATATATTGTACAATTTTTATTAATTACACATATGACAATTATATAGTCTACAACAATATAATCTACAATATTTACAGATACTATTATTTTAATTGATTTTAAATATCTCTCAATTTTTTGACGCAATATTGTACCAGGTCATGTAAACCCAAAATCAAGTAGGTATATTAAAATTAAGTTTATTTAGTAAAGGTCTTTTTTACAAACTTTGCTTAGTGACTGTTTTGTTAAACACTGTTTTCTCTCTTTCTATCATTATTGGTTTAATAGAAAGACAAAGACAGTTAAGCAATGCAAAGTAGCAATGCTAACTTGCATTAAGCACCCGTATCAGGCTATACGTTAGTAAGTGCTTACATATTATAGGTATGTTGAATGCCTCATTTGGACGAGTGGTTTGTTATAAGGCTGCAGACCCAGAGATCTTGGGTTCAATTCCCAGGTCCGGCCAATATAAAATTATAATTCTTCAAATGTATCTCAGAATAATACAGTGACCCAGTTGACCAGGTTTATAATATTATTTTTGTTATTGTAAATTGTTAAAATAAACATCAATATAAATATTTGCATAAACTATGTAACTTCACAATTTTGCAGAATCTTCGTAAAGACTATGATGTTTCTAGGACTCATTAAATCTTAAATTTATTAAATTGCTACATATATTGCAGTTGACACTCCTTAGGTCTGTTTTCATGACTTTTGAACATGCTTATTGAAAGGGTATTGCTGCTTGTACCTTTGTACTCCAAGGGTTACAAACGCTGAAACAAAACATATCAATGAAATTGCTATAATCATGTAATTAATAAATATAATGAAAGTATCTTTAGCCTCAAATATCCTGGAATAATGTTTATAGAAAGGTATTTAACTTAAATCATGTTTTAAGTAGAGAAGATGTGGATAATAGGTTAATAATAAAGGTGACTATTAGCCTAAAGATTACACAATATTTTTTTTGTTCCAACGATAACATATAATCACTTCGATATAATAAAAGGAATATTAAAGTAGAATTTACCAAACGAAATTGTTGATATAACCATTTTTCCAGGAAGCGTCTTATTCTTCCAAGCAGCGTTAGCAAGGTACGCACCAATTCCAACGAGACCTATTGAACTAACTATCCTGCACGCATCACAGTCTTGAGGACGTTTTTCAACGGCAGTGGTCATATTTAACTATAAGTGTATTTGTTATTTCCATGAAAAAGAAAATTATCCAGTAGTCAGTACCCGGCTATTTTTGCCTTCGGTTGACAACCTGACAAGTATTTTGTATGACGTATGTCATTCGCTTTTGACAGTTGACAAAGTAAACATGTTATATTTACAGGTGCTGTGTCTGTTATCCGAGTTGATTTATAATTCAAATTATTTAGACGAAAGGATTTAATAAATTCATTTATTCACATACAATGTATTAAAATAAATGAAAAAAAAGTTTAGCCATATATTAGATATTAACATTAAAAATTTCGACATGATCAAATCAGTGCTTAACTAAACACCCTTAAATAACCTTTATAAGACGTAAGGCCATAAATTGGTAAAAAGTTCTTTAGTAAAATAGTATTGTTCCGATTTGACTGCCTCGTTGTGGCTGTCGTGTCTTGTGGCTTGACGTAAGGCCGCAGATCCGGAGGTCCTGGGTTCAATCCCAAGTCGGGCCAATAAAAAAAGTTATTGGGTTTTTCTCTCAGAAAATTCTCCCGGAAAAGCCCGGAGTCTGGAAGTTGGAAGTGTGTACACTCCCGTGCCTCGAAAAGCACGTAAAGCCGTTGGTTCTGCGCCTGAACTCTTTCCGGTCATATCGGATTGCCGTCCCATCGGATTATGAGAGTTAGGGAATAGAGAGTGCACCTGTGTTTGCGCACACACTTGTGCACTATAATATCTCCTACGTACTTGGCTAATCACTTTTGAGATTGGCCGCCGTGGCTGAAGTCGGTTTGGAGGACATTATTATTATTATTGTTCTAATTTATATAATTGTGTTATAAGATATAATTTTATAATAAAGTGCCTAAGGGAGTTACCGGAAGTTAAATTAATAATTATTTTATTGAAATCATAAAAAAAGATAAAGCAAGTATATTACATACGTTGTACCTGTGCAGACGTAGCTTTCTTGTTTTATTTATTATAAACATTACTGTACTAGTTGATTTTGAACTTCGCCGGTTTTTTTTTATTTAAAAGTAAGAGCTCTTTGCAGATGGAGCTCTAGATAAATAACTACCAAGACTGTACCCTCCACGTTATTGTTTTCTGGTTGAGTCTTGACCTAGTTAACTAAGTCATTCGGCGTGAAGTACTCGTGAGTCTAGACAATAAACAGAACGTCTCATTTGATCTTGTTCACTAACTAACATCTGTACTTACAATTAAATTTTAAAGATCGGGGGACGATTTCCGAAGATATAATAGATTAAGTAATATAGGAGAGCTATTCATGTGACCTATAGTTTTTTTCGGAATTTATGTTCACAGTTATTTAATGGTGATAACTCAAAAATATATAACCTACTTAAATTAAACATTAAAAAAAAGTTTGATGCGATATCAATGTTGATATTATTAACCGTTATTTTGTATATTTGTATCGTCACTCATATTCCTTGTAGAGTAAGTAAATAAATTATAATAATAAAATAATCATAGACTGCCTCGTTTTTCTGTCAGAAAATTTTCAATAGCAGCCCAGTCTCTGGGAGTGGGAAGTATGTACACTCCCGTGCCTCGAAAAACACGTAAAGCTGTTTGTTTTGCAACTGAGAACTCTTTTTGCTCGTGTCGGATGGCCGTCCCATCTAGTCCGGTAGATAGCGTTGCAAATACAAAAGTCATAGTTGATCTTATATGGCTAATAAGCAAATCGACCGTCAGTTGCCCAAGTAGCAGTTGGTTTGGCTGTGGGAGGTTGCGAAAGTGGTAAAAACTCCCAGACTATCGAAATAGAGAGTGCACCTGTTTTTGCGCACTATTATATGTCCTGCGCAGTTGGTTAATATCTCTTGAGAATGGCCGCCGTGGGTAAATCTCCCTAGAGGACATTATTATAAATCATAGTAAAACAGTAAATCGTATGCAACATTCATACTTTATCCTACTATTATTATATAACTAAATATAATAAATATAATTAAAGCATTTAAAGTTTACGTTCATAATATTGCCATTGTCAATAGACATGTCTCTCAAAAGTTATAAATCGTTTTTAGTTTTTAGTCATTGTTTATTTTTTTAATAATGACAAAGCTTCGTTCAGCTGTTAATTACACTATAATATGTATATACATAACATCTCCGCGTTTAATTGTTATCTAATTAACCTCTGTAGTGATTATTGTTCTTAGCATTTGTTGTGCCCTTCGATCACTAATAATAGTAATAATATTCATAATTAATAGTTCTTATTAGCGATCGAAGGTTGTGCTTGTCTTTTTCTTATTTAATCTTAATCCACATTAATTTTTCTCGTGTAATTTTTCTAATCTTTGAAACTATAGGTATATGCATCATAATTACTATATAATTTTATACTAAGTCTTATGACATTTATTAAATGTTTTTTTCTCTGTAACGTCCAATTAAGTGTTTTGTTTTAAATCTAAATAGCTTGTGTCCAATAATGTAATACTTCTCTCTGTATTAACAATTGTATGTTTTATAATTTTTTCATATTATTGATAGTCATTCAAAGTACGTACGTACGTAATTATTTTTATAATCTAAAGCGCATCTTGAGAGGTATCCCATTAACCCAACCGATAATCGATTTGACTATAAGACGGATAAATTTGCATAATATTTAATGATTAATATCATGTTGCTTAAAAAAATATCGTTTAATACAAATTGTCACCCATTGCTTGTGTCTATGTTGTTGATGGTATACCAAAATTAGTAAATATTTCCAAAAGTTTGTGTATACAATATCAGTTTGTAATTTTGTTTTCGGTACAATAATAATATAAACCTGTATAATCTATACTCCTTATCCGCTTTGAATAAGTGTCAACAAGAATAAATAAAATGTACTTATTTTATTAAACCTTCTGTGTGAATATTTTTCCGGACAATGTCGATGATTCCCATGGTCTGTGGTTACTTTCGCCGTTTCATTTTATTTCAAGTGCCATGTATTTCACACATTTATACTAAACAATAGATGTTTGTCTATGTTTTTCCAGAATAAATAGCTCCGTTTTTATAATTTTACTTTTGTTATTCATTGATATGTTGTCTGTTATTTGTCTAAAATATACTTGTAAATTTATACTTTGAACATATTATGTCGATTAATTTAAAAAAAAATCTTTAACGTTTAGTCAGACACCGGCTGCGACGCTGTCTGACCGAACCATTAATGCGTGCAGACGTTAGTCTATAATGTTGATTTTTTATCAACCATAACCATATTTAAGCAGGCTTGACTTTTCAGCGACAATATTATAATTATAGGCACTGGGTTTTTTTCCTTTTATAATTTTATTAAATATAGCTATGCTTAGTTTCATAACAGTACAGTTACTGGGATACTGTTGGTTAAATATAAGAGTGCCAGTTAATCATGAACTTTGACAAATTAAATTCTATTCAAAAACTTTTAAAGTATTGTTTACTGGTAGGTATGTTGTCACGTTGTTGAGAAATAAAATAAAATCCGTAGAAGCACACATTGGTAAGATTAGAATTTTATACCTCAATATGAACGTTAAAAGCATAAACATCGAACATAATGTAAAATAAACCGATTTCTCAGTCAGTTATATAGGAAATTCCCGATGCTCTTTGTAGAAATGTTTTATCTATGAGTCACAAAACCGCAAACATTGATAGAATATCACCACATAACAAACGCGAACGTGTACCTTAACGGTCGCTGGGGAATTACCAAACATAGCTCTCAATTTCACAGTTACTTTTTTAGTCAACTACAACTTTACCACTGACGATAGCAATTATTTACATTTTATGAAGCAATCTAATTTGAATAAATACATGTATGTATCTGCGAATTATATCTGTCTACTATTTACTATTAATCTATGAACAGTTTTTATTTTCTCAAAATCGGTTGAGCTAGTACGCTGTTCATTCAATTATATTTAGATAATGATTTATTCTATCTCAGAGATAGAATACATCATTATCTGAAGACTGAAGTCGATTTAAGAGCACTAGGTATATTTATAGGATAGGTATGTGATAATAAAAATACTAAAGCGTGATAAAATATACACATGACGGAAGTGAATCATTTTCGCGTTGAGTTGCGTTGCGTTAAAATGTAGGACTTGAACAGATCTTTAATGTTTAGTCTCTTAAACAACAACAACAATTTCAAGTCGAACTAGTAAGCATAACGAGCGAATTGTTTATATTGGGAATACGATCTTGACATGAAAGTTCATCACTACAGCATAGCAATTTGAACTGCTTATATAGCAAATCGTATAAAAATTTATAAGTGTTTTTGTAACGAAGATCTTTATGGAATTAAACTCCATACAATTGGCTAAGGAGAGAAGCTAGGCTGAAATATTTACAGTACAGTATAATAACAGGCCTCTTATACCTTTTTTTTTTGACGATAAGGTTTGAAGCTTATTCCACCACGCTGCTCCAATGCGGGTTGGTGGAATACACATTTCAGAAAGGCAGAATTTCAGTGAAATTTGACGTATGCAGGTTATCAATCGATGTTTTCTGTGGCTTGAACCCACGATCATCGGTTAAGATTTACGCGCTCTCACCACTAGGCCATCTCGGCTGTATTTGTTTGTAAACGTTAAATATGTTGACATTATTTTCACGTTATTATTTTAAGTAATTACAATTTTATTACCATACATTCATTTTCATTTGTTTTATTTTCATTAAATTATTCTTAAACGTTATTAATATATTTCATTTTGATTATTTTTAATACATTATATGGAAAATGATTAATATGAAAATGTATAAATAATGTATACATTACATAAATACAAATAATTTTATTATTAGCCTGAACCACTTTGTCATAAGCCGGTTTTAAAAATATCGTACATCATTTATAAATGTAAGTTATGTCAACTTTTTAAATTATCATTTAAACTTAGGTGTGAGGGTACAGAAAAAAATGTTTTGATCGTTGTATCGAACATAAAAACAAAGACATAATCGCGTATATATAGTTTCATTATGTATATAGTGAGCAGCACTGTGCCTTTTCATTGTGAGTTATAGTTATATAAGTAAGTTATTTTCGTGTTAAGCAAGTGGGTTCGCCTTGTAAGAACGAGGTTATCATCAGACAAGCAGCGGTTTTATACTTTAAGAGGCTATGAATATTCTATGGGTCGAGCTCCATTCATACAGTTGACAGGTTGGTTATTGTAAAGGACCGTGTATGACGTATTTGACCAAGATTATCACTGAAAAAAGAGTTTAGTTTTTATATACAATCTACTTTATCGAGATGTTTGAAAGAAATATTGTTATCTATGTATAAATAGGCAATGTTAATTTTTTTGTTCAGGAGCGATTGAAGAGTTTTTGTGTTATCAATAAAAACAATTGGAAATAATTAGTAATAAAAAAATCGAAATATGCATGTTCATATATGATTTCCTCAAATTTTCAATAATTATTGTGGTTGAATTTCGGTCACTGGAAGAACAGTATTTGTGTTAATTGTTTTAATTCGACTTTTTAAATTGATATTTTTTAACTCTATCGTTACTTAAAGCGCTTTATTATTTAATCAGTTCTGCATATACTAAGATTTTTAAGATAGTGTATATTATAAAAATACTATTCAAATTTCAACATTGTGGGTTATTAATAAGTAACGGTGCTTCTTCTTTCATTCAAGATATCAATGATGGCGGAAAGAGAAATCAGTGTTTAATAAAACACCGTTAATTAACGTTTTTAAGTAAGGCCGTATGTATCTTGTTTGTAAAATTCCCATAATTATCATTTCTCCTTACTTAAAATAAGTTTGTTGTTACAGTAAAACATTTTGTGCTTTTTTTTAACCCGAGATGTCTAAAATAAATTAAAATCTTAAATGTAAAAAAAAAAGGATTTTTGTTATTTAATAGCGACTGAATGTTAGAAATTGCTATTTATATTAGAAAAAACCTTGTATTCAAGTAAATTCTTTAAAAAAATGCTATTAAAAATGGTTATATTGAATAAATAGGCTGTTATTTCCATACCAGTATAAAATAATTGTGATGTAAAGGGTCTCTTAGACCGTTAGATAAATTAAACTTTAACATAGAGTATGTATATTATATACGTAATGAATTATTTTGATTATATGACTAAGTTGTAACGCCACGCTAATGCCACGCTACATATCGCCACGCCACATGTCACATGCGAGCCAAGCCAAGCCAAGCCAAGCCAAGCCATGCCAAGCCATGCTATGCCATGCCATGACAGTTAAAGCCAGGACTGTCCACCAAGCCCGCCTGTAACCATTACTGGCGTCACATTCGAGTGACAACAGAACTTAATACCCGAACGGCTCATTTCGGAACGTCATTCGTTTTTGTACAAAAATGTTGCTATGGCAACCGAAATAACGGATGAGATGATGTGGCCATGACAACGGAAAATAACAGTTGTGAATTGGAAAAAGTATTAAGATATAAATATACATTTGATTATTGATATATTGTTATCATTATTACCTTCCCGTTTCAAAGTATATATAAATAAGTGCTATGTATAAAAATAAATACATTCATTTTGTAATTGGCCCCTGTTATGAATTTATGAATATGATTTGTAAAACGTAATTGAGAAATCAAGCTGTACGTCAATACCGTCACTGAATTTATTGATGTTTTTCAAAACCTCTTATAGCAAGATTTGAAAACCTAACGTGTTTCTGTTCAGAGGTGGACTGTGTTAATGGTAGTGGATAATTTTTTTTTATTTTAGCAGTTTGCGTTCTTTAAGGAAGGATTAGTTGGATTGTGATAGAAGTGGGGACGACAAAAGCCCAAGAGGTCATGATCGAACCTGCGATTTACATCGCTTGGCGACGCGTAAACCATAAACGCCACTGACGCTTATTGTTAAGATCGTTTTACGGGTGTAAATGCACAATACATAGCCACAGGGAGAAAGCTAGTGAAAGTAATATATGTAGATATCATACAATTAAAGTAGGCACTATGTAGCTTCTACTGATTATGAAATGCTCGGTTTATGGTCACCGGATAAACAAATTATATTTCCTTTTTTTAAACTGGTCTCGAATAGTGTTCGAGACTCAGTTAGTTGAGCTCATATAATGAATCTTAATATGCAAGATGATTGTTTGATTTACTTATTTAAATTTGGAAGTATTATATATTTTTTTATTTACTTTATTAGTTTATCTATGTCGTAATAAGTAATTGAATTACGAATGTTTTTTTATTCGGTATTGTTTTGGTTAATTTCTTGTTTAATGAGCTTGTGAATAAAATACCTTGTTATTGCTTTTTATTCTTATCGAAAAATTAAATTATGAATAAATCTATATAAATAAAAATGAAATGTCAGTATGCTCGTTCTGTATGTTTATCTGAACGCGTTTTCTATACTATATCTAATACATATAAAATTTATTAGTATGTTAGTCCGTCTATATAAACGTTTTACACCGACCAATTCAATCCGTGAAAAAACCGAGTTGCTTGGCTAGTATATGATAATAACGAATGTTGAATCATAATTAGTTATACTTCAAAAACTTTTAATTGATTTTGATTGATTACACTTCTATTAATTGTTAAGCCTACGTCTAGATTTTCTTATAATGGATTTAACTTATTTATACAGCTTATACATTTGGGCTTATTATTCGTGGTCGGCGGTAAAAGAAAACTTGAAGAAAATTGCATGTTTCGGATCAAAGTCTGTCGAATGTGTATCCACCAACCCGCATTGGAGCAGTATGGTGGAATAAGCTAGAATAAAATCTCTTTGAAAATTAAAGAAGGCTGTTACTCATACATAAATGTTATTTATTAAGAAATAATGAGAAATAATTAGTATTAATGAAACGACACATAAAACACAAATATTTATTGCATCAATTCCACTAACTTTTGAAATATGTACGGAATATTTCAAGCAATGAAAACACTTTACATCACAAATATAAGAAGATAATTAGTTTTAGTTCTTTATATATCAATTTTAATATGTCGTAATGTTTTTAATTTAACTTTTAATATTTATAATATTTGCTGTTACTTAGTTATTTTAGGTGGGTACTGTGGTTTCTTAATCGAGGAAGTACATAGACATATAACTAGTTAATGTGTAATGGGTAATGTAAGCTTGTGATGTGTTATTCTTTATATATATATAAATACACACACACATATATATGTAAACTAATACGTGAAGCATAGAACCTATCATAATCCTAATTAATATTATAAATGCAAAAGTGAGTTTGATTATTTGTTTGTTACGCTTTACACACATAAATGAAATAAAAATCATTTATTTCAAGTATCAATTATTCAATTCAAATAATATTGGCGGTCATAAAATATAAATTAAAATAAACAATAAATATATATAATTAATATAATTTGAAATTAAAACAAAATAAATAATTTCAATTATACTAGATTAAAAAATGAAGTAAAATAAAACAGGGTACCTCACACTTGCCTTACAAACGCGGGCGAAGCCGTGAGCGGAAACAAGTATTGAATATTTCAAGTTACGTGTAAATATCTTACCCATAACAAATACCTTGTATTCGGATTAATAAACATTTCTGTAAGAAACAAGAGGCTGTTACGTCAAGTACGCTAATCATTCGGTTTATTCGGTTACGAGTCCGCGGACCGCAGTGTACCAGTGACTGTCGTACGCACAAGTACTATGTAGGACTGATTACAATGTTTATTTACAAACGTACGAACTATGACTCGTGTGAAGTGGTCAAATGTTAATACACTGTGGCTGTGTGTAGAATAGATCGATTTAAACTATCGCCATATTAAGTGCTTGACTTTATATTATTAATAAGTAAAAAATATGTATACAAACTAGTACACATTTTATCATTTTTAAGTGATGTGAAATGTTTTATTTGGATTTGTAGAGTTGTGAATTCGACGCTGACTTTTTATTATAAAGGTAAGTTATTTTATATATGACGAGCCTGTTGGCGTGGTTGGTGGATGCTTGCCTTTCACGCCGAAGGTTGTGGGTTCGATTCCCACCCAGGACAGATATTTGTGTGCATGAACATGTCAGTTTGTCCTGAGTCTGGGTGTAATTATCTATAGCTCTGTACAAGCTCTGTACAAGCTCAATTTGGGATCAGATGGCCGTGTGTGCAAAATGTCCCTGGATCTTATTATTATATATTTTTTAAATATATTGCCTCAAATAAATTACTGTCTCTGCTATGTTTTTAATTAGTAAACCAATAAGTTGATATAATATTATGAATGGAAATAATTTGTTTTGCAAGTTGTTACTATGTCAATTAAATTTATAACATAATTTGGTATCAACATTATGAATTGTTATAACAGATACAAAGGAATAAAAGTATATAAGATGTAGTTACAACTATTTATTTGTACATATATATCATCGTGGGTCATTTGTATACGATGAAAAATTAAACTTGACCCAGGGTAAATAAGCCCAATCATTTTCCGAAGAATAAACTATTATTTAAATATGTCAAGCATTTTTTTTCTTATATAAAGTAATATATAATAGGTTTTGTTTAGCTGTTATTTTGATTTTGAGTCTAAATGCATTTTATTTTAATTATATATGAATGTATTTAATTATTGTCTATATATAATAACTTCAATATATTTCACATATTTCTATGTAAAAAATAAACAAATACATATCGCGATAGGAAATCCAACACTCAACAACAGATACAAAAGATGTAAAATATCGATATCAAATGAATTTACGACTTCGGATTTAATAAAGACGTACATATTTTATTGTTTGTCGTACAAAAAAATTAATTTTTGTTTACGATATCTACCAAAGTACCTGTCACTTTATATAATTATTAACAAATCAATAGTGGGCTATACGTCTTAAATATGAAAGAAATAGTAACTATTGAAATAAATAATATTAAATAAAGAATAATAGATAAATATGAATAAGAAGAATATATAGATTTAACTTATGTACTTTTAATTAAATTTCAGCGAATATTTTTAACATAACTCTTTTTTCAAATATTTATGATAATCCACGGTATTTTTAGATGCACTATAAATTGAAAAAACCCGACGTAACATAATTTCTGTAAAGATTTAAAATATAAAAAAAAAACACCTGTCAATTATTTATTATAATAATGTATTATATTAATGTAATTGAAATAATATCAATTGATATAAAACCTTTTTTACAAAGATTAGTGTAGTACACTCAGTGCTTATATAAAAACTTATTACATTTCCCATTATTTATACTAATTAATGGTATGTTTAAAATAACTTGTTATCTAACGCAACATTATAAACAACTTACGTTGCGGAAGTTAAGTAATGCGTCTACTCTTAAAACGGTTGCTTTTCTCGTCCCTATGCTTCTGACTGGCTGAAATAAATTAAATTTGCATTGAATGCAATCGCTTGCTTATCAGTACAATCCGTACCTAGAAATAGTCGCTCTTTAAGAGTTTAAGTTATAAAATACGAATGTGTCAAGCTCAAGTTGTAATTGAGTAATCGTGTACACAAAGACCGGAATAGGTTTTAAATTTACGTTCTATTACAATAATATAGTAATATAGTTCTATTATATTTTTTAAATATTTATTTTGAACAATTAATACATATCATAAACACAATATACGGTAGTAACTACAACAGTATTAAACTGTGTCGTACCCTCCAATTCGACAGCACATTTATTTATCATTTATTCAATGTAAACATAAAATAAAATTTAATTTAAAAAAAAATATAAAACGACAAACACATTTATTTAAATTATTTACGATAATAATTCTTATAGTCTAACATAATTTATATAAAAATAAATTTTAATAATTTAAATTAGAGTTAAGTATACACACATTTAATATAAATGTGTTTAGGAATTTTCTTAGAAAACCTAAAACTGCAATGACTAGTTGATTTCGAAAAAATAATTAAATTCAAATAAACGCTTATATGCACTTTTAAATTACAGTATTGAATTAAATTTTAAGGTTCAACTGGTTCGAAATGGATTCTATCGATCAGAACCGGCAGTAAGCTCGGTAGTTACTCCAGTAATTTACATAGGGTATGTAAATTAAGCATAATTTAATTTATTATTTATCTTGCATGAAAATCAAAGAGCCAGTGCGTTGCTTAATACAGTACCGTTATTTTTAAAAATGTTTCATAGTATTGTTCGATTATATTAATTTTAACTCCATCCAAGAATTAAAAAAAAAAAAAATTTGAAAAGTATCATCTGATAATTTATAATCGTATAAGTAATACGTATGAAACGTGTAAAAAAGACTACAAATAAAATTCATTCAGTCATAAAAAAACGATCATCTCTTTTTTCACCCTTAGTCGTATTTTTTCTTCAAATTTAAATGGGACCAAATAAGAAGCCTTTACCTATACCTTACCTTACCTTATACCTAGCCGAAAAAAAATCCAAATAGATGCTTCAATAGAGTTCTGAGATAACAAACTTAAAAAACAACTGAATTGAAAAAGTCCTCAATTATTTCAAAGTCGGTCAAAAAAGGGAAAAGGAATATTATCTCAATAAAGGAATTTTCTTATTTTCTCTAAAGTTGTTGAACGTACGTGGGAAATAAAAGCGTGTGAACAATGTAGCACCCAATATTGAATGCTGTTTGCGTAAAAGGTATTCTCGAAGATACGTTTACATGGAACGACACGAATTGGTTACAAAAATCGTTTTTCCGCTGTATTCATTCGACAAGCAAAACTTTGTATATCTTATTTATGTAATTCACTACCTTTATCCAGAATATATTATTTCAATTTTCGAAATGCTGTCTATTAATTACAGTTTTAGGGTGACGTTTATATATCTGAAACATCTATTGGCGTGCCTTATCAGATTGATTCGTATACTGTGACGAGAAACGGCTTGACACCCTCTTAAGTACGTACACTCTTTTTTCGCCACCGTTATCTCCCTTCTGTGCGTGGTGGATATACTATATGTTGATATATATATTTTTAATAAGCACAGTATATTTATTTTAGTAGCGAATCTGTTTTCATTTATTTTATTTACTAGAAGCCTTAAATAACTATCATTTACTTGCATGTAGCCATATTGCTTATCCATCCTGGGGGCTGGTATTTTGCTATCCTTAACACAGGTTATCTAAATATATATATAAAGGGTAGTGAGTTCCAGTCTCCGGAAAAAAAATATATTTAAGTCTAAAATGTTAATATACTCGTGTTCTATCATTAAATATAAGCTTATAAGAATAAGAAGATCTATAATAAGATTTGCATGTCATATATGTGACTTAACATGTGTATGTTAAAATGTTTATCGTGTTGTATGCAAATAAACTATTATTATTATTATTTCATATTTATTTATTGATTTTGTTCAATTATTAATCATAATTTTCGATGTTTTGTTTTTGTCCGGGAGTTTTGCATCTTTAAACAGTTAAGCGTTCGTAAAACGTAATTTTAGGTGTGCACCATGATTTACGATGTGAGTAAATTCGTTTCACTTAAACTTTACCGGATTTATCGTTTTGTCCTTAAAGATTTCAATAAAGATTACCATTGTTATTATAAAAGTAGCCATTGTTAACCTGAATGAATGGTCTATTTACACATATTTTTATAAGCATTTGTCCGCATCACACACGCCTGTGTTGTTGATTATTACGAACATAACACGAACTCAACTTTATTTAAGCTCAAATTTAAATATTTTTCCAGGTTTAAAAAATTAAAATAAAGGTAATATTATCATAATAAAATTATATTGTTTTCTAAAAGTTTTCGTCGTATAAAGTTTTATTTTGAAGAGAGAACAAATGCAAAATGCATTTGTTCTCTCTTGTCAATTTGTCAAATCAATTTGTCATATACCTAAAGAATTATTAAAGTATATATTTTAAGTTTACATCTCATAAGACGTGAAATGGGAATAAACGTTAATAAACCACTGTATAAATTTAGTGCTATCGTTTTAAGGAACATAATTTAAACGAGTTACACCTCGATCGCTATAAGGTATATAAATATATAAGGAATCCCCGATATTTCAAAACGTACTCATACTATTTATGTGTAAAATAACTTTCTTGTAAATGCAATGCATATAAATTGAAGCTGTTCTCCTTGACACACCACTAAGACTGGCCATTTTAAATGAACTGTCACCGACAAGTGACATACGTGTAAACGCGTGTTATGTTGAAATTTAAGTAAAATATATATTTTTTTAAAAGAGTACCTTTCATTTTTTTAAGGAATTACCAATTAAGCGTGCTTATGTTAGAAGTAGGGAAAACAAGAGCCCAAGGATCGAACCTGCAACTTTTACATCGCTAGGTGGCCAGTAATCAATTGAGTCATTTACGCTTATAAATATAAATATTTTGTTTGGGAGTGGTTAAACTTATATGCGTTTCTATATATCATACTTATCATAATAAAATTCCCCTTTGTCACATAAAATATTTTAATTGTAAGTACTAATAAAATCATTTAAAATACTAAAAATATGTCTTTACCAATACCGACTAAGAGATAAAAAAATAATAAACGAGTCAGTTCTCTTTATTTACCTTAAGTGCCTTATAGTAAACTATGCTTATAATTTATTTATTATATAAATTTAAAAACATGTGGTTGTGTTTAAACGATTTTGCTTATCAAATCAATCATATTTTGTGATTCAGAATACTTAAAAAATCTCTTAGAATTTAAGAAATAGGGGGTTAAGTAAGTGGTCACGTTTGAAATTATAATTAAGTTAATAATAAAGGTGTTATATATACTATAATATTATAAATGCGAAAGTAACTCTGTCTGTTATGCTTTTACGGCTACACCACTTATTTTGATGAAATTTGGTAGGAACAAGCTTGAACCTAATTTTTTTATACCTAACCCCTGCCCAAAAAACAAACGCGTTTAAAGCCTCGGGCGACAAATAGTTAGAAATGTAATGAATGACAGATAAAATCGCACTGGTGCTCGCTCGGATTCGATCCATGTTCTTTCGATTAAGGTCCACGTATTGCATCCACTGCACCATTGGTTATCTTTTAACGTGTTTCTATTCAATAATTACAGTTTCATAGCTATTAATATCTGACAGCTTAACGGTAGAATTACTGATGATTAAATAGGTAATCCGAAAAATATCTTTCTTCATTTCATTCGCTTGCCTTTATTTATTCATCTCGGGGCGCAGTACGTATGTGATTTTAGTTTCACTCATCTATTTCCCTATTCATATCCTCAGGTAACTATTTCCTTGCACGTGTCACCTCTTACATAACAATATTTTCCCCATTCTTTCTCAACTCTTCAAGCGTCTACATATATATTTATTCTTCTAATCGACTTCACAAAGAATTATCAAATTTGACATTATTAAATATCTAGTTCTATCAGACCGATCGAGTTGAAATTATGCACATATTTCGTCCGATGACAACGTAACATTTAAATAACATACCTATTTAATTTAATTAGTGATCTAGATTCTTTATGGCGATAACTACAAATTTATGACTATGATGCCTGGATGACTATTAGATTTAATTAATATTTTTTTTTTTATTAGTGTCTTTAAACGATTACTGGCTGTACTATTACACGACGTATGACATTTCATTACAATACAATAGGAGCTTTGTGTGCTAGTTGAAGTGTTCGGCGTGTATGGAATAAAGGCAAGTATAATAACTCGTCGACCCGTGTTCTACATTATGATATTCACTTTCATCTCACTTAGAATTTAATGTATTTAACAAACTGACATTGTGTTTATTATTTTATGGTAGAAAAAATAATAAAAATACTTTATTTTATACGAATAAAAATGTATAAATAATTATTCGTTTGTACAGCAGGACGGTAACAATATTGTCATTAAGAGACCATATCAGTAAGTTAATAGTAAGTTTTAAGTTTAGTAATTTACTAGCATATTGATTATACAACAATTCACATTGGATTTTTGTTTAATTTATTTAAAAAAACAATTAAATTTAAAAATGTCAATAAAATTATAGATTTTAAGCACGCTTGGGCCCCAATATAATCTGTTTCCTTTACCCCTGTATCTGTGCATCCCCCTATGAGCTGATTGTGGTTTTCATTACTTTTTGTATATTATAAATTAGTTGTAAATTCAATTATAACTTTATAAAAGTGACTGACGTGTATTTCACAATATCTAAAACAGCGTATTGTCATAGTAATAAAATTATTATTTAAACAAATATTAAACAACATTTTGAACGGTATAAAATTACTTTTTGAAATTTTTATTTACATATTTTACCCTTCCTTAAAATCAGAACCACTATAAATATTGAAATAATGATGCTTATGTAGACGATAAGGTATAAAACAGTTTCAAGACTTCATTTATAAGATATTCTTCATTTATTCATCAATTATCTTGGCTATGCAATCATTACAATTGTAGAATGTAACTAATTCGAGGGATGGCGTACGACTTTCAATCTATATTAAAATCTTTTAAATTTTCAAATTAAATCCAAACTGATTGCTAGTAAAAGTAATTGTTTTAAGTTATTGAACTATTAATTAACCTCCTTTATAGTTACATTTTTTACATAATATTACTTGGTAATAAATCTTGGCATAAATGGTCTAAAATGATTTCGTAGCTTACATCGCTGGCTCCCGGAATATACATCTTATATTTTTGCAATATTCTCTCAATGTTTGCTTTAATCTTAGGCAATAATCAAAGGATATGTTATTACTAAGATGACTTAATAAATCCTAACAAATAAAGTTACGACTTCACTAACATCAATCAATGTTTGTTTGAATTTAATGGTGCGCTAAGAGTTTAGGTCGGATTCATTTTATTCGAAGAATTTATATAACACTATCTATCCTTTGCGATTTGGTTCGTGTATAATGATGGTTCTATCCAGTTTTTTTTAACCAATGAGTAAAAATCAAATTAACTTTAGGCATGTTGAGTACAATTATAAATGCACACAAGCACACACACAAACACACACACACACGCAAACATACACACACCCCCACACACACACATATGTATATACAAAAACACGCATAAGAACATATTTTTATTAATAGTTTTATTTTTATTTTTTAATTTTCATTTGTTTTTTTATATATTTTTTTTACTACGGTTTTTAAAGAATCTAACCTAGTGTGCAATAAATTGTCGAGGAATCGCTGCCTCTGATAGTACAATTTATATTATTTTCGGAGTCAGAGGTCCACCACCATTGTTGCTAATGTAAAAACCTAGATTTAGATAATACTGCAAACAAATTGTGTACATAATTTTATTGGGTGTAAATAAAAATTAAATTATTATTATTATACATATTTACCATCGATCGTAACAGTATGACAGAGGAACCTATAACAACAAGTATGTATAAGTTGGTTACATACACACGTGGAAACAAGGTTAAATGGGTTAACCTCATCAGTTTAGCTACGGTCGAACAATAAGTGTTTACAGAAGCACTTCGGTAATTGAATTAGCGTGAAAGTTGTATCAATTACGTAACACATCGTCACATCAAGAGACAGGAGGTTTGTTTGTATATCTTAACTAATATTATAAACTTCACGTTTATATGGGTTAGTTAATTTATTTGTTTGTTACGTTGTCACGTCTTAACTATTCAACCGATTATCATCGAATTTTATATATACGTTGTCAGCGGTACAGAAAAAGGAGATAGGGTGCTTGCCCTCCCCTCACAAGAGTGCTAAGCCGCGGGCGAAAACTATTCCACTATAATCGAAATTACAATTTATTACCGATATGCCCTTAAGCATTCTAGCCACAATTCCACGTAAACCAATTTTGTAATAATTATTTGACGTGATATTTTAAAACTATTATAAACCTTATTTATGGTGTGTTTCATATTATTTTATTTAATATTGTTAATGTGTCAAGTATTACACTATACTGGCGTATTTTCCTTAATGCATGTCTCTTAAATAATATGCTGATCGCACTTCAATAGCATTAACTAGATTCGTATTAAAATAAGTTTGTAATAGGATTTTAAAATATAATATTTGATTTATTCATATATAATCATTATTGTGTAAATTGGTAAATAATTTATAAATATTAGAAGTAAAATAATTTAACTTAATGTTTCATCATTAAATACAAATACAAGCAGAACCCGGCAAACTAGATCCTGCCTGTTTATAATACATTTAAAAACATTTACGACGATATCGCATATTTGTTATATTGACCAAGATGCGTCAATAGCGCAGTATTTAACGGGCCGCCTAGTGATGTAAAAGCCTAGTCATGTTTGATTCTGACCCCTTGGGCTATTGTCGTTCCCATTGTTACACATTATTTAGACTTAATTGGAGGGGTAAATATGAAGATTAATAATTCGTTTGAAAAAATGAATATCGCTAATATTCTTAAAAAAAGTCAAGTAACTGTTGAGTGCTGTATGACCGTGTTATAAATATATGTATATTAATAACTAAGGCTTATTATAGTGTACAGGATTATATAAATGATAGAAGAGCTTGGACTTAGTTTTCCTTGATGTTCATACAGGATATATAAATATAATTGTATATCATTATTGTTATATTTGGTTGAAAAAAATAGTAAGAAAAACTGTTTCCTCTCTGTAGAATCTACATTCCGAACCGGTAGTAGCTTTATATTAAAATTAAAATTGTAAAATGACGGAAGATTTGAATTTTCTGTATACATAGAGTATTATAAAATTGGTTCACATCATTAATATTTTTATTACAAGTATCGGATATCCTTTAACATAGAAATGTGAACAAGTGAACTAGATTACGTTGAAGTACATGATGTGACGAATATGTAAAATAAGACCGAACAGGTTTTACAATATCACCATTTTATCTTGTTTTTATTTATCTTAGATCTTGGAATCTAATCACTTTTATTAAATGTGTGTTGTTATAATTATTCTGAGATTGACATACTGATTATCATTAATATACCTTGTTTAATATTAACTTATAAGTCTGAATATGGATCTGGGTTCAAAACCCAGGTCAGGCTGAAAAAGAGTTCCTGCCAAGTGTTTGTCAGTACAAGTCCGTTAAAATTAGAAAATTACTCTTCATTCCATGATATATTTTAAAATAATAATGTAAACAAATATTTATAATTATAATTGTTTTCCTGTTTATTTCGTTGTTAAATAAATATATTAAATTTTGATTTGATTAAGTTAAAAAGAGTCTCATCTAATTCAAAAAGGGCCTTGTAAATAAGATAAGTGGCTTAATTCAAGTTCACTCCGAGATGTCTGAAGTAATCAGGCTTGCTCTGATGAAGTAAGCTAATTGCGAATTCTAGTCCAATTACTTTTATAGCTACTTTTAAGGAATGGGAACATTGTATGGATATAAGCTAGAGATTCTTGAAAAAAACTGATATAAGTTAAGACTTTTTACATGTTCCAATAAAATTGGTGTAGTATGGTTGGTTGATACATGTGTGGCAGATTTTCACTCGACACATGCAGTTTTCCAAATCAAGCGCATGACAAACCATTGGTGCATGTGCTTTGTTGGTTGGTATTGTTTATGTTGTTGTTGAAAAAGTGGTAAAAACCCATAAAATTATCGTGACAAGCTACTAATTTTTATACCAATTGACGTCTGATCCGATGAGTTACGAAGGTCAAATCAGTTAATATCAGCTTAATCATTTTTGTCGACGGTACACTGCAGGTCAATTATCGGCCAATCATTTTGTTGGGCTACTACGACACCTATGATGATTTATTACGAATATTTTCAAATTAGAATAATTTTTTTCGTGGTCGACCTTCCATGTACAAAAACTAAATGTTTAGCTTTATATATATAGTTTTAGCTCTCGGCTTCAGCCGCGTGTTGGAGGAAGGACAAGAGTTAGGTAGAAGCCAGTGTCATCTATGTTAGCCATACAATGGTCCATTGACCATCGAGGTGGACACATTCTTAACAGATAAATACATGTCATGGCGTATGTATTATTTAATCACACCTGAATGCCCTTCGTCTCACCAGACAGATCCGTATAATAATTATAATACGTATCTTTTAAAGTGTATTGTGATATTTGTAATTGTAGTATTATACGTACTGTGCTTTGTCTGGTATAAATTGTCTGTAAGCAGTAAGGCCGGGTATTTGTACAGCTCTTTAAATTGTTTTTCTTTCATTTAGTATAGAATAGATTATTTTATTATTAATAATATATTGTTATTACTACTAACACTTCAGCTGAGCCAATAAAAAAGAACAAACTCTACTCACTGCAGGACACCATCGAGAAATAACAGAATGTGATGTGCGATTGTCAAGCACTGGAATTGAGTTGTGGAATAAGCTTTCAAAACCTGTTTAAGACAAAGATCTATATGTCTTATAGAGACTGTTAATATTTACTATATATGATACTAGTTCTCGCCCGTCCGCGTGTTGGGTATAATTTATACCAAATTTCATCAAAATAGGTTCAGTGACCTAGCCGTGAAAGCATTACAGACAAACAGACTTACTTTCGTATTTATAATATTAGTATAGATAAAATAATATGATTATGTAAGAGCTGAGATAGCCTAGTGGTAGTATACGTCAATCTAAGCTGAAGATTGTGGCTTCAGTTTTGATGTGCTTATTTTAAGTTTATAATCTCGCGCTCGGCGGTGAAGGAAAACATCGTGAGAAAAATTTGCATATGTCGAATGAAAACCTACCAACCCGCATTGGAGTAGCGATGGAATACGCTTCGAACTTTTACCTAAAAAAAGAGGCCTTAAACCAGCAGTATGAAATTAACAGGATATAACTTTAACTTACTTTATGTTGATATAATTAAGCGTCAAAGACGTATTTCAAAAGATAGGAATGTACATTTCAATAATCCTGTTAACGAAAGGAAATAGGCTCCTAATCCAGTTTCTACTATTTCGTATTGACCCCCTTCCAATATACGAGTAATACATAAGTGCTTAGTTCCTTAGTTCCGCTTCAAACACGAGGGACTTACTCGGTAAGTAATGTAGCAGAATAAAGTATTATTTCTTTGGATCTTTTGTTTTTTGTGAAACAGACCCTTATGGCAAGGGCCTTTGTTCTGTGAACTTGGTAATAACTAAGGCGAGGTTTTTGTAAGTAAAAAGCTTTATCTTGTCAGTATTAGATGAAATGTAGTGTGACTATTAGCCTTTGGAAATACTTATCATAGGTTTATATTTGTTGAAATATATTTGATTTAAATGTAAAGTCATTGTAATTCATGATTGAATTTTCAATTAATAATATTTTATATTTAATACTGATACAAATAATAAATATACAGCTATCTAACAAGTAAAACAGGATGACTGAAAATAAAAACAGAACTTTTAAAATTAATAACGGTTATCTGTGTTTTAACTTGTTTTCGTTACGTAACTATTGATGTAGGTAAATGAGTTTATGCCTTAGAAAGTATTTATTAGTATGTTATTTATAATATAAGTACAAAGCGTTTTAAAAAATGGAGATTTGTGTTTTCTGCCATAATAGAGTACTTGTATTCTAGCATATACATGAACATCGACAAAAATTAATTTTAAGGAGATTTGTTAATTTAAAAAAAAAACAAACTCGAGGTTTAAAATATTATGTGTCATACTTAGTTTTAAATATCTAGTGAGAATAAAAACTACTTCAAACAATTCTCAGACAATAATTGTTATCTGTACGTATTACGTGTCTGACCTAACTGTGTATAATCTGTAACAGAGTTGTGTTCCCGACAAAATACAAAACATTTAACAATGCATAATTATGTTTTTTTCTTGAACTTGCTGTTACTTGGATACTATTAAAAGCCTATATGTTGATAATGCTTTATGATATGAGCCCGCCTTTAGTACTATAAAACTTTTTGAGGATATTAAATCTAAATAAATAATATAAATGGATTCCCATACAATTTAACCATCACACAAAGATCAATAACACTCATTGGCGCACAACGATAATAATTAAGTCACCAAAAAGATAACCACAAAAGGAAATTAACATTATTATCCTGAAAATAAAAACACGCAAGTACATAAAACTAATAAAGTCAATCAAAATAATAGAAAGACATACCAAGTAACTGACAACACATATGTTTTATTCACTTATTGTTGGATTTGGTCGATTAAATAAAAACACAAACCATTCTTTTTTATTTATTACAATTAATTGTGGATTGTTTTCAAAATAATAAGTATATTAAATTCGGTTTTCTACTTATAAACAGTATTATTAAATTTCTTGTTGATCGGCATTGAATGTCGTATTCTGAATCGACATTCATGGACACGGTAAAGTACAAAATGGGTATGTCACACGTCTTTGTGTAATGATGGACGGTATTATGATGAAGGTAAATACATCGGTATCAAAAGTATTTATTAAAACCTAGACCAACAGGTTTTGGTCTCTCTGAGCCACGAGAGTGTTACAATCAAATTTCTAAGTTCCTACGGGACTATTACTGAGAATTTCTTGACAGAAAGTTTTGACGGATTTGAATCTAGTACCTTGAAGTCTGTAGACTTTGTCTCTAGACCAATGACGCACAATAAGTGGTGACAAATACACTGACAATGCCAGCGTTCATGTCAATGAAGTGGTCAGTAACGCCATAATAATAACAGATGACGTAACCCCTAGCTTTGAAAGTAATTTAGCGATATCAGTATATGTAGTAACTGTTCATAATATTTAATAAAATAAGTTGCCAATTAACTAAATTTAAAGTCTAAAACATATATGACAAAAAAAGTATATTAAAAATAAGTTTCTATTTGGCGGCAATCTTGAATAAATACCAATATTCAGTATATTAGATTGCATTGTCTTTTTATGATCGTTTTGTGTATGCATTCAAGAGAACATCTTAGTATAATCAAATGATAATCGCGTATAAGAGATAATCCTTTTATGAGAGATTGCGATCCAATTTTAAATAGGCAAAGTCAAAACAGTTCCGTTCCTTATTTCTCTTTTATTTGTCGGCTGATTTTATTTTTTTGTTTGCTTAGAGGCTATCGATGAGTTATATGAAAAATAAGAGAAGAAAATGTATGTTCCAATGCAGTCATAAATAATTTCCTCAAATGTTCAATAATGACTGTAGTTGAAATTTGATTACTTCGAACAATAGTATAGAGAAATCTCAAAACATTGCTAAAGAGTCAACTTCTTACGTAAGTATCCTTAGACGTAAGACACTTGTTATTATGTTACATTACGTGCTTTAATTAATTATTCAGGTCACTCGCCTTGACTCGTGAGGAAAGTAATCGTGAGCAAACGATAAATAGTTCCATTAAGTATGAGCTGACTAAGAAACGGCAAGCAATCCGTAATACGACAAGATATTTCAAAGTGACATTGTTTCATAATTGGAAAAATTATACATTTTCTTGGAGGCAGGGCATTGTGTAAGCCCGTGTGGGTAGATACCACCACATATTCAACCGCCAAACACCAATACTTAGTATCGTTGTGTTTCAGTTTGAACGGCCACTGAACTACGAGTATAGGCATAAGGAACCTTAGATCTTAGTTGTCAAGGTTAGTGGCACATTGACAATTTAAGGAATGCTTAATATTTCTTACAGCGCCGATGTCCATGAGCGATGGTGACCATCAAGTGGCTCAACTATCCGTCCATCTTCTTATTTTATTAAGAAAATGTGTATTTTTAAGGCCATTCCTTTAAATACCTATCCTACTGGAGGCCTTGGACCGGTTGCAGCGACGTGCAGTACGCATTGTTGGCGACGTAAAGGTCACAAACACCCTTGAACCTTTACAATTGCGTCGCGAGATAGCAGCACTGAGCGCTTTCTATCGACTGTATCACGGCGAGTGCTCTGAGGAATTATTCTCTCTAATTCCTGCTTCCCCCTTCCTTCTTAAGTCCACGCGAGCTGGTTCTCGATGTCACCGCCTAACTGTGACATCAATTCCATCGCGCACAAAGAAATTTGGCAACTCCTTTCTTTGTCGCATTACCAAAAAATGGAATTCCTTACCAGCTCACGTATTCCCCTCCTCTTACAACCCGGTTCCTTCAAACGAGGCGTGAAGAGGCATCTTGCGGGCCGGCAAGGCGGAGACGGCTAGTACACAACATTCTACCCGACTGTACTGGCCGTCGTCGCGTTTGGACTCTACTACCACTTACCATCAGGTGGACTAGAGTCATTTGTCATCCCGGAGCATATATAAAAAAAAAACCTATTCCGGACCATTGAGTGTAGTATAAGCAAGGATAAATTGTTAGTAAGTATTTAATATTTTATTTTATTTATTTATTAAGGCTTACCAACCGTTGTTTACACTGAATATAACATATAATATATTAAAAAAAATTCTATATATATATACATATATACATAGAATAGCGTAACAACTAATTATAGGTAAACACCTCTTGTAATTATATATAAAAAGTACCTACAGAAAATTCATTTAACACAAAATATAGATAAACTATAACTTAATTACAACAATAGACACGAAAAAAAAATGGTATTTTACTAATCAAGGTAAGGTAAGCCAGTACAAGTTGATTTAAACTTAGTGAGGGAATCATAATGGAGATCGATTTGATCACTGCAAGCATTTATCACTTTACATAATCTCGAACAGGGAGAGTTGGCACCTATTACAGTCTTTCTAAGAGGTGAACAGAGTGGTGTGATCCAGCTGCGAGGGAGCCTAGAGGTTACAGTAACAGCCTGTGAATGTCCCACTGCTGGGCTAAGGCCTCGTCTCCCTTTTGAGGAGAAGCTATGGCGCTTATTCCCCCACGCTGCTCCAATGCGGGTTGGTGGAATACACATGTCACAGAATTTCAGTGAAATTAGACATATGCAGGTTTCTTCACGATGGTTTCCTTCACCGAGCACGAGATGAATTATAATCACAAATTTAGCACATGAAAATTCAGTAGTGCTTGCCCGGGTTTGAACCCACGATCACCGGTTACGATTCACGCGTTCTTACGCGTTCTCACGCAACTTGAATAGGCCAAGGAGCTGGGAGCAGTCAATTTTGTGGTAAAAAAAATTTACCCGCAAACATTGCATCCAGTTTATGCCTGCGAGTAGCTAGTGACTTTAAGATAAAGTGTTTAAGGCGACATTTGTATGAGCGTATTTTTTTAGCTATGCCATAAACGCAAAGTGCCATACAAATCGTTTTTGAATACGCCCAAGTCGCAGTGAGTGTGTAGCATAATGTGGCCTCCAGACCACACTACAATATTCCAAGACACTACGAATCAAGCTGTTATAAATTAATATTTTAGTTTTGTTTGTCGCGAAATACCTTATAATTTCTTAGGACAAACCCTAATGCAAGAACCTTTTTTATTATTGTGTCCACATGAGGTATAAAAGTTAATTTTTTATCGTATACCACACCGAGGTCGCGAATTTGATCTACTTCCTTTATTTCATCATTATTAATGTAGTAATCAAAAGCATTCAATTTTTTTCCGCGAGAATTTTATATGATGACACTTTTTAGAGTTTAAGTGCATTCCATTGTATTTGAACAATAGTATGAGCCTATTGTCGCTTTGTCTTTGCTATATGTCACTTTGTAAACGTATAGAATCTTCATTTGCCTTAATTACACTAACAAACTTTAAATCATCAGCAAACATAAAGACGTCAGAGAAAAGAAAACAGTTTGAAAGATCATTAATGAAGTAATTGAACAACACTGGTCCCAAATGGGAACCTTGAGGAACACCTGAAGATATTTTTTGTATATTCGACTTATAATCATTCACTACCACAAAGAATTGTTTGTCTTGTAGATATGATCTCAACCACTTTAGGACAGAACCAGAAATACCGAGAGAAATATTAATATGAAATAAACTCCATTAAAGTTATTTCAATATACAGTAAATGTAATATTATATATGTATATATTGTATTTTATAATTAAAAAACTACGTATGACTCTGACGATAACGTTAAAAATGTAGTTGCTACTACTTTTTTTTAAAATATTTTTATATTTGCAATGTAAGAAATGTTACCCCAACCAACCTTAGGAACTAAGATGTTATGTTGATGTTATGTTGATGTACCTTGTACTTGCAATTACACTTTTCACTTACCCTTAAAATCGAAACACAACAATACTAAGTACTGCTATTTTGCGGTAGAATTTTTGATGAGTTACTGGTACCCAGACGTGCTTACAAAAGCCCTTCAGCGAGTAAATATAATTTTATTCATTTTTAAATATTTTAATTTAATAAATTATTAATAAAAAATATTTTTGACTATTGTTACTGATTTGTTTAGTAATATATAACTCTCAACAGACTAAGCTTTGGAACTTAGCGCTATAGTAACTTTTGTTCAGCTTAAAAATAATTATCCAACGATGTAACACGTCGCTGTTGGAGGTGGGACCAGAGTTCATTCAAATCCTGTCATCATCTTATTTACATGTTTTTCAATACATAAGACACTATTGGAAATAATTCTCAATTAAATTAAGAAAAGAGAAGAAAACAATCGTTTATTCGGAAAATAAAATTACTTTATTTACTTCGTAATTAAAATGGAGTAAAACAACAGATTATTTCCAATTTTACTATAATATCATTATAACCATTGGCCGGGTGATTATAACTCGTAAATATTAAACAAAGAACGCAGGCTTGAAACCCGGAAAATCGCTACCGAGTTATCATGTGCCTCACTTCTTGTCATTATTTATCACGTGCGTGGCGGTGAAGCTTAAAGCATACATGTCATTTGAAATTCCGCTATGTGTGTTTCCAGTAAAGCGAACTTGAGAAACGCGGTGGAGTTGGTGGAATGGAGACGTTTTAACCTTATTTCTATTACGTCTTAAATAATGACATTTAATCGCTTTAATAGATTTTTCACTTCCATCAAGTTTTATTACTTATCGATGGCGCCTACTAAGATTTGGATGCAATTTAATTAAGATACAAGTTTGCTTATACATATATAATACTAAAAATATTTTAAAAGATCTTCGATTACTTCTTTATGGTGTAGTTAGTATAGTCATAAAAATATCATTATTATATAACAACTCTTCTCAAGAGCCAAGATGGTCCAGTGGTTAATTCACGCGAATCTTTTACCGAAGATTACTCAAATCCGGACAAGCACTACTGAATTTTCACCTAAGTTTATAAACAAAAATTTCATCTCGTGCTCGTCGGTGAAGTAACACATGCGTTGGATTAGTTGTATGACAACAGAATCTCGGGACCTGCGATCTTATATCTAGCCTCTATTCTAAGTTTTTCTAGATCAATAAGGCAATCAGGCTAATAAAAAAATATTCGGTTTTTCTGTAGAAAATTCTCAGTAGCAGCTTGGTCCTGCGTCTGAACTCTCCTAGAATAGAGAGTTCTGTATTTGCTCACAGGTTTTTGGCCGTCATCGTCATCATCATTATCAACATTTAAATTAAATGAATAATTAATGTGATTTTTTGTGTTCTTTATTCTTATATATAATAATTGTTAGTTCCTATATTTTTACGGAAAATCTGTGTGTTGGATATGTAATTCATTGTATTTTAAAGAAAAATGTTTTATATACCACATGATTAGTTTATTTCTTTATTATATACATTTAGAAAAATACATGATTATACTTTAAGGATATGGAGGAAAATAATGTTATGCACATTCAACGGAAGTCGAGCGACAATTTGAAAACGGAAGCTCTACAATTCCGTTTTGAAATAGCTTTTATAATATGTTACTACTATAACTACGCAATATTAAATGTATACATGTACGTTGTTTTAAAATAAATTCAGAAAATTTTAAAGTCCATGTCTTAATAGTACTTTTTTCGTTTTATTATGAAGATCAGAAGCAAGCAAAAAATTCAATGTATAAAAAATAAATCAGTAATAAAAATGAAGACTTAAAAGTATTTTTCATTTCTTTTTTCGATCAAAAGTTATTGAAGTACAGCGCTACGTAGAAATTACATTTGTATCCATGATTAAAGAGAAATAAATCTCGCTTTAAAAACATTGCGAGGGCAGGAAATGAAAACGGCGGAAATTGAGAGACCGCCTTTATGAGATTTTTCCGGACATGATTTTTTTTTAAAGATTTAATGAGACGTGTATGATTTTGATTACTAATCAGTAAAAATACATTGATATACTAATTTCACAAAATGTACTTAAAAATATAAAAATACTCTTTTATGTAATTTATTTTAAACGAGATAAAAACGTCTGCATGTTTTTACTTAAATACCTCAATAACTGTATTGTTATTTTGTAAGAACAAACTCGAAACTCACCTCAGAAATCGGTCGTGAAATGTCAGCAAGTGAAATGCAACATTGACAATAATAATTATAACATTTCAAAATTTTACGGGTGAGTACCTTCACTGTAGTACTTAAGTCTTGACGTTAGGTTCATATTATTAAAAGAATTATTCTCGAGAGATTTATATGAGTCAGTCGTAAATTCTTGTTTTTATGTAAAAACAATACAAACCACATTTCTAATATCCACGCATACCGAAGCTAACATTTGTTTTTTTTTTAATGTGTGTTTACACATTTAAAAAAAAACAAATCTTAGCGTTTGATACACGGTAAGAGCTATCTGGTCTCTGTCGAGCGTCGACATGTAAGCGTAAGATTTCGAGCGTCAGATGACATCAGCGTAACATTTGTTATTACACATAAATTCTCGTGAGTACATTGGCAGTCACACCATATATCAAAGTATTAGTGGTGTTTTGTAGATGTGTGTAATATTACTAGCCTTTTCTTCGATTTTAGGATCCTTTTCTTATTTTTGTTCTAAACCTAGAATATCACATTCATAAGACCGAAGTTTCCTTTGAACCGTTAATAGAAAACTTAAGGTTGTTAGTTAGCGTCTCACAAAGAAAAAGTTCTTGGATAGAAGAGATGTATTAATCAATGTTATTAGGTACAATAATATTAAGTATATAATATACGGATGACGTATCTTATCATTAATTATTAAGTGAATTATTATATAATATTGAAATATATTTAAAATAATAATTATTATTTTTATGATTTCATGGTGAGCATTCTTATTCATTACGCCGTATAACCAACCTCATAATAATGTACAGGTCATAATTAATAAATTATCCCGCTTCGGAAAAAAATATTGGGATTTATATTTTTTCTGTTTCTGTTTCTCAGTAGCAGCCTGCTGTTGCCAGTGCTTACGCTTCCGTGCCTCGGAAATTACCGTGAAGCTGTTGGTCCTTCGCGTGAACATTTTCCGGTCGAGTCGGATTTGCCGTTCCGAATGATGAGAGCATTGAGAGTGCATATTGAGCACAAACTTGTGCACAATATATCTTAAGTATATAAGCAGTGGCCGCAATCGATCACGAAGATAACAATAAATACAGATTTTTTTTTTAAATTTACTGTTAAAAAAAATTGGTTTTTGCAATCACTTTTTTTTTAAACATACAACAAGTTTCTTTAATTCTCTCTACATAAATCTAACTACTTTACTAAGAGTTTTGTGACAGTGAATCGTTTTAGCTCTGTTTGCTGGGCTGTATTTTTATTTGGTCGCTCTTTTTGAATTAAGAATGCCTTTTGTATATGCCTCTAATAGGATCTAAAATTCATTGAATCTGTGTCTAATAAATAAGCAAAATCGTATCCTTTTTCCCTTTACTGGAAAATCAATCTCTGCCGCCTGTTTTTATTCACAGACGTAAAGGCTTATCATAAAGACAAATAATTTTTTTAACCGATTTCCAAAAACGATGATGTTCTTTTTTCGTTTGAATATATTTATATTTTTTATTTATCGGGCTACTTTTTTCGTAGTTTTTACAATTGTTGTGTTTATTTGAAAAGGCATAACATCAAATATTACCTATAGTACAAAAGCTCGTATCTATTTTGAAACTCTCAGACTAAGCTACAGTAACAGGGTAGGTGTAGTACACATGTCGCAGAATTTCAGTGAAATTAGACACATGCAGGTTTCGTCACGATGTTTTTCACCGTCAAGCACGAGATGAATTATAATCACAAATTAAGCACATGAAAATTCAGTAGTGCTTGCCCGGGTTTGAACCCACGATCATCCGTTAAGATTCAGGCGTTGTTTCCACTAGTCCATCGCAGCTTAAACCGAACTAAACCACTTAGTTATCAAATCGAAGATTTACTGGGTTTGTTACATAATGTATTATTAAAGTATTAATAATGTTTTCCAAAGATCAAAAAAAATGTCTATTATGTATACATTGGAAATAAGGATTGTATACATTCGCAAAAGGAAACCAAAAGAGCTATTAAATTAATTGTAAGAGTAACAATGGTGCGAATAACAGAAACATGAAAAAACATTTTTTTATTTTAAAAATTAAAAAACGTGACTCCCCTCAATGGGTTAATTAATTTATAGCCAGTGGCAATCATATTATATAAGGATTCTAATGATACCCCCTACATACATTCCATACATGTTTACAGACACTTAAAAGTTACGGCGGAATAAAGAAACTCACATATATACATGAACTCAAAAACGTTACACTCCTTTTTTGGGCAGTCGTGTAAATAAACGCTTACGCATTAACTATTTCAATGGAGATGTTATATATATTTTTTTAATTTATTTGCATTTTATCATTCGCCTTCTATTATATCTGATTAGTGATTATTTAATTTCGTTGTTATCTTTACAAAAGATACGGATATCTTAATCTTGTTTAACCCTGTTAAATATCAATATTTAGTAAGCCGGAAAGTCGGCCACGGGCCGGTGTTGAATATTTAATTACTGCGGTAAGCGATCTCAAATATATTTCTTGTGTATTTCTTATCAACTTATTTTCGTTTTTTGCTTACTGCGAGCTTTAAATGTGACGTATTTTTTTATTATTTAGTGCTGATAATATGTTTATGTGCGTATAATGCTTTTTGGTATTTTATCTATGTAGAACAATATCCAGTTAGATGTTTAGTATAATATTCCTTTTTATCCAACTATGTATTTAGTTACACTTGATTTTAAACGGTCTGTATTTGTATAGCACACTTCGAACTATAAATACGTCTACATATAAGAGCGTCCAATTAACAAATATTCTAATTCAAATATAAGCGTTTCGATAACAAAACGAAACGATCATGAACAAAAAATTGATCGCCGATTTTTTTTTTTCGTTATTCGTAATTATCTTGTGGTCAATAATTTTATCATTGTAAATAAAATCAAAAGCAACACAAACAAAATATTCTCAACTTTGACTAATGGTATATATGAATGTTACTTGATGTGTTCGTACAAAAGTAACAGTAAACTACAGTAACCTGTGAATTTTCCACTGCTGGGCTAAGGCCTCCTCTCCCTTTTTGAGGAGAAGGTTTGGACCTTATTCCACCACGCTGCTCCAATGCGGGTTGGTGGAATACACATATTGCAGAATTTCATTGAAATTAGACACATGCAGGTTTCCTCACGATGTTTTTCTTCACCGTCAAGCACGAGATGAATTATATCAAATTAAGCAGATGAAAATTCAGTCGTCCCTGCCTGGGTTTGAACCCACGATCATCGGTTAAGATTCAGGCGCTCGTATCACTGTGCCTCGGCTTTTTACAATACTAAAATATAAATAAGTACGTATAAGTACAATATTAAAATATAAATAAGTACATTGCTCGTACAAATATAATTTATTCTTGAAGGCAATACCGAACTTTTGGCCATATGATTTAATTATTATTATTTTTTTCGTTATAACTTATATAAATTTGTTATGTTTACCAGTTTCATTACTTTATGTTTTTTTAATGCGATCTATAGAATTATGTTTTTTTAATTATGTAGTTAGGTGGACTGACAAAATTGGTCCACCTGATGGTAAGTGATCACATCAATGTCTATAGACATTGGCCCTGTAAGAAATATTAACAACTCACATCGCCAATGCACCCTCAACCTAAACTAAGATGTTATAAGGGATATAACATCTGACATCCTAAGGTTGGTTCAGATGAGTCAATTTTCAAAGTCAAATTCGATTGCAACGTTTCTGTACTATATAATATCTATTTCTTATGAAATAAAGTATACTGTCTGTTTGTTTTATCCGGTATCCTGATTTGAACGACATTTATATATAAATAAAATATATAAATATACAATCGAACTCGTTTTCTTACTTTCAACGTTCATAATTTTGATGTAAAATTGTGATATCATATCTACTTGTATCAATTCTTAATAATTTACATCTATGGTTAAAGAATTTGTAATCAAAAAACTCTCAAAACGTTTTAAAGTATTTACAATGTAATTTTAATTATTATCTTACTATGTGATAAGATAACGCCATTAAGATGTTATTACATTATTTTTAATCTTACTACCGTGTATCTGCATAATGGCAATGTTACGCGTAGGGTAGCAAAATGTAATCAATTTGTATTAATGAGTCTAGTTTGTTACAATTGAAGTACGATTAAATTTTATAGCGCGAAAACTTTTTGAAACTGTTAAGAGAGTAAGTTTATTTCAGACATTGTTAATGCTTGAAAATCCGAAACAGACCATATTTAAAATATTTGATAGTAAATTACGCTCTTAGATTTTTACATTTGTTTATAAAGCATAAAAACAAGTTATATTGGGCGAGTCACGGCCACTCACATTCAGGCTGACGCAGGTACTTACCCTGGCGGCCTTAGTCGGTGAAGACCTCTCCCTGCCGAGTGTGATAAATGCCATGCTTGGTAGCGAGAGGTGCTGGTTGGAGACGGTCTCCTTCTGCGAAAATGTCATGTAGCAGAAGGAGGCAGCGGAGCGGGAGCGTGAGGAGAGGGCCTCCGCTGACTCGCTTCGCCGAAGAAGACCGGGGAGAAGGCGTCGGCGCTATGCGCATCTTCTCCTCCCACCCTAAGTGTTGCCGGGGTAGGGGGTCTTTGTACCTTGAGAACCCCCTAGGATTTGGAGGCCTGCAGAGGCGGGGCAACCGTCGGGGCGTCACGGTAGTATGCGCAAGCGATCCCGTGACGCCCCTCGAAAAGGCGGTGTGGGTACCGCTGGTTTTTTAGTGGGTATTCCGGCGCATACTCAGCGCCGGCGAGTCCCACGTACCCCCCACTTCAAGTGGGGGAAACGCGTAAAGGAGTTTTTCCAGCGAAAGAAAAAAAAAAGTAATCATGCCTATTTTTCTGATAAGGCGAAAGCTTCGAACTTATTTTAGCTGTTTTTGTACGGGTTGGTATAGATGAACAAGTTACAGATTTTCGTCTGACACATGCTGGTTTCATCACGATTTTTATCTTCATCTCTTCTTAAATATTTATAGGATATAGCAATATATTAATTAAAATACAAAATTAAAACTTGATTGAATATTAAATTATGATATTAAAACTTGATTAAATCAGCTCAATTATTAAAAAGCAGAGAAACTATTCACCGTTGGTAAATGAAATAAGTGAACACCTATAACACTCATGCAAATATATTTCACACGTAAAAACATTTATACTCACACATATATAAAAAGCGTGAATCTTAACCGATGATCGTGGGTTCAAACCCGGGCAAGCACCACTGAATTTTCATGTGCTTAATTTGTGATTATAATTCATCTCGTGCTTTACGGTGAAGGAAAACATCGTGAGGAAACCTGCATGTGTCTAATTTCACTGAAATTCTGCCACATGTGAATTCTACCAACCCGCATTGGAGCAGCGTGGTGGAATAAGCTCCAAACCTTCTCCTCAAAAAGAGGAGAGGAGGCCTTTAGCCCAGCAGTGGGACATTCACAGGCTGTTACGGTTACGGTACGGTACGGTATATATAAAAAGACAAGCTCTCAATGTTTGGATTAATTTAGATTGGATGTAATAGTTTAGATATATTTTTTAATACTTTAATTTACATTTTTTTATATTGTCATACAATATTCCCATATTGTAGGGTCTGACTTTTGGCGCACGGTTTATAATAATAATAATAATAATAAATAACTTTATTCACCAAAAAGAAACAAAGACAAAAAAATTAAGGTACATAACCATAAAAAAATAGTTAACAATATCATAATTTGGTGAAAAGGTCGTAGTCTCAGCTAGGCTGCTTTTCAGTCTACGCCTTGTACATATACTGCCAACACAATCGCTACATTCAGTGCAGTAAAAGGTAAAAGGAGATAAAATTTTATAACTTAAATAATAAAAGTTAATACAATTTATAACACGCACAATAGGCTATTAAAAGAAAACATGCAAGCATTACTAAAACAGTGAAGTCTTTTTTTTTTAATTCTAGAAAAAGGAAAATGTTTCTTATTGAATAAAAAATGAAAATACAACATAGTTCGGAAAGTCAGGGCTGCATTATTAGCACATTTTCACATATTCCTAAATAAAAAATAAAAACCCTACGTAATAATTACGGAAAGTCTTCGGTGATCTCTCTCGCTCATTTGTATCTTGCGCCTCGGGCTGTCATCTGACCTCTGTTCTTAATGGAAAATGGGGTCAAAATAACAACGCTAATGAACTAATCTAACCGGAGAATTTATGTATATATAAAGAAAATCCTTGTGTGTCTTATAAAATATTTGAAAAGATGGCATTACGTTTTTTGCAGGATAATTTTTATGTATATTAATTACTGAGTGTTTTGTGTCTTTGTCTTTATTTGTGTGTTATTGTTATTAATAAAAACACAAACAACAGTTGACTTTTTTTTTAATTTACAACGCTTAAATTGAACAATTTAACTTTTTTAGTAATTCGGATTGTAAGCATTTTTGAATACAGCCAATTAAAATTATTGCAATTTTTTTTTTTATGAAAAAAATAATAAGCTTGGTATCTTTATTGTTTTTTTTCTTAATCAGTATAATAAATAGAAAATAGTTAGATTGCTATATATTATTTGTCAACTTAGAACCGATGATTAATTACTTAAAGTAAAACTGAAATAAATGAAATTATGTAAAATAACTTTCCAATTAATAAATTGCCCGACGAAATTGTTTGGAATTTTTAGTTTTACTATTTGTTAGCTGTTATCATAAAAATGCTAAAGAGACGAAGCTACGTTTGAAAATGTTATCTTTATATATACATTTATGGTAACATTAACTGATACCGATATACACAATAAAAAATCGATTTGTAATTTACGTTACGGATTAAAGATATATGTAACTTGCTCTTATCTATTTTTGACAATCAAATGCAATTATCCATTTAACTCTTACGTTTCTGGGAACGAGATGTGAATGGCTTAAAATATTGGTTCGTTCTACTTATTTGGGTGGACTGTTGTTGACTGATCGGGTCGGATGTCGCCTTGAAGTTTTCGTATGCCATTCCATTTTGTGTTTTTAATGTATAGTTATATTAAAACAGTATTTAAATAGTAACAGTATTTAAAGTTTTTATTGTTTACATCGACCTCTTTTAGGCAACCAACATCAATTAATATATACAATAGATGTGGTATTAAATACATATAAATAAATTTGTTCATAAATAAAAAACATACAAATGACTTTTATTAAAATGCATGCTTGGCGAGTTTTATGAGGAAAGGAATTTTAGAATTTGAAAAGTGGTTTGTTTACAACAAAAATAATAATATGATTGTTCTAAGAATCTTATTACTTTTTTGTATATAATGTATGAGAATTACCAAAATCCACATAAGTAAATCTTGAGGTGCACTGGTATGTTCTGAAGGGTACAATAATCCACCTTCTGGTTCCATCATTAGATTAGTTATTATTTGTATATTTTTATATTTTCATCTTTCGTCCAGCAGTGGACAGCAAAAGGCTAAAATAAACATTAGAATTAATAACAAAATCTTTAACTTTTAATTAGGATAAATCGATTTCCTAGTTTTGTTAACATATAAATACTGACTTGTTAGTATGTAGTTCCGTTTTTAGTACTTTCGGTCGAATCTAGAGAATTTCAAATAGAAAATATATATTATTAACCTATTTATAAAAACTATAATTGTTTATTTTATAAAAATAGAACGTACATAACTCTGAAATGCATTCAAGGTTTTATAATGTAGTGCAAAATTATAGCAATAAGAAAGGTAAACGATAGAAATTTCATTTCAAACTTGTTATTCAGATATCCTTTAGGAGGCAAACGTTTTACTTCATATATTATGTTTCCATATACACTTTATGTTTTCATCAAACAGTCTTATCCTTTGCAAAAATGTGTTGTATGCAACGAAAACGATTTTATGGGTGCGACATTTATATCGTTGCTGTAACTGAACACCTCCTAAACATTTAATGTTTATTTTCGATATAAAATATATATATATAATTCCTATTTAAACGTAACAGATAGATATATATTATTTTAAGTATAAATTTAGTTCATTTCATTTCTAAATATTTGCATATTAAAATACGCGCAATTAGATGTATTAAAAATTAAAAATAAAATAATTAAAGTCAATATTCTTTTTATATTATCAAGCTGTGTTCTTGTCGATGACTTTATTGAATTTTATTTACAAAGCGTGTAAACATATAGACTTAAGAAAATTTTATTTCCTTTTGCTATTTTACAATGTATTATGTTTTACACACAGCTATTTCTTTACAGGTGATCTTTTATCCGCTTCACTATGGCACAAGATAACGGCAACTCGACCATGGAGATGGGCACCAGCGATCAGGTAGTGATATTGCAATTGCTTTTAATAATTTTCAAAGACAAAGTCATAGTTGTAAAACAACATGTAATCAAGAACGTTACATAGAGTTATATTTTTAATAGTAGCAATATATAAATTCGATTTATTAAATCAATATTTTTATATAATATTGTATATATTTTACATTTACATCGTTTGGAATGTAAAATATCACATGCATTCGTTCATGAGAAACATATAATGAATTCTTATAGGTAAATTCCAATGCAATTAATATAACTTTATAGTTAAATTTAAATTAATGGTATAGTAATAGTATTGTAGCTATATGCCAATAATCACTAAAATCTTTTGTTGGATGGAATAGAAAACACGTTGCCTCGAGAACATCACTGTACCGGACGTCCCGTTTCTCAGGAAATTACGTCTATGTGGTCAGTAATAAAGATTAGGCCGCCCTTACATATACTGAAAATTATAATATCGAGTAATGTGATAATATTGCAATTTAAGTTAAATTCATTATTCCGGATAATTGATGCGTAAAAAGACTATGTCATAGTAATTACAACTACTATATAATAGTGTTTATAAGTCAAGTTGATAACCCTCCTGATAACGGTGAATCATTGACCACTAGAAAATAAAATCAAAGAAGTGAAACTGATCGTTCAGTATTATAAATCAGAGGCGAACATGCCTTAGTTATCGTGATTAAAATAAGACAATTTTAATACCTTAAAGGAAGTTAGAATTATTTAAATCGTGAATTTTTAATGTTTAATATTAATTCATGCTTTTTATATCAGAAGTTGAAGTGGTGATATCGCGACTTTTAATAAGTTGTTCACCTTGCTGAACAATTAGGATGATATAAGACCTGATCTGTTTTTATAATTGTCAGTTTATACAAAGTTTTCCTGTGAGGTTGGTATTCGTTGTTTATATTGAATTGGTTTGTGCAAGATTAGGATCAATCTAAGAATCTAAGATGAAGAACGATGTTATCTGTTATCTCAGCAACAGTGTTATATCTTTAAAAAAGAATGGTGTTATCTAAAAGATCCATTTGAGTGTTTTTATCTATTTGGAAAAAAGTGATATTGTATTGTTTCAGTATAAACGATTGTATTTTCGCAGGTCCTGGTTGCAAGTAAAAAGTCGAAAAGAGTGACATATGCTATCGGTTTTGTCGCAATGTTGGTTGCGATTGGTGTTGTTATCACCCTTGTAGTGTTGCTAACCGGAAACGATGCAGGTCCGGCTGAACCTATTATATCAACGACGGAAGGTCCGACATTCCCAACAACAATAACTATACCATCAACGCAATCGACGACAACAACAACAACGACTACAACTGAGGCACCACCATCGACGCCGGGGCTGGGTGAGATTAATTTGGAAGATGTCATAAATGGGGAGTTTGCTTCGCCTATATTTAATGGGACTTGGGCATCAAGTAAGTTTTTTTTAAACTTTTTTAGTCACCTTCAGAAATATAGTTATATATATTTTTACTATGCACTAAATTTATTAGTGTCATATTCAAATAAAGTGATAAAACATGGTATGAAATATTTCTTATAATCACTTAGGTTGATGCAGAATGTACAGAAACTACTGGCGGTAGGGCATTGTGCAAGCCCGTCTGGGTAGGTACAACTCACTCATCAGATATTCAACCACCAAACAGCAGTACTTGTTATTGTTATGTTCCGGTTTGAAGGGTGAGTGAGCCAGTGTAATTACAGGCACAAGGGACATAACATCTTAGTTCCCAAGGTTGGTGGCGCATTGGTGACGTAAGCAATGGTCAACATTTCTTACAATGCCAATGTCTATGGGCGTTGGTGACCATTTACCATCAGGTGGCCCATATGCTCGACCGCCAACCTATACTATATAAAAGAATCTAAGTTTGTCACAAACGTTTTACGTAACTTATTTTACGCAAGGACGTGATAACAGATTTGATATTTCAATTAATTATTTCAGATGGCGAAATATTATTCAGAAATGCCAATGGTGATCTGGTGCTGTATGACGTTGATTCAAAGAGTCCAACAATCATTGTTGCAAATACATCACAGGTTTATATTTTTATTATAATTAATGCGCCTTTTTTCATAAGATTTACTAATAAAATAATCACTCAAAATAAACAATACAGCTAAGTTAAAGTTAAAAAACTAATAATAAAGCTACCATACTTCGATCATATTCAAAATATAACAACTCTTGTTATTACCTCTACTGTAATCAGCCGAGGCAAAAATGTGTTATATTTTTAATAAAAGGAACAAAGATATAACTTGGAAAAAGAGACGAATATTTTTAATATTTTTTTTTGTATGGAGTTAATTTCATTTACATAACTATAATTTGGGTTGAGCTAGGAAAATGCTAACTAGTTATACTTTTAAGCGTTTTTTTTTAAATTTAAATTGCTCTGTTCTTCGATGAGAATAAAAGCTTAAAGCAATTTTATTAGCTTTCCAACAGAATAAACTTTACTTGCAAAAAAATAAAATGTTGTATATAAGAAAGGAATACACGTTGTTCCGTTGATAGTTGTATTTGTATATTCCAGTGTAGGTGTAATCATTCAATTGATATATTATGAAATAAAATATAATTATAAAACTTAATGTGTGTAATTACTTATAATGTGTTACTTACTTTGTATATAATCTAAACCTTACTTAATCTTGTCAAACACCTTAAGCGAAACTTTGTTAATTCAGGCGTTTTACACGAGTTCTAGTTGAACTTAAATTGTTAAAGTTAGTATATACTTGGAAACAGTGTAGCCAGTCGAGTGCAGCTCAATTATATATTAAATGTATATAATGATGTGACATGAATTTTCATTAAAAATATTGTTTTAGATCTTACAACAATCCTTCCGAGTGACGGAGTTGTCGCCTGATGGGAGATATGTTGTGCTTTCTTACAACGAAGAATCGGTAAGTATTTTTTAATTGATGCATTTATTGATCGTGAAGCTTGTTTGTTGGCGCTACACACTCATTATTTCTCCCACCATCAAATACTTTGCATTGCTATGTTCCAGTTTAAAGGTTGACAGCTAGTCGTTTTGCATGCCTCGGAGACATAACATATTGAGTCCCATTCCTTGGCGTCGCATTATCACAATTGTTGTTTAATGTTTTTTTCAAGCCAATATTTATGGTAGGGGTCTGTTCTCTTATTAAGAACATAAAAAATGGGAAATACAGATTAAAAAGTGGGTTTGATCGTTGGTTGCATTTTCAGTAAGCGCAACTAACGTAACAGTTTTCTGATACAAAATTATGGTTTAGGTTGTTAATAGTTCGCAATTCATTGGCAAAAAACGCTATATCAGATGCCTCGTACAATTTTTAAAGAAAATGAAAAATACGAATTGTGTCTTAGCTGGCAGCTGCTCTAAGCGCTTTTAAGAAAAAAAAAGTAATATCACTTATATTCAGCTTATTCTATTGAATCACGAGTAATTCTCAACAATTTTTTGTGCTTTTTGTATATAATATCGTTGGAATATAAAAGTACTGATGTTATATTAAGAAAATAAAACAGACCCTTTTAAACTTAATCACGATAGCGTAATTTAATAAACAAATGGCGTAAAGTAAACGAAATTAATTCAAGACTCGTGTCTCTAAAAGCTTTATAGCAACAGACGTGATCTTAAATAATGTTACGCTTACAGAAGGATCGAGGAACCTAATGGTATAAAATTTATATTTACAAACATTGACTAGAGTGAATGAACGTTGAGAGTACACAGATAATATTATATAGAATTATTATTAAAAATATCAAATATAACTACTGACTGATGACTGGCATTTTTTCGGTATCTCTAAACTCTTAAATCGTGCACCAATATCTCGTTTAGTTTTTGTTTTTAAACTTAATTATGATCAGCAAGACCAGTTTTTAATTAAAATTTTATGGAGGTAAGTTGATACAATAAAGGCTAAGCGAATACAATATTAATTATTGCCTCGTAAGTATAGTGGCCAGATAGCAGGCGCAGATCCTAAGGTCAAAGGTTCAAACCCCAGGTCGGTCCAATAAAAACTTATTGGATTTTTCTGACAAAAATTCTAGTAGCAGCCTGAAAGTTTGTACACTCCCGTGCCTCGGAAAGTATGTGAAACGGTGGGGTACTGCGCCTAAAATCTTTCAGGTCGTGATTGGTTGCAAGCTATTAAAAATCCTCGTATTATCGATTCTAGCTATTCTATCTTTAGATTTTTAATAAAGATATTTTTTGCTTGTATCATACAAGCGTTAAACTTTTTGCACTTAAATAGACCATAAAACCGAAACAAATCGAACCTTGACATAACAATTAGTCACAGTATTATGAATTTATTTTGTATTGTTAACACAAATGTTTGGCACTTTTACTAATTGCTTTTTGAACATAAAATAATATTTAGTTCAAACTCTGGTGTGAATGTTATTTAGAGTTACTTAAGTTTATTATTAAATTATTTTTATTAGTTTTTTTTGGCATATTCGGCGTCTAGGAAAAACTCATCGAGAGGTAATAATGGTTTGAAATTCATCCCAACTACTGGTGTTCCTCAAAGATCACATTTAGGACCTTTATTATTATTGTGTCACGTTCATAGATGTATGATCTACGTAGTTCTAACTAAATATCATTATATATTTACTTTAGATTATTAAAGTTGCCAAACTAACAACTTAGTTATGTAAAATTCATGAATTCGATAATGATTCCTACTAAATGTGTTCACGAGAAATTTTATTTCAGCCAAAGAGATTGATTTTATAATTATTATTTATTTTCTTTCAAAATATTGCGTACACCTTGACTTGAGATTAAAATAAGTAGATAATTAAAAAAAAATTGAATTTTATATCATATATATATGTAATGACTACCTTTAAATTAATAAATAAATGAAGTCATATAATTGTAGGTATACAGGCACAGCTTCGAGGCTCGATATTCAGCGATTGATATCATAACTGGTGAGGTCATACACATTACTCCTCCCGGAGTTGATCTTGAGGATGCAATTCTCCAGAACTTCGTTTGGGGTCCTTCGGGTACAGCACTGGCTTTCGTTTACTTGAACAATATTTACTACCAATCGAATTTGACGAATGCACCTCAGCAAGTAACGACTAATGGACAAAAGAATATTATCTATAACGGTGTTCCTGATTGGGTATATGAAGGTATGTTTTTGTTATATAAATTTTTGTTACATTTGAAATTAAATTAGTAGTTTTTTATTCGTACTATTATTAAACTTCTTTAGTGTTTAGACATAAAATATTTAAATCGTGGCGGAGATACGATATACAAATGCATTATGTAGCACTCGCTTCAAGAGCCTTTAAAAAGCATTGAGTATAAGTGTATGTAATGTATCAGGCAGTGAATACCGTTTCTCGGTATTTTTTAAATCATAAAACGCAGGCGATTTAAAATAACATCAATAACAACATATCTGAAAAATAAAAAATAAATCAAGAAAAAAACTTTGCGTTCACTAATTTTATCAAAATTTACTAATGATTCGTTTTGATCTTGTGCAGAGGAGGTGTTTAGTTCTAACAACGCGCTCTGGTTTTCGCGTGATGGCTCCAGGATGGCGTATGCGACATTTGACGATACAAATGTTAGGGTAATGAAGATACCGCACTTCGGCATACCAGGCTCCGTGGACTCTCAATATACAACTCACCGCGATATAAGATACCCGAAGGTAAGTCAAATTTAATTTGGAATCAACGTAGCCTGGTGTGGTATATAATAATTCGATCACATTTAGATCAAATAGATCTAAGGTTAGCGTTAAAAAATAATGAAGTAATGATTTTTCTTAACAACAAGAATTAATTAATTTAATATATTTTGGTGTAAATAACACAGATAACTAATTGTTATAGAAAATTAGTTTGCAATTATAACATATTTACGATATTAGAGCAAATCTAGTGAAATTAAAATAAAATAACATATTTTATTCTAGAAACTTTATTATATTATTTGAAATATGTTATACAAAAAAAAAAAAGATTAAATTGAGAATTTAAATATACAAAATATAATTTAGTATTAAAAAAAAAACTACTGGATAAAACATGCCTGCGTGGATTTCCTCGTTGAGCCGTGATTCCGATTTTCTGGACGAAACGTCATGACTAGACTGGAAGGCTGGCTTCAATCCAGTAATCAAAAAGATGTTATACCTATTGTAGAAATGTTTTTGAACTAATACTCCAAAGTAAACTAAATATTAGTCAATACCTGTGAATTTTATGTCAAAGATACAATACAATGTTGTAGACTTTTGTCCAACACAACCAACACACCAACAGACCAACGTAGTCTTATTTAATACATTCTTTTGTTCGATTGAATCGATGTTTAAGTTTAAATAGCACCTGTGCGCTAACGAGACTAAAGGACTCTAAAAACTCAATACTGTATGTGTTTCATCCAACCCAACCAATTAACAATTAAAGAAGAGATAATCGAGAGGCAGACCAATATAAAAACGCTTCTCCAAATCGAAGGTTACACCCACCTCAATGATTTCGCTACAGCAAACTATATTTTCATATCTTTATAGAGATTTCGTAATAAAACTTACCTAATGCGTCTAAAAAGTTTTTATACACTAAATAGTTTTGTAAGTCATTTTTTGGATTGTTTGAAAAAAAAATGTTTAGTTACTTTAATGACGGCGAACTGTTTCGAAAAAGTTTGCTAATTTGAAACATTTATGCCAGCACAACTTCATACTCGTGTTTACGCTTGGATTAACGTTACTAGCGGTGTTTTAAAAAAGAAAAACCTAACTTAATTTAGCATTTTAGTTTTACCTTTATGAACAAAACATATTTAAAATGATATTTTACCTTTTTTAATATATTTAAAGACAAAAAATGTATTTAAATTAAATAAATAAAAAACCCTACCATCTTTTAAAAGACATTTTATAACAAGTTTTCTGATCTAACATTTTCTTAATGTGATCATAATTCATTGCATTGATTGAGTGTTTTTGTTCGATAGGACATTGTGTTTATCTTACATTTTCTCGTATGTCTGTCTCAGATACTCACTAGTCTACTTAAAGATTTCTTATATTGTAATTTAAACTTTGTCATTGTGCATTTTCATTTAGTGTACAATTTGTAAAAGTATATGGTTTTTCCTTTTGCGAAGAAGGTTTGGAGCTCATTATGCTATTGCGACGCGGGTTGGTGGATACAAATTCAGAATTCTGTTCACGATGTTTTATTTCACCTTGTAGAATGACATGACATAACCATAAATTAAGCACATGATAACTCAAAGTTGCTGTCCGGGTTTCATCTTCGATATCATATTAGCTCTTCCAATACACAACACTACATTATATCCTTAAATAAAATTAATTAATTCGTTAGCAGTGGCTTTATATCTCGGGCTTATCCATTAAGAAAATTTTAATAGCATCTAAGAATTTGCCGGGCGTTAGGAATTCACCAGGGTTACACTCGTAGTCACGAAAAATGTCGGATAATAAATATAAACCGAAATAAAACCGAAATATCTAATGATACCAGCTTTGAATAATATATGATGTCATTATGCTATGTAAACCAATGGTTTTTGGTTTCAATATATATACGACCCTTGAAATTGAAATGTATCCGAACATCACGGATCGTGAGTTTTAATCATTTATACTAGAGCGCATTTTATTTATTGTGAAAGGTTTATTTGTATATTTTTATGTACAAGGACTGATACTTATGATTGAAGATATAATGTGGAGATATTCAAAATAATTTCATTTTTTTTTCATAATAAGAACCGAGTGGTAGGTTTTCTGTATTCGTTTTGTCAGCCATTAATTATTCGTCTAATCAATTCACTGAATTGCTGTTCCTGTTTGAAGAGTAAGGTGTGATGGGAAATTGAGTTTTAAGATACCTAAGCTTACTTAAGATAAGAGATTTAAGTTTCAATCCCATTGTTTATCTATGGGTGAAATCTTAACATAAGACAGCCCAGTAACTCGCTTGCCTCCCTTTAATAAATGTATAGTTTTAGATATTTTATACAATTCATTATTGTTTTAGGAAAAAAAATCTTCTCGTGTAGAATACATATGTATACTTCACCTATTAAAATAAATTTCGTGTAAACGATCTTAGTATATTATCAGCCAAGTATGTATAATGATATTGTCTTATTTACAGTCTGGTACAACGAATCCAACTGTTAGAGTCAGCATTCGAAACATCGCTTCCAACGTTGACACAGTTTTCACTGCACCCACGGATCTTAATGAGTAAGTAAATTCATACTATTCAATCCTGCTAAACCTAATAGACCTTTAAAATTTACTGATGGTAGGGCTTTGTGCAAGGTCGTCTGGGTAGGTACCATCCACTTATCAGATATTCTACCACAAAACAGCAGTACTTGGTATTGTTGTTTTCTGGTTTGAAGGGTGAGTGAGTGAGTGTAATTACAGGCACAAGGCACATAACATCTTAGTTCCTTAGGGTGGGAGCGCATTGGCGATGTAAGCGATGTATAACATTTCTTACAATACTAATGTCTATGGGTATTGGTGAACATTTACCATCAGGCGGCCCATTTGCTCGTAAGCCTACTTATATTATAAAAAAAAAATAACACAAATTTTGAATCAAAATATGTATTAGATTCCTTAAAAAGTAACTCACTGACTGAGTTACATTGACTACGACTGTGACTTCTGCTTTTTGAAATTCCTCAAACGGTAGCGTAACTATCTCAATACAAAACAACGGCTTACTGTTTAAGGCTTAGAGTTTATTTCACCACGCTGCTCCAATGCTGTTTAAATTATGCACATTTAAATTTTGTGTTGCTTTCGGTTAGAATTCACGTGTTTGAACAACTAGGCCATCTGGCGTTGTAATTGGTTTGTACCATGATTAATTATCTCCAATGATACAAATACTTTAATATAATGCACACAATTGGCATGCATTCTATTCAGTTTTGACTTTCTCATTTCAGGCCAATCTTAAAAACCGTTGCGTTCGTTGGCAACGACAGGATTGCTATAATGTGGACGAACCGCGTTCAAACGACACTACGAGTGGTGATCTGCACTGAGGCATCTCCCACATGCACTCAGGTAATTACTGTAATATTAATTAATAGTAACAGCGGTGTTGTAAGAACTTATCTCGAATCTTCCCCGTGAAATGTTCACAACTGACTTAGCGTGTAAGAGTTTACGATGCGTGTATCATTTTTAAAATATCATAATTACTATAGTCAATATTGCATATCCCGATCGTATTGTTTGTTAAGTTACAACTAAGTAGTTTAACTATACAAAAATAAATGAATAATTTATAAATACATATATTTAGTTATTTATTTAATAATATTATTTGCTTTATACACCAAATGTCAGACTTGTAGGACATCAAATTAAAGTGATGATGATAATTTATTTGTAAAAACAATATTCTTTCAGATTTACACTTACTCGGAAGCTAATGGTTGGATTGATAACATACCGATGATATTTAACGAGCAAGGAAATTCATTCATCACAATATTACCTGATGTAAGTACAGAGTTACGAAATTATTCTAAATCAAAATGAAACTGTAATCAAATAAACTCTTATAAGTTCACTTTGTAATTTTAAAAGATAAATAAATTGAAATTTACCGCCGTTTAGGATTCTACCGAGTTGAACTTGCAATAATAAAGAATAAGGGATAATAACACATTTACTAATTATCAACCGTTATCTGACGCTCGAAGACTGTTAGTCCGTACCTTGTACTGAGCGCTAATCGTAAGATGTTTACAAAATGAATAAGTAATCATTTTATCAACACTAATATTATGATTATTTTATAAATTGGCATAATATATAAAAAATATATTCCTAGGGTTCTATCAATATTGTTATGTTGTTACTGACATGTTTCGTTTTAATTTTCAGACAGTAAACGGTGTTCGTTACAAGCAAATAATTCAAGTTACAAGCGGTACTGCAAACAACTGGACTTTTAGACGTCGTACTAACACACCTCATACTGTTGGGGATATCCTACTGTGGACCGCTGATAATACCATGTGAGTAAGCAAATGGTCTTATGTAAAGATTTGCTGTCCTATTCCTATTCCTTTATTTTTATTTATTTTTTTATTTTATTTATTTTATTTTATTTTATAGGAAGCCATCACAATTGTCAATGTTTTTCATGTCTGTCCCAGAAAATAACAATTCCAAATAATGACACTTATTATCACTATACATCGCAATTATAGGCTAACTCATCATGCAATTTCACATTTTCAGCTTCGTTCACTCCAACGTGAGACTTCCTTTTTGAGAGTGAAGGGCTAGAAAGTGTAGTTGTGTTTGCATGTAGTGTAAATCACTATAATATTATTAATAATGTCCTCCAGATCGATCTCGGCCACGACGGCCAATCTCAAGAGAGATTAGCCAACTGCGCAGTTAGACAGTATCTTTTCCGAATGGTCACTGTGGCTGTAATCATGCATAAAAATGAAATCAGTAGGAAATATTATTAAAAAAAACATAATTAAAAAAAGATACTTTTATTTAATCCATATTATACTAAACTAATAAAGTTGAGTTTAAAAAAAATGCAAAATTTCGGCTCAATCAGTTGGGTCAAACTCGTTTATAGTTACTCTTATAAGATTTGACCAAACCATATTAAAGGTGAAATTAAATAAAAAGTTATAATAAAAAAAAACAAATAGAAACCCTTAATAATTTTAAAAATAAAATGCCAAATAAATTTGAGTAAAAATATTATAAGTATTCGTTTTAATTATGATATTTTTACCGACAGTTCTATTAAAACCGTCATATGTTCGAGAAACGTATAGTTTAACATTACGAAAAACTTCACATTAAACATTAAACAGTGTTGTTTATATTTTAATACAGCCGGCCTTAATGTTAATACTTAGTTGAATGATATTTTTCCGTTTCAGTTGGTATAAAGCCAATAGTGAAAACGACACATCAGAACAGCACATTTACACATTAAACAACAATGACGTCGTGTCTTGCTTCACGTGCAACATCGTGCGACCTGATGGCGGTCAGTGTCTGTACAACGAAGCTGTGATTGGCTCTGGATCTCGTATTAGTATAAACTGTGCTGGACCCGACATACCTCAAATTTACATTCATGATATTGTAAGTATAGTTAATTACTGATGTTCCATTTTCAAACAGTGTTTTTACGACATTTTCATGTTACCACAAGATTTTTTATTCTTTTAAGTGTGTTAAAGTTCATAAACAAATAAACATTATGAAAAACTCAATGGTGGGCCTTGACTCCATATCAAAAGACTAATCCTGGCAATCTTTTAAAAGGGCGTTCAACCAAATTTTATCGGTTAAGCCGATTCTTTGTTATTATTTAAAACTCATGCAAAACATTTTTAATTATTTTTTGCAAATCATTATTATCCCATACGATACGCGCCTACCATACGAACCACTAACGCTATTTTTTATTTAAATGACATAAATAACGCTAGGATAATCAAAGCGTTTGTGTTTTATGTGTGTTAATTACATATTTTGCAAAAAAAAGATGATTAAGACGGCTCAGCGGCTTGAACACATGAAATCTTAATCAAATATTGTGGTTTCAAGCCCGAGTGAGCACAACAGTATCATCATGCGCGTAATTTGTATATATAACTCATTTTGTGCTCAATGATGAAGAAAAACAGCGTTCTTTTTCGACTTGCGTGTTTCGGATGAAATTCTGAAAAATGTGTATCATACCAATCCACATTAGAGCAGCGTGGTGGAATAAGATCCAAACCTTCTCCTCAAAAGGACCTCTTTTTTAAGTTTTAGCCCAACGGTGGTTCATTAACAGCCTATTAGGATGATATAATAATATTTAATTATTTTTGTAATATTTTCTAGAACGGTACTCTGGTGTCTGTATGGGATGACAATTCAAGAGTTGCTGAAATTGCGTCCGCATACACCGTGCCACTTACCTTACGCAGGACCGTACCTTTGGGATTAGGTCTTCCTGATGCGGATGTTCTCCTCCAAGTGCCATCTGATTACTTCTCACGTTCAAACGTACCACTATTGGTTTATGTGTAAGTATTATTTTTATAATTTTTATTATATTATATGCTATTAATATTGATTTGGCTAAAAAAATATATTATTTTATTAAAAGATTTAAAGGATTTAAAACCGTTTTGAGATGAAAAAAGTAAACAAAAAGTATTATTTTAATTACTATTATTATATAATATTTTACTTTATGTAGCATAGAGATTTTATTCGTCTTCGTATGTATTTATAAGGGGTTTATATAAAGCTGAAAATGTTGCTTGCTTAAGAGCGCGAAATCGCTACCAGGCAGATTTAAAAAGAAATAGTTTTGCACTAGATTGCTCATTTATTGAGAATGTGTTAATTTTTTTTTTCTTAGTTATGGAGGTCCCGATACAGCTCTAGTCACAAAGCAATGGAACATTGATTGGGGTTCATCGCTCGTCAGCCGTTATGGCATCGCAGTGGCTCGTATTGATGGAAGAGGTTCTGGTCTTCGTGGAGTTGAAAATATGTTTGCGCTGAACAGAAAACTAGGAACCGTTGAAATCGAGGATCAAATTACTGTTGCCAGGTGAGTTATATTTCAGGAATGATTAGTCATTTATAATTATTTTATTTATTTACTTATAATCAACAGCATTTCATAAATGGTTGTACTATTCAATATTTTCTATTGTAATATTCAGTCGATTTTATTTTGCCTGTGCCTGAAGTTAATAGTGGAGATAGTAAGACATGATTAAATTATAAAAATCATCTAACTCAACAAATATTAGCAAGTTAAAATCAAGTGTTGCGGTAACTTTGTAATTATTACAAGCCGTCTAGTTTTTTAAAATAAAATAGCTAGGTGGACGGGTATATGGACTACCTGATGGTAATTGCTTATCACCGCCTATAGACATCGGCACTGCAAGAACCATCTATGATTACCTTATCAATGCGCCACCAACCTTGGGAACTAAGATGTTATGCCCTTGTGCCTGTAGTTACACTGGCTCACTTACCCTTCACACCGAAATCCAACAATACTGAGTATTGCTTTTTCGGGGTAAGATAATCTCATGAGTAGATGCTATCTACTCAGACGTTCACGACCATGTTCGTGGTAGTAGTATTTTTTTTATATATATAATTAAAAATTTGTCATTAGATTTCTCCAACAACAAACTCATTGGATAGACCGTAATCGTACGTGTATATGGGGCTGGTCCTACGGCGGTTACGCGGCGTCGCTGGCGCTGGCGCGTGGGGGAGACGTCTTCCGATGTGCTATTGCTGTTGCCCCGGTCGTTGATTGGCGGTTTTACGGTAAACTACATTTTTGATAGAAACTGTTCCTGCTAATTGCTTGCAGCATTTCCCCTTTGAATCGTAATCTCGATCCTCTGGGCGAAAAATAAATCAGCACCAGTCACCAGTAGAGGCAATAAGACGAATATGTTATCAATTATATTGGAATATTATTATGAGATTTTGTTTATTAAATGGAATCAGAACCAAAAAATCAATACATTATATGTAAATATAAAACACATTGTATGATATAAAAATGTTGCTATCACATCTGTATTTTTATGATAAACTGTTAAAATTAGCTTTAATTTCTATGTTTATTATTATTCTAAAAAAGTAATATTGTATGTAATAATATCTTATATAAAAAAATATTGAATATAAAATCTGAGAAAATTATTATAGACACCATCTATACGGAGAGATACATGGATACTCCGCAAAACAACGTTGACGGATACGCGAACTCATCTCTTCTAACCGAGGATGTGGTAAGTGTGAAGTTGTTCTGTTTAACGCTAGATGGCGCTATTTATATATAATTTCTATTAGTATTTTTTGTCATATAAACGATTTATGTACATCATTTATAATTATCGTGTATTACTAATATAATTTACACACTATTACAGTGTGTTATTTGAATTTGGAATTCAGTTAAAAAAGTATTTTTTTAATCATTTATAATAGCATATATTTTTTTAATTTTTAAGTAGAAAAGAGGTTTAATAAGTCTTCATATACATACGGGGTTTCACAATTATATTACAGGTGGAGGCTTATAGAAGCAAACGGTACTTCCTTGTCCACGGCACGGAAGACGATAACGTACACTACCAGCACGCCATGTTGATATCCAGGCTGCTGCAAAGACGAGATGTCTATTTCACTCAGATGGTTAGTGTATTAAATTTAAATGTTTTTATTTAAATGGCATTAATCAACTTCAACTTTAATAGCGACAAGTATTATAAAAGAACCGATAATTCTAACTATTATTGGAATTATTTAACTAACATGCATATTTTTCAAATTATTAACAAATTATTTATTAAAACTATAAAATTATTAAAAACAATAACGTAAAGTTAAAGTAAAATTTCACTGCTCCCAATTAAACACGACAGTTCTAAGTATAGTCTGTGTTTGCCACTATTTTAAAATATCAAAACTATTACAGAGTTACACCGACGAGGACCACGGTCTTGGAGGAGTGAGGCCACATCTTTACCATGCATTAGAGAAGTTCCTAAAAGAAAACATGTTTTAATATTTTTCATTAAACTTTATAATTATATTTGTAAATCTATATGAGATTACATACATTCCAATAAAATATATAATGTAGATAGATTAAAATGAAATTTTGACAGCAATTATTGCTTTAAAAATTGCTTTTGTCGTACAAGATTGCGGTAAAAGATAGATTGCACATTAGATAAATTAATGTATTTACCACAAAGTCTTCAAAGCTTAGAACTGCGATATGAAAACAGCTGAAAACTAGATGTAATAGAAAAAAGTTATAATATATTCAATGTATGGAAAATAAAAATGTTACACCACGCATGTTAGACTTTGGCAGCGCTGGACAGCTTCAAATAATGGTAACCTAAGACATGTATTAAATAGCCCTTATCTGCCCACGGGGTCGTTTATGACCCACTGAATTAATTACAATTTAAATAAAAAAAATTTATAAAAAAGGTGTCAAATATTGTTATGGCCATATATGGAATTAATACGTTCACTGCATTACGTAGTCAATTGTATTTCATTAGCTTATCACAATGATAAGCATTTTTATTAAAGTATTTTTTGTACTTAACAGTTTTAATAAAATTTAATTATATTGAATTTAAATAAATTATTGCTTTATTTATACGTACAACAAGATAATAGTTATTGTAAATATATAGTATTATATATTAATTTTAACGTTGCCAAATACAGTCAGTATGACAGGGTCATCTGCATATGTATGTTGAATTTCTTTAAATTATAATTTCATAGATATGTCTTCATCGATAATATAGCAGATAAATAATAGTTTGATTGTAAATATCTATATTACCTTTATTTTAAGTATCAATTCTAATAAAAGTGTTTTCTATTATTTTCTTTAATTATTTTTCCTATTTAGCAAATATGCCATTTCTATATATAAATATGATTTTGATTTTTTTTTCAATTTTTGATGTTAATTAAAACATGGAAAAATAAGTTATAAAATTGATAAATGAAAGCTTGAGGAATAATTCTTATTAATTATGATCGAATTTCGACCACTGACAAACACTTCTAGAAATAACGACGAGAAGATACACTGGGTGATTTTCGGTCTGTGTAAACTATAATAGGCGTCATGCAAATTATCATGACAATATCTTTATCTTAATGAATACCAAGGTCACGATTAAATCGAATGATTAACTTCCCATAGACACAGCAGAGATAGAATACTCGAGACAATAACGTTGATTCATGAAGAAGGAAATGAAGACGACGACTCTCTTGCTTACTCCTCCATCATCCATAATTTTAAACAAATGAGTTCGTAGATAGTTTGTCAATATATCATTAATATTTACTCGAGTTTCGGTTTGTTTATTTGGAATTTTTATTATGCCGAAGATTTAGGAAATAGCTAGCAGGTATAATTAACCACATATATTTTATTTGCTTAAAAAAGTTCTGTGTACATTCAGGAATGTTTTATTGTTATCTGCTTACAAGGCTGCTGTACAACATTTAGCGGTCATAGTCTAACGTTTTTTATCGATTATATCCATCCCTAGTAAGTGATCAAGCTATAAGGGTTAGGTCTAAAGGTCAATGTCATATCGCTGTTTGCGTCTCGCCTCCTATAGCTAAAAGCTCCTGCAGTCCATTAGCCAAGATAGGATTTTTATTTAGAATTCATTACAGTAACGGTATTGTCTGCCCTTTGCCATGAATTGTGTTTTATTGAGACCTTCGGACCAGAATTTTATGCATTAAACTTTATAGCTTGTAGCTTTACATTTAACTTAATACTATAACATGACGACTTAAAAGCGCCTTAATGAGCTTAATTGAATAAATAATATTATTTTTATAAACATTTATATGTATAAATTAACATATATAACAGTAACAGTAACATCCTGTTAATGTCCCACTGCTGGGCTAAGGCTTCCTCTCCCTTTTGAGGAGTATATTAATATATACCCCGTAATCCTGTACAAATGTATGTAGTAATAAACGTATCTATTTTTATTTGTGTGTGTAAAGTCATGAATGTAACTTTATGATATGAGATTTGTTTTTTTTTCATACGATCAGTTATATGTTATGACACAATTATAACTTGCCTGTTGCAATCCTTTCATTTTGTTTAATATGCAAATTAATCCATTAAAATGTTCTATTTTCCTCAACTAGATCGTAAATTGCGTTCCGGAGTTTTAATTTAAGTGTCTGTTACTTAGACACAGTTTTATGTCATATATGAAAATGAATTTTGGTATACTTGGTTGAGATATATATAGAAATATGAAAATAAAAATAAATAGATGACGCATAAACAATTAAGAAACATTATTCATAAAAATACTTTCTCGCTGATCATGTTTGAACTTCGATGAAGCCTGTCAGTAGACATCTACAGAAAGTTTATTCCAAAGATTTACTGTCATATGTAATAGTAGTTTTATTATATTGCAATTGGTATAAGATGATTGAATTTCTTTCCGGTAATATATGATAACTTTATTACCGATCAATATGATTAAATTAATTCGTATTATGATTCAGTACTTGGTTAAGTTTCTTTCATTTTGAGTACAAACATAAGTAATTATTTCATTTAATATCGCAATTGTTTATAAGAATTAAATGTTGTTATGCAAAAAATATTACATCATGTATTTTCATATCTGACAATGTCACCATGTTATAATATAGCATAGCATGTTGAAGTCGGGTTTTATTATAGGCTTCTTACTTTAATTTTGTACAGTTTAAAAATATTAATTATTATTAAAGTGGCAACATTTTCCAGCTTCCTACACAAGCGTAGCCTTCGTGTTTTAGTTGATGGCTGCGCTTCACAATTCTATGTAGTGAATGCTGGGGTCCCCCAGGGATCTGTGCTATCTCTCACACTCTTTCTTTTGCATATCAATGATATGCTCTCTCTTGGGAACATACATTGCTATGCAGACGATAGTACAGTGCATGGTAGATACCACGGACGTGCAGTGGCTGGGCGAGTGGAAACTGAGGAGAGGCGGGAGAATCTTGTCATTGAACTCGATAGGACATTAGAGCTCATCGCCAAATGGGGTTCTGATAATCTTGTTGAGTTTAATGCCAAGAAAACACAGGTATGCGCTCTCACAGCAAAAAAGTCACAATTTTTCCCTCTTCCCTCCCTCTGTGGCACACCGCTGGTGATACAAAGCAAAATCGCCATGCTGCGGATGGACGTTCGCTGCGACCTTAGTCCAAGGGATTACATCGAGGCTGTTATAAAAACAGCTTCAAGGAAACTCGGAGTTCTGAACAACGTGCGGCGTTTTTTCACGCCACAACAACTGTGCCTGTTATACAAAGCACAGGTACGGTCTTGCTTTGAATATTGCTCACACCTTTGGGATGGCTCCGCTAAGTACCTACTGGAGGCCTTGGCCCGGTTGCAGCGACGTGCAGTCCGCATTATTGGCGATGTGAAGGTCACAAACACCCTTGAGCCTTTACAATTGCGTCGAGAGATAGCAGCGCTGAGCGTTTTCTATCGACTGTATCACGGCGAGTGCTCTGAGGAATTATTCTCTCGTATTCCTGCTTCCCCCTTCCATCATAAGTCTACGCGTGCTGGCTCTCGATGTCACCGCCTAACTGTGACATCAATTCCATCGCGCACAAAGAAATTTGGCAACTCATTTCTTTGCTGCACTTCCAAAAAATGGAATTCCTTACCAGCTCACGTGTTCCCCTCCTCTTACAACCTGGGTTCCTTCAAACGAGGCGTGAAGAGGCATCTTGCGGGCCGGCAAGGCGGGGACGGCTAGTACAGAACATTCTTCCCGACTGTACTGGCCGTCGTCGCGTTTGGGTTCTACTACCACTTACCATCAGGTGGAGTAGAGTCACTTGCCATCCCGGAACATATAAAAAAAAAAATTGATACATCTGTTTTCACATTTGGCGTATAATTGTAATAGTTAGATACTCGTACGTTTATAATATTGTCTAACAATATCTATGAATATTGGATATTTTGACGAGACGGTTGGCGTGGTTGGTAGATACTTGCCTTTCACGCTGAAGGTTTTGGGTTCGATTTCCACCCAGGACAGACATTTGTGTGCATGAACATGTCTGTTTGTCCTAAGTTTGGGTGTAATTATCTATATAAGTATGTATTTACCAAAGAAAAGTTGTATATAGTATATCAGTTGTCTGGTTTCCATAGCACAAGCTATGCTTAATTTGGGATCAGATTGCCGTGTGTGAATAATGTCCACGGACACGCTATCAGACAATTTAGTAGACTCGTTAAAAGAATGCAGAGTCATTTGACTCACCTTCTTAATTTTATAACTTTTAAACGAATTGCTGGAATAATAGCAGTCTAAAAAGTTGAAAAAGCTTTGTTTCTTTATAAATGAGTGTTTTTAAAGAAATACAGAACCTTGAAAGAAAGTTTTCAAGGTTCTGTAGTACATATTTTCGTCGCTACATAGGCTTGTCTATTTCAAATATTTAGTTCCAAAAAATCAAGACAATTTTGATCAGATTTCTAAACTCTGAATGCATTTAAACCATCAGAATTAATATTTTTTTTTATTAATTTAGCATGTAACAATGAGGCCCACATATAGGCTGGCTGGCTATAAAGGCCTTAAAAATACCAGATAAAAAAAAGAACTAATAAGACATGAAGCAATTTATTACAGAAGTATGTGCTTGCATTAAAATAATCACGTAAATATTTTTTATAATCGCGGAACCCTAAAACTTTTGCTTAAATTGAATTTGTTCATTCATTTAACTTTTCTCGTTAATATAAGAAGATGCGCATAGAAAAATCAACTAAATACATTATCTTACTTTGTTAATCCTACGTTTATAGCGTTATCTCATTATTTAAATATTAACAAGCCTTAATTATTAACAATATGATTTATTAATGATAGCTTAAAACTTAACAAAGGTCAATCCAACCAAAAAGAAAAAAGTTTTAACTACAGAAGAGGAGTTGTGTAATAATTATACAAATGTTAGCTTTAACCATTTTTTTAAAAATATTACAATAAATTTTATAAGTTATAGTAATTTAAAACTGTTGTCTCATTTCATTATAGGTATTAACCATAATGAAATGAGACAAAGCTGTCAAAAGCATACGACAACGAATGTTGAGCGGATTATGGTTAAAACGTAATATTAAAATAATAGTTGGTATTCATTCACAAAGGTATGACAGTCTTGTTCTGGAACTGAAAGATGACAGTTCTAAGTAAGTTTTCCATGTTATATACAAATAAAATCAATAATATAAAAATAGGTGTAAATAATGAGCAAAAAAAAAATTCTCGTCTCCAAGTCACGTCTTTATAACCCTCATGACGCTGTTAGGTAAAGAAATAACGAAATAAATTAATTTATAGAACTCCGTTTTTCTGATTACCTGGCTGACGAGAAACGAATACTAATCGTATCGTTTTCTCAAAAATAAAATAAATAAGGATATGTTTTTACTTTTTTATCCTTAACAGCCTACACAATAAATAGAAAAAAAGTTCCGAAGAAGTAATAAACATATACATATTTTAAGAATCAATCCTTGAAGAAAAATAACATATGTCTTGCATAATATTGATGATATTCTGTAAGTTTAACTTATCTAAGATCAGCTAGGAACTTTTTCGACGCTGAACTTACATGGTTAATGAGATAAAAAGAATTATATCCGTTCAATATTGTAAGAACGTTTGAGTCGTAAAAATTATGTTCTATAAATATACAGTGGACTTCACAAACAACCCTCGGTTGATTTCGTCTTTGCCGCGCGAGTTCTTGTGTATTCACATAAATCCTCCCATATTGACACTTCACCGCACCCTTACACGAATACACTTGTATCTTTTGTTGAACGTTCCCAAATATTACGAAAATACTAAAATGCTCAGCTAAGATTTAATATCAGGGTCTGGAGTGCGGTCCGGGTCACTTTGGGGCTAAGAATAATGAATGACTGATTTATGAGTCAATTTTTATCCACTATGTTGGATAATATGGGGTTTTTTATAACGTTTCAAAGTAAACGGTTGCCATTTGTTTTCTTTGTTTCTGAATAATCTGCCACACGCACACTGTCTTTCGCTAACCTGCTTTGGAGCAGTGTAGTGGAATAAATTCCAAAAAACCTTCTCAGAAGGAGAGAATACTTTAGCGCAGCAGTGGAACACAGCTATTTATTGTATAAGAAATTTAATAGGACTGAAGTCAATGTAAATTAATTTATAGAATTGAAGTGAAAATTTTATGATAATTTTGTTTTGGCAACAATTTGCGATATTAGTTTAATTAAAGTTTACTTTAATCCCAAGTTCTAAATATACCTGTGTGATAGAACTGTGTGCAATTGAACAATTAATTTTGTTATGCACGATAACTGTATCCTTTACTATTATTGTATTGTATTGTAAGATGACTTCGTGTCGATGAACTGAGAATAAAAGATCGAGGACGTTTGAGGTCACACACACACATCATTTTTTTTACATAATAGGAAGGCGGGTGAGCATATGGGCCAACTGATGGTAAGTGGTCACTAAAGCCCATAGACATTGGCATTGTAAGAAATGTTAACCATCGCTTACATCACCAATGCGTCACCAACCTTGTTTTGCTGTAATAACAGGCTAACTGGCTCACTCACCCTTCAAGCCAGAACACAACAATACCAAGTAGCAGACGAGCTTGCACAAAGCTCTACAACCAGTAATTAAATTCGAAGTTTCGTCTAGCACAATGTCGATAATTCTTGCGTTATTGTGCTAGAAAAGGAAAAATCGATGCAATTAAAAAGGCCATAGTTTTAATTACTATACAATAAGATACAATAAGATGAGAGATTATTATACAAATAGTAATAGTGACTTTTCGTTTCTATTTAATTTGTTACAAATACCATAAAATCAATTTAGTGTGCGTTGTCCAATCAAATGAGAAAATTTAATGAATCTCTGAATGTTGGATTATCGAGTGATTGAAATAATTTTCAACGTTTAATATTATTATAGGTTTCAATTTTAATTTTATATATTAATAAAATATACAAAATCAAGTAAATTCTTGTTTCTTCTGATAATATTATAGTGTTTTTTATTTGACACTAGGTAGGTATAATATTTTTTTTGAATTAGATGTTTAATTAAAAGTGGGTTAAGCTGGCGGCAACCTATCGGCAGGGACACCACTTTTAAATTAGTTACATATTCATTTAGGAATTATTTACGATCAAACAATTTTGTTTGAAAACAAGAAATATAATCACACTAATCACTATCACTACACATCATAAGTATTATTATATTTATTTAAACTATTATATATATTTAGAAAGCAATATACATTCCCTTTAACAACTTACATTCATTTTAATTGTACTTCCAAAAACAACACCTTTGATGACATAAAAAACTTTTTCTTTGTCACGAATACATAATGAATTAAAAACTAAATATAGTTTTTGATTTTGATTTGGTTTTGCTTCTTGTGTGATATCGCATACTTATGCAAGTCGCATTAAAATCTAAACCGCTACTTAGGCTGATTCGTTCACAAAATTTGTTTAATTGTCGGCGTGTTGATATATTTTTTTAATGTTGCGCACTAGCGGAAACGTGTTGGTTTTATTATTTAAATTGTAAATATTGGATCCACCACAAAGCCTCTTTCTTTCATAAATCCCTGTTGAATACGAAAGTAGATCTAATCTTACTTCAATTGAAAGCTTTATCTGTCACTCATGCGGGATTTCTTTTAAATGCGTAAATTAAAAAAAATATACAAATGTTTTAACAAAAAACGTAACAAGCACTTTCTGAGAGTTAATTCTTGTGGAATCACGACTGCGAATTCAAGTCGAGAATTAGAACGTATTTTAAGTAAATTAAAAAAATGTCCTCACAGTTGACCTTGAATTCATTTCATCTTTACCTTTATTATAACCATTAATACGTAAAAACATTTTTTTTTATAAATCTGTTATCAAAATATGATTATGTGTTACTTTTTGGATGACATACGAACGAGTAAACCATCTGGTTGTGAGTAGTAGATCAAATGTGGTCACTTTCCACAGCATTGCAAGAAATAAGTATGAACAACTAATGATGATGATTAATGCACTCAATCAATCAACAGCGAAACATAAAATCCACCGCTGGATATAGGCCTCTCCCAAAATTTGCCAAGTTTCTCCGCTTTCCGTAACCAGTTGGGTTCGCTACTTTCCTCTCAACTCTTGTGGACTAGTGAAGCTGTTAGTTTCCACGTTGCCATGGCAGGTAAGACGCATTGGTTACTGGTTACTTTCGTCTTTAAGCATTGTGGTATACGTGGCGTAACGGATTTGACGAAGTTTACCAAATGCTGCTCATCATAATTGCGTAATATTTCCATTAAATTTTAATTAATTTTCCAATATGAAAATGAGTGGATAGCAACTTTTGTTTTCTGATTAAAATGAAGCACTACCACTTGAACGTTTGAGGGAGCAATAATAGTTTTAATTAAATCACAAATAAGTTGTTAAGACTTTTAGTTTCTTAAATTTAATTATTATAAAAATTTAATTATTATAAAATACACGTGTATTTAGTTTAACTAAATTATTTACAATTTAAATAATTTGAATCTTTAAAACTTTCAAATATAATGAAATAACTTTTATTTATAGCCTGGGATAGTGTAACATGCTATTTTAATATTTTGATTATATAAAAATCTTTAAGGTTTTGATTAAAGTAATTTAATCAAACTAATAGAAAACTCTATACATGCGTGTTGAATTCACAATGCGAAGTAACAAAGTATTGAAAGAGCAAGTTGCACGGGCCACTAATCTCAAGAAGTTCCCGAACAACAGTCATTAACCACACGTACAGGTGTTACTTCAGATAAACCTGACGATAAATTGCTGGATGTTGGCGAAAGAGCGAAAAGTTTTGCCTTGTTACTAACTTACTTCGCGATGAATGTATGTACATACGGTCACGCTATTGCTTGAATATTTTCATGTTTAAACTTTGAATGAGTTTCTCTAAAAGTAGAACGTGAATCCTATACATATTTTGGCTCTGATTTCAAGCTAGACAGTTACTGTAATTGCAGAATTTCCGCGGTGTATATTTACATAAAAAAATTGGTTATATAACTCGTAATAGTTGGTCAAAAATACTAATACTCTTATGAATATATAAATATAAGATATGAATTGTAAAAACACATTTTTTTATCAATTATTATTAAATACTCGATTAATTGTACCTAAATAATATTATTACCTTTTATTGCTACAATTTGGTTCTATACACAAGAGCGAACACACACACATACAGGCATCCTTTTAAAGATTATAAATTTTTGGTTGTTACGATTTCAACTTTGGCCAGGCCTCACTTACAATATTTGCGAAAACGCACACTTATATAGTATACGCACACTTATATTATATACTTAAACTTATTTACTTAATTTTGCACGAATAAAGCCGTAACTGGTATTCCTACGCTAAAGCATAAAAAACAAGCTTGCTTCTATTCGTTCGTTCACGCATCGCTCATCCGATTAAGATGAAACTTTGTACAGTTGTTGTTGGCAGTTGCGTTAAAGTTTCTGACATAGTACGTTGGTAATAGGTAGCGCAAGTCACATCGGATAACTACCTAAAAATAAATTAAAGGAGGCATGCTTTCCTGGTATTGTTAGTCCATCATAATAATTATCTCATTTCATTATTTAATAATTGTCTTTGAAATGTATGTGGTTTTCAAACAACTTTTGAAGCAGTGTTTCTCATTCTACTTTTACTTTGAAGAGCTTTGTTTTCTTTTAAGGACAAAAAAAGTGTTTTTAAAAGTGACAATTTATCGATATTTAGAAATTTATGCGGGAAAGTTTCTACATGAGGAAAGAAAGTACAAAATTACGAAAATATTATGAACGAATAATATAAAAAGAAATGTTGTTAGTATTCATTTATAAAAAAGTTTCACGAAAAAAAAAGGTTTTTTTTTGTGAAATTATGTCTGATTAAAATCCATCTAGCAATTTCTGTGTAATTACATAAATTTGTTGTATTTATTTCATTGTCTATACTAATATTATAAAAAGATAAGATTCGATTTTTGTATGTTTATTTGTAATGCAAAAATTCAAAAACAACTATAAAATATCTACTAAGATAGCGGGCACTAGTAATTTAATAAAATTATAAGAAAGTAAATATTTGTCCGATTCAAATGAATGTTGAACAAGTTGCTCGTGAATTTTACATGGAAAGGAATTCGGTGATGGCCCTCAATATCGTCGAAATTTCGAAGGAAAAATTTCTTTCATCTGTCAATTGGAATCTTAGCATTCCATAATTTAATTTGCCATCCACGAGATTATTTGCATTTTTTCAATTCGATATAGATCTGTCATAGCCATGTACTGATATGGCATACTTGATGATAATTATTACATTTCGTAGATGTGGCGAAAAGTTTAAGCCATTCCTTACATCTTTGTTACCGATAATATATTATATTTTTATGTCCATTACACTATGTTTATGCTATGTTTCAATAGCACTAAAACATATTATAGTTTTGAGGCAGAATATCTAATGAGTGCTACCTACGTAGATGAACTTGACCAAACTCTAAGAACCAGTGTATGTTTGCAAGTAACGGAACTCATTAGAATGATAATAAAAGCTTTGTTATCACCATTGTAGTTTCAGACACATTCGAGTGTTTTTATGCTAAATCTATATATACATCAAATTTGTCAAATATCGTAACTGAAGTGTCACCCAGTTTCCGGAATGAATTTCGAAATAGAAATTTGTAACATTTTATCTTGCAGTTGAAGAGTGAGAAAATTTCTTATATATTTGCTTACGTCATTATCATTAATCATTCGCTAGCTTTTATCTTATGTGTTTGGGGTCGGCAAAATTTGATTTATAGAAAACTGCAAGAAAAGATTTGGCTGATTTGTACAACCAGCCATCGGCATAATGCCAACCATATCTCCACCGATTTTGTAGTTAAGAAAACAGTGCCAATTCTTTTCGCTGTTTTATATTATAAAGTGAGTAAGTCTGTGAAGAATGTGCCCCACTTCTCGGTAAAAAGCTTATCTCTTCTTGAGTTAGGTTGGAGATTTTTACTCTTTCCTCCTCTTATGCATAATGGTATTCTTGATAGTTTTTTACAACAATTGTTATTTAGCTATCAACGATTTCTGATAGTAGAGAAATTTTTGACAAAATTAAAATAAAAAGTTTCAATTTCAATTCAATTAAATAGTTCCTGATTCTATATAAATATTTCTGGCAATCTGATGATATATAAATATTTCTGGTAATATCATGTAAAATGGTAAACATTATTAAAAAAAAAATGTGATGTCGAAAACAATAACTGCTGAAAAATATCGATAAAATATTTTTAATAACTCCAGGAAGCTAGAACAACTCATTATTGTTAGATTGATTTCCTGGTATAAAATGAGTAATTATATACTATCTCACTGGCTCGTTAACACTCAAATATGTACATGTCCGGCCTTGTACCCGGTAAGTGCTTTCATATGCTCTTTTACCAGACACCCTACTACTTTTGTGCAGGAGACAGTTCAGTAGTAACATAATACAAGTGCTTTTTAGGCGTTTATTGCTTATGTTTAAGCAAAGTTTTATTTTGCCGGACACCACATGTCAATAAAAGTTCCAGTCCAGAGTTTCAGCCCGAATTTTCTTACCAGAAAATGTTTCTCCTCATAAATATTATATCGAATGGTACGTTCTTCTTTCCTACAATATTTTGCTGTTTATACCAAGTAGTACCGAACTTTATAGTATTTACTTATAACTGTGTGGATGTATTTTATTTTCATTCATTGTATTGCTATCAACGAGAATTAATATACTAACAACGTTCAAGGTTGTTTAGAAATACATCAAAATGTACTGTATTTTTTTATAATCTGCCCTACAACATTTTCCCAATACCTTTTAGTCTTCAAAAAAACCCTACATGACACTTTGGACAACTCTATATGAGTACATGTCAATTATATGATTATTTATTTCCTATCGCTTATTTTATTTTAATATATATTGTAAAAGAATATATATTTAATATATATTTCCTTTCAGCTTAAAATTATATTAAAAGTGAAGCACTAATATTAATTTCGTTCTAATCCACAATGTCGTCGTATATAATCCTGTCTAAAGCATTCTTTGTTCTGCAGCGGACAATAGAAATTAATAATATTTCAGCTGTTTATTATTGTGTTTGAAACAATATCCCATTTCGTTTTGTTTTATATTATTTGAGGTGTTGTCGTTTTTACACACTTTAATTTAACGTGCAATATTTGTTAGTTTATTTCGATCAAATTTTTTTTTATGTAATAAGAACAACGTCCTCTTATCCTACGGAGTTTTTTATTTTACATGCTATTTTTAATTTTAAGGATTACCACACAAAGTTTGATCAAAAGAATTTATTATACTTGTGACATTGTTTCTCCGTAAAAAGGTGGTGATTATAATTTATGATAAGAAAGAATTTCGAAGACATGAATTAAGCGTCGAAAAATTTTACACGGCAAACGTTTTATCTCATTTACAATTGCTTACTTGAAAATTGGAAAACTCTGTTTTGCTTATAAAGTCCCGCTGTCGGCTTGAATACCTAAATTAAATAAAGTAATTTGTCTTATACAAGCATATATTCAAATAAATAAATTATTTTCATGCAAGGATTTGTTTAAAGTCTAATTTGAACAATCTCGATTATGAGCGCAGAACACTGCAATAAAATGTTATTTAGTTGTATGCGACATTGACTATTATAATTATAATATTAAAAGGATAAAAGTGCCAAAATAGCCTTTATTACCTTTTATAGTTTTATACAAAAACCTGAATCAAGAGATTAAGCGGTACAAAAGAAAGAGTAAAATATATGTGGGAAACAAGAATGTCAAAGAGAGCAAAAAGACAAATATCAAGGATATAGAAGAACAGTAAAAAATATATTGTATTGAAATACAGTACTCTAAAAATCAAAGACATGCTTATGCTTGAAAAACAAAAAAAGAACAATCAGTTTATATTTCTTAATATTCAAAGAAAGATAATACAAGGTGTATTATCGAGTAACAGCATTTCTTTTAAAATAGGATGATTCACTTCACAATGATAGTTATTATATGTTAATTTCAGATGAAAAGTTAGTGTTTTAAAGACACTCATGTGATTAGTCTCAACTTTAGTGTCTATATAATAGTTTTTTTATGCGTAAAAAGCAGTACATGCTTCGCTAACCTACAATTGTTACTTAATTGAAATATCTTTACTGTTTTAAAAAGACAAATGCAAATACTAAGCGGTTTGTGGATTGTATAGGAATACAGTAACTGAATCGCAATGAATCACATTAAACGGAAGAAAACACTCATAATGTTTTTACACTTGTGGCTTGGGAAGCACGTAAAACCGTCCTGCGCCTGAACTTTTTTCGGTCGTGTCGGATATATCGTCCCGTTGGATTATGAAAGTGAGGGAATAGTGAGAGCACTTGTGTTTGCGCACAGTTGTACACTAATGTGTCCCGCGCAGGTGGCTGGTTTCGCTCGAGAGTAGCCACCGTTGCCGAAATTGTTCAGGAGCAGATCAATCATCACTTTTACAACTTTCAAATAAGGAACCATTAAAATAGGCTATATAAATTATATAAGATACCAACAATAAATTTATTTATAATTAACATAAACTTTTAATATGAGGCTTTATAGTACGAACCACATTTATTCGTGATTTTCCGAGTCTACTGTAATTTAATTCAAACCTAACACGCACATTGTTGATTTGTTATTACTGGATTGTCGAAAATATAAAAATATACAAATTCCATAAATAAGAAGTATTAATGTAACACAAATTTAAATCATTTATAGAATAGGAAGGCGGACGAGCATATGATGATAAGTGGTCACCAAAGCTCATAAACATTGGCATTGTAAAGAATGTTAACCATCGCTCACATCACCAATGTGCCACCAGCCTTAGGAACTAAGATGTTATATCCCTTGTGCCTGTAATTACACTGGCTCACTCACCCTTCAAATCGGAACACAACAATACTAAGTACTGCTGTTTTGCGGTAGAATATCTGATGAGTGGATGGTACCTACCCAGACGAGCTTGCACAAAGCACCAGTAAAAAAAACTAGAAGACCAGGACACACCCAAAGGGAGATACGTAATTTCCACATACAACAATATATACGTTGTTACAATGGATTATAACAACGTATATATTGTATAAACGTATATATTTTATTAAAAAATATTGTTGTAATACCAAATTCTGTAGAATAAATATAAAAATCAGATATTTTTAATTTTAGGCGACATTCTGAGGAAGATTATAAAGTTTGGCTACACTACTTTGTAACTAATCTATTGAAAAATATTGTTTTTGGATGACCTTTTATTTATTTTGCTTTGAAATATAAGCTGACTATAGTGGAGATCATTCCCAATGTGACATTGTTCAGTTGCTAAGTATAAAATGCCTATAAAAAGCCTATGTCCTTTCGTTGGGTTTGAGTTTGTTGTATACCAAAATTCATCAAAAACGGTTTAGTAGTTTAGCCGTTAAAGTGTAACAAACTACTACAGAGTACTTTCACATTTATAACATTAGTATATATACCTTTTTTTTAATATTATTAACAATTATTTAGTTTTCGAAGTATTAGCAGTAAAATCTTGAATGTGTACCCAATGTGACATGAGGTCCAAAGGCCGCACTAATACTCTCGTGAATGATGCAAATTTGAAAAGTAGATTACGGGCTTAATTCCGTGTTCGTGGCGTAGCGTGTCCATTTGAATGATTCGCTTCGTTAGCTCATAAATTGAGAGACTCAGTCTAGAAAAAACTTAATTCGTACATTTTTTTTAAATAGTAAATGTTTAGTTATTTTATTTAGAATTACAGGTATTATAATAGGAAAGATATAGAAAATATATTATATTTATATATTACTCCTCTGTAAACGAGAAATAATAAATATATAAATTTGTAAATAATACTATAAGATAACGAAAGAAAGAAATTAAGTACTTTTTCTGTTGTTTGCCAAACAATCGTCATTTAATTTAATGTATTATGTTTTTAAAATTTGATAATCTACATATTAACTCATATCACTCAAATAGTTTTTTTCCTTTGATAGCTTATTACAAATTTCAATGAGAAGTAAATTTAAGGTAATAAAGAAACAAACAGTTAATAACTGTTGCTCATATATATATATATATTCTTAAAATCATAGATAGATTTTCAAGAAATATTGTCTATTACTCTACTATACAGGGATAGTCTACTAGTTATGTTGTAGGACATATACTATGTTGAGGTTGGTTTGAATGTTAAGTAGGTAATCATTATAGTTTTTTTAACAAATGCTTATAACTAATAATGTTAGTGAGACTGCATAACGACAAAGCACGCTTACTTCAATGAAGTCTGTTGATTGTTGAAATACGTTTACCCACAACATAAAATTTATATTGATGCAGTAGACAAAATTCAAAATAAATTTATTAAATATCTTAACTTTAAATGTCTCACACTTAATCAAAGTCCACCTAAAATTACTAATTTTTAATAATAAATAATTTTAATTAATTAATTTATTCATTGGATCGTCGAACACCATAAGATCAAAGTTTTTTTATTTAAGCTGATACATAATTTAAATGTGAGTCCATTTCTCTTATGTTAAATTCACTTTAGATGTCCAGGTGCTATTCCATTTACTCGAACAAAATATGCTCATTATGTATTTATTAATAAGAAGAAATTTAATCTCACATAGACATTTTTTCTTGTTCGCTCATTACATTCAGAAAGAAATTGCATGAGCATTTGTCAATTTAGTCGTTGTTTTATATTATTTTCTGTTTACTTAACTTTTTGAATATTTATAATTATTATTTATAATTTACTGAATTTCATGTTTACTGCTATATATGAATAAGTTTTAAGTGGAAACTTAATTGGTTTTTGAACAGGTTAATTGATGTATAATGTATTTTATGTTTACTTAATAAAAATAAAAATAAAAATAAAAGAGTGTGGCAAATAAAACAGTCAGCTAATCAATTAAGCTATTCGAAAATATAAGGCTTTGGCTTTGAGACTAATCAGCTCTGATGCAATCCGTTGGGAAAACGTAAAGCAACGGTTGCTAATTGCATTTCACGAAGCACTAAGCTATTTCTCTTAATCAAGGAATTTTCAATAGTATTTAAGTTAATACGATTACGTTTTTGTATAATGTAAACACTACTGTGCATTACTAAATCTAGTACCCGAAACCCTCATAATACATGAGGCCCAGAGATTAAATTGCGAGACGGCCATTTTCATCAAATATGCGATGAAATAGCTACAATTGCATAATACCATGAAGTGATTGCAACATCGCGTCACACGAAAAATGTAGTTTTTTATACTGACGACAGCGAAAACGCGATGGAAATTCTGATGAAGAGGACTCAAATGAGATTTTGGACTACAAACTAATAATGACGATCCATAATAGAGATGACTCGATCACCGTAAGACTGGCCAATGAGAAGTAAAGAAAAACTTGTAACACTAGGTTTTCGTCTCCTCAAAGTTAATTCGTCCTTCCTTTTATAACACAATTTCTTAAAAAAATGCTTCGCCTATGAATAAATTGAAATCTTATGTGAAGAAAACATTTATTAATAAGGCGTATTACTCAATAAAGGATTATACAGATGATAAAACAGTATGAAGTTAATATTCGTTGATTTCCATGCATGCATCAATAATAATTCAATTGTATTTAATTTTATCTATGTAACTTGATTGGAGTTGAAGAGTAACTACTTCATTTCAGAGGCGATTTAATCGTCTTATATTCTACTCAAATAGGTCGTTGTTGATTGGTTTGCACACAAAACACTTTGTTCTACAAGCAATATGTTTGGATATTTATCGATCGCCATGCATTTTCAAATTTGTTGTATAATAGCATTAACAATTTGAGTCAAAATTAATAGTTTCGCTCTAGCTTTATTTTCATTTAATTCAAAGTTCGTTTGTATTTATGCCAGAAATAATTTACATACTGGCTTGAATTTCACTGACTGCTTGCAGCTGCCTACTGTTTTCATTCATTAATTCAATTAACAATACGATGAGTTAATTTGTACAATTATGGGACACTTGACGCCCTCATTGTACTGAAATTTAAAATTAAATAATGTCATAAGACTTTTATAATTATGTAATTATTATAAGCTTCGCCTGTAATCAAACTATTATAAAGGTTAATTATTATAAGTATATACATGTGATAAGAATCACTTTATTTTTTATTTATTAGCTTGAAGATAATATCCTTTCCGATTTCATCCACTGTCAAGGGAAACTAGCTTACTGTGACAAATTGGACGCCATTAGAAAGACTTCATGAGCCGGACAAACGGGCTTACGTGCTTTCCGAGACACGGAATTGGAAACACTTTGCGTTAGGCGTAATAAATCATGATAATATGATGCTTATTTAAATGTTTGCGGACTAAATCTCCCCTACACTAATAATACTTATAGGAAAATAAATTTGATAAGATTTTTTTTGAATAAAATAATTATGTGGTTTTACTTAATTCATGTTATATTTCTTTAGAATAGATGCATTTTCTGACGTACGCTTTAAATAAATAGTTTTCTATTTATAAAAACCAATAATGAGACGGCAATCACAAACAGTGCCGTAGAGGTTTGTATATTAAATTAGAACCTTGTTCTCGAGTAAGCCTTTTAACCTCAAATCTTAGCGATTTAACTTACGAGTATATTCGAAATTTGAAAAGTTATAAATACTTTAATAATTATTATTACTATACATAAATATACAACAAAGATATGGCAATGTATTTAGTCTTGTTAACTAATAAATAAAAAATCGGAAAAATTGTGTAAAATGATTAAAATCATTATATTAATGATTTTATATTTAAAAGTTAGTGCGCATGTTTTTACATCGTAGTGTAATCAAATTCGTAGAACAGGTTCGCACTCTGCAGAATAAATAATGTGACCGTTACGGGACGTCCGGCAGATTTGAAATATCGAAATAGATTTTTATTAAAATGTTTTATTATTGAAGAAAACCCATAAATACAGATAGAAAGCAAAGAGTTTTGTTAATAAAATATGTATATTGTTATTATTATTACAATTATATTAACCAACCAACTATAGATGAAGGCATGACGGCATAAGAGAGCGTCATAAGGTTTGCCGTCACGGTATCAGATCGATTCACGATCTTACACCCATTGGGGACCAGTAGATATTTTATATCAATAATGTAATAAAAAAAACTTCGTGAATTTTCATTATCATAACAAACAAACCATATGTATTATACCTGAGTAACGTATTCTGATGTAATTTTCTAATTTATATCATTTGGATTCGTCGGCGCCCAATCGATTTAATTTACTATTTGGCAAATAGAAACTGAAGCCGTTCGCATAATCGAGCAATTAATCAGCTAGCCCTATATATAAAGCGAGAATATAAAATGAAAATGAATATTTTACGCTTGCATCAAAGTAAACATAATTTAATGTAATCTACATTTGTTTAATTATAATTTGTAAATCAAGATTTTGAACAAATAACAGTTTAAGAAGAGTTGTTTTTGTAAAAGTTGTTGAAAAAGAATAATATAAGAATTTACTTGAGAAAATTGCAATGCCACAAATGCGAAACATTGAAATTGCTGGATATTTATGCATTAATGTTGAAAAGAAACGAAAAAAAAATAGAATAATAAATATGGTGAACAATAAATAAGCACATTTTATTGTAATAGTAAAGCGGCTTGGCAAATGGGTCACCTGATGGTAACACCACCCAGACATTGGCGATGAAGAATTATTAACCATTCCTTACATCACCATAATACGCCACCAACCTTTGGAAACTAAGATGTTGACCGTTGTGTCTGTAGTTACACTGGCTCACTCACCCTTCAAACTGGAACACAACACCAGTAAATATTGTTGTTTGTCGGTATATCTGATGAGTGGTTGGTACTGATTGATTGACTTGATTAAATGTACCTTCTGTAGTTGTGGAACTCTAATAGCTACATGTATCTACTAAAACCTACGTGACCTACGTGATGCTAATCGAACATGTTTCGATCGTCTTGTATCTATCTATCTATCGTATAAGATAACGGGTTTAATATCTAGGTTAGCCAGTATAATCTTTCAAGCAACTCTCAACAAGGGGCTGCGTTGACATTGTTACAATTTTGTCCATCTCTTTCCCGTCATAACGGACTTTCATGTCATTAAACTGTCGCTTTGAGAGAAATACAGAGTACACCTCGGTTTTCTCACACATTTGTGTACTACATACTAAAAATACCAGATATATGATAATTATATTATATATGATATATAATAACACAATGGGTGCAACCATTGCATAATAGGAAATGGAATAAATTTATATAAATTAAAAGATATACAACAATAACAAAAATATTTATAAAAAACTGACCATTAATTTGAATACAGAAATATTACTGTTTTACTTTCAAAAAGTATCGTAGAGTCTAACTTCAAACCGGCCAACTTAGATTGCGTGTATTGTAACATACTTGGCGGCACATTGATGAAAGGAATGTAAGAAATATTTCATATTTACACAGCGATATCTATTTTAATCTATGGATGATTATATTATTGTCGAGCCGCTTATTCGCCTGTCTGCATTTTAATTTTTTTTTTAATATCTTGGGACTTTATTTACACACGGCCATCTGATCCCAAATTAAGCAGAGCTTGTGCCATGGAAACCAGACAACTGATATACATATTTTTTTTTTTATAGAATATGAAGGTGGACGAGCATATGGGCCACCTGATGGTAAGTGGTCACCAAACGCCCTTAGACATTGGCATTGTAAGAAATGTCAACCATCGCTTATAGCCAATGCGCCACCAACCTTGGGAACTAAGATTTTATGTCCCTTGTGCCTGTAATTACACTGGCTCACTCACCCTTCAAACCGGAACACAACAATATCAACATATACTACATATACTACTTTTCTTTTGTAAATACATACTTATATAGATAATTACACCCAGACTCAGGACAAACAGACATGTTCATGCACACAAATGTCTGCCCTGGGTGGGAATCGAACCCACAACCTTCGGCGTGAAAGGCAGGTACCTACCAACCACGCCAAACGGCTCGTCAAAAATTACAAATTAAAAAAGAGTATATTTTACTATAAATGATATCCAAATTATAAATGATCTCCAAATATTGTACAGACGTCTCCGATTCCTTTTTTCTGATTTTATTAAATGTATAGACGTACATATTTGCTGTGATTTTATATTACGTACATATTTATGTGATATTTGTGAGTCAAATTCAAGGTTGAATTCAATGCGAAAGTCCAATTTATTTTTGTATAGTCGATTCCAATGTCAGAAGGAGTAAATTAAAAAAAAAAAATTGACATGACATCATCGGTCGCGATTTGTGAAAAAATGGCGTTTCGAATGTCGGCGAAATTCCTATCGGAGATTTGGAAGTAAAATAAAAATGTATAGAAGTAGTTAAGTGGAATTGTGTTGTCTTATAAATAACGATGTATTAATCAAGAACTGTTTGTAGTGTATAACACAGAACTGTTATTAAATGCGCATGGAATATGGTTATCTATCTAATCTAAGGTTTATTTATCTTTACTCCTCTTGCCATTGGGATATAGACAATATATATATTATATTAGTATAGTTTCATTCGTCTAGTCTTTCATGACAAAGGCAATAAAAGTTCAAATAACGTCTGATTTCTCTTTAGTATCCTTTGACTGCTGATCATAGGAATTCGATTTAATCTATTTCGAAAACTATTTCTACGACTATTTCATTTAAACAGTGTCGTTGAACTGAATATTCACTAACTGGTTTCTAAAATACTTTTTCTATATTTTTAAATTATCATTCAACGACTTGAACAACATAATATTTATTTGGAATTAAAACTTTAATTCGGTAATTATCAGCTACAAGTAAATATTTTTTTAAATATTTCAACAGCAAAAACAATATTTATATCGAGCCGTGATGACAACGAATATAAATCTTAACCCATGATTGAAGGTTCAAACCCCAACAATCACCGCTGAATTTTCATATGCTGTGTTTATATTTTACCTCGTGCGTCTCATATGAATCGAATCAATCCACTGAAGCAGCCTGGTGGAACAATTCCAAACTTTCTCCTCAAAACGAGGAGGCTTTAGGCTAGCAATGGGTAATTTACAAGCTATAACTATTCTGTTTACATAAAAATTAAAAAAACTACCACGCAAATCATGACCGCGTGGAATAGTGGCAGGAATGTTATTAGAATTTCCCCGTTGAATCGCAATTCCAATTTTCTGAGCGTAAAATTAAAGTGTTGTATCTATCCAAATATCTATGAACCCAAATTCGCTGAAGGGAACTCACGTGTGAGAACCATAAGTGAAAGTAATTTTAATTTGATGCATCACTATTAGACGCATTGGTTGAAGACGAAAGTCTTCAACCTATGCGTCTTACCTGCCATGACATACGGTGCCGAAACGTGGACACTAACTGCGGGACTAGTCCACAAATTCAAAGTCGCTCAGCGTGCTATGGAGCGAGCTATGCTCGGAGTATCTTTGAAGGATAAGATCAGAAATGAGATTATCCGGAAAAGAACCGGAGTCACCGACATAGCTTGCAAAATTAGCAGGCTGAAGTGGCAGTGGGCTGGTCACGTATGTCGTAGGACCGATGGCCGTTGGAGCAGACGAGTCCTAGAGTGGAGACCGCGAATCGGCAAGCGCAGCGTAGGGCGCCCTCCAGCCAGGTGGACCGACGACCTTAAGAAGGTGGCGGGCATCAACTGGATGCGGAAGGCGGAGGACAGGGAGCTTTGGCGCACCTTGGGAGAGGCCTATGTTCAGCAGTGGACAACGATTGGCTGTTGATTGATATTATATATTAATAAAAAAGTTTTCCATTTATATTTTTAAAGGCACAACTACAGGTACAACGGATATAATATCTTAGTTCCCAAGGTTGGTGATGCATGAACAATATTTCTTACAAGTGTCTATGGGCAGTACTGACCACTTACCATCAGGGGTATTAGATGAGCTATTTAAAAAATAAAAAAAGTAATCTAGAGCCCTACTTATAAAAGAGAGAAGAACTTCGAGACTTACATAGGTGTTACATTATTTTTAAGACGTAAAAATAATCAATTAGGTTTCCTATTTCTGTGAATTTTGTATCATATCTTTGTTAAAATGTTAATGTCATAAATGTACAAATTAACAAGAAATTTAATTTAATGTACATATACTATTTTGATAGGAGAATTTTAAATTGAAATGTCTCGTAGTACTTATATCTAAAGGAGCTTAAATCATTACTCAGAGAGGAAATGTATATTTAATTTCCCTCGTATTTTGCAAAAAAAAATCTTTCTTCGGTACTTTAAGTATATATTTTCAAGGTATAATATGAGTGCAACGTTTATATATAGGTATATAAATGTTTCACTGATTCATATGTATTTCAAAAGTCAAGGCATGGGCAACAGTAAATAGCGACTTTATATTATTTACAAGTACCTAACAATTTTAGTTCTCAAAAACCGCCGCTTTGTCACCGATTTCCATCGGTGACAAAGCGGCGGCAAAACGTAAATTTCATTTCATGCGAAGCCTCTGAACGTTGGTATTATTGGAGTGACGAGTAACCAGTGGAATGGGTTTTGTGATTGAGATGAGAGGGATGTAAATTTTGTCTTTGTCTTTAAGCTCGATTTCTTTCTTTTATTTCTACTGATCGAATATCAGTTTTACATTTATTTAGTGAAGCCGTTATTAAGAATATATCAATTTTTAGCTATTATTTTATACAATGATTTTTTTCTTTGGTTTATAGGGGTTTGCTCAAAATTTTGTTGGAAACGTTGATCGAAAAGGAAAAAAGTCGAAGTTTTTAAAGCCTTGGGTGATAAGGCCGATTAATATGCCATGTCGGAAAATGGCATAATATTCTCTTATGCCATCATGCCCCATCTCGCCACCGCTCTCTATTTTCTTGTGTGTACACTATGCGTGGTGCGTATACTAAAATATACTTAGTCATTTCTCTGTTTTAGTGTGTACAATATACACAGCAAAAATATATTTATTTTATTACAGAAACTATGTTTTTATTAAGTTAACTCAATGTTATTTATTTCATACTTTCTTTAATCATAAATTATTTTAATAACCGTCAATTTCAATGTGTCACAGCCGGGAGACGGACTCACGTGACGGACTCGTTTTTATTTGTTAACATTTTTGTTGCGCAATCTGTATATAATTTTTTAAGCTTAAAACTTTGTTTGGTTATTTTTCGTTACTTTATGATACACATAAAAATTTAATTAAACAATATAAATATTTGTTGAACATACTTATATAATGCTTTAGATATAGTTTTGATAAATCCTCTATTTCTAATTTAATTTGAATTCCTGTAATTTCCTGGTCTTTCGCATTCCATTTACTCCAGAAGATATTTAAGTAACACCTGCGCACAATTTACCACTGCCGGGCTCCAGCTTTGCATAAATAGCTTGTTTTAAATTATACACCTTTGATTGTAGATTTTACTTATAATATGTATCACAATAATGCTGTAATATTTTGTCTGTAATAATTGAGATGAAAATTTCTTGTCTTTTTATTTACCTAAGATTAACATAATTTCAAGCATGGCACGCCTCGTGGTCAGTAAGCTTCATTTATGTGACAGCCAATGAAACATTTTTGTGAATTTCATTTGTCACTTTCTATATAGCAATATATTTATATTCGTAAGTCATCTTAGTATGCGTTCTTGTTGCAGAGGTCACTACAACTGTATTTTGCCTTAGTATAATTAGAGAATTAAAAACTATATATATAAATACTATAATCTCATTATACTTGAAACACATCCAACATTTCTATTTCTATAAAAAATGAATTAAAATAAACTATACCTTGTCCTAATTCGTCCTCCTATTGAAAACGAAACTTTTCAAATACTTATCCTAAGATACATACACATATTCAAGTAAATTCTTTACTATTTCAGAAAATATTTTGTATTTATTTATTTTTATATAATAAAAAACAATTGAAATAATTAACTGCATTAAAATTCCCATTTCTGTGAAGCTTAAAATAGTCGGCAGCAATTCCGCGTTATAGTATCGAAATTTATTTTACCTACGCTTCGCTTACCAGTTTATAGCACCTGGCTTAATTTTAAAGGTAGAAACAGTTCATATATTTATTTTTTTATATGTTCACATAAAAAAAATCTTTCAGTATTAAGTTTTCATTTGTATTTAATAAATACACTTTAATGTACTAAGTATATTGTATTGTCAAATGCATCAATATATTTGTGTGTAAAATTTCAGCTAAATCAGTTGTGTGAAACTGATTTAAAATTCAGTTTGTAATATTTGACTGCAACGGATGTGTGGTTCATACATCAGTACAACTTGAATAAAAGTTTGTTTTAAAATCTGTGTTGTAGAGATCAGAATGTTAACTTGAAAAAGTGAGCAACGCTACTTATAATGATATAATTATTATTAACATATTTATCATGAAAATATACATAAATAAACAATACCTTACATAAAGTGTAGAGACAACTGTAAAATTTTTATATATGTCAGATATATAAAAATATATAAAAATATATATATATATATAAAAATCATATAGTAAACTCATAAGTCATATAGTTCGTCTTTAGTGACGAGCCGGTTGGCGTGGGTCGTAGATACTTGCCTTTCACGCCAAAGGTTGTGGGTTCGATTCCCACCCAGGACAGACATTTGTGTGCATGAACATGTCTGTTTGTCCTGAGTCTGGGTGTAATTATCTATATAAGTATGTATTTACAAAAGAAAAGTAGTATATGTAGTATATCAGTTGTCTGTTTTCCATAGCACAAGCTTTGTACAAGCTTAATTTGGGATCAGATGGCCGTGTGTGAAAAATGTCCCAGGATATTATTATTATATAGTAAACACGTCTAAATGTTATATAGTGTGGTTCTATCTTTTTCACACGGAAAGTGGAATGTTCAACTTTACGACACTATCTAGGTGGTTCAGTAATTATGCCGTTTTAAGGCGGAATTTCCTCTTTAGCGAATTCAAGAAAATCTTCGTATATTTTTCTGTTCAAAAATTTCAAATTAGAATATTAATAAAATCCTTGAATCCATTACAAGATTATTATATAAATATAACCCTCACGAAATGTTTTTATTCATTTTAAAAAAAAGCGTTATGCCAGTCTTTAAAAAAAAGTGTTTTGACACTGGCCACTGGCCACTGACCTTGACTTAGACTTGACATAGCTGAGGTTAATAATAATAATTGAGGTTCATTCATTAGCTCGAACTTTACAACTATCCAAAAATAATTACTTTTTTTATTATAATTGGAAAACATACAGTACACACCACATACATTATACAAAAATTAACTCGTTCATACACCAATCAAGTTTCCACTTAAAAATAATTCATATATGACAGTAAACAAGCAATTTTGTAAATTATAAATAATAATTATGAAGATTCAAACAGTTAACAAACAGCAAAACAATAATATATAATAAAAAATAAATAGATAAAATAAAAACATTGACTAAGTTGACAAATGCACACAAACTCTTTTTTTAAATGTATTGAGCGTACAAGAAAACATGTCCAAGTCAATAAACTTCCTATTGTAGCTCTTACAAGAGCGATATATAAATTCGTTTTGAGCATAATTGGTTCGAGTGGAGGGTAAGTGGAATAAAGCACTATTGCGTGTGTTCACTTTTTTACATCTAAAGTGAATTTTGCTTAAAAGATATGGACTATCATTCAAGTTATGTATTAGTTTAAATAAAAAACTTTGATCTCGCATTGTGCGACGATCCTGTAAGGAAATCATTTTAGACGGATTTTAATTCAGGGTGAAACATGTAGAATTAAGATATTTAAAAAATTTACGTTGAATTTTTTCTATTGTATCAATATAAGTTTTATATTGTGGATTTCAGACTACAGAACCATACTCCAGCAATGAACGGACAAAGCAATTATATTAAAGGACAAAGGTTGTGTCATTTTTAAAATCTTTATTAACCCTGAGTATAAAGCCAAGCATTCGAAATGCCTTGGCAACTATATAATCTATATGGAAATTACATTCCTTGAGCGATACAGAACTTTAACTAAAAAGTTAATTTTAAGAAGCGATAAGCGACTTAATCGTTTTGCATTTTTCTTTCGAACATCATAGTTACTCAACTATTAAAATAGTTATAGTTAAATTAAATGTAAAAAATAACGTAGACTTACGTATTAATATATCGTATAAGATATTTTCATATTATATATTAGCCTACACATATGAAACCGTAACAGCCTGTGAATGTCCCACTGCTGGGCTAAAGGCCTCCTCTCCTCTTTTTGAGGAGAAGGTTTGGGGCTTATTCCACCACGCTGCTCCAATGCGGGTTGGCAGAATACACATGTGGCAGATTTTCAGTGAAATGAGACACATGCAGGTTTCCTCACGATGTTTTCCTTCACCGTAAAGCACGAGATGAATTATAATCACAAATTAAGCACATGAAAATTCAGTGGTGCTTGCCCGGTTTTGAACCCACGATCATCGGTTAAGATTCACGCGTTCTTACCACAGGGTCATCTCGGCTTTGCATATGAAAAGGTACATGAAAATGAAAAGTTTTCTCTCTCAGCAAATGACGATGTAAATTGTCCGAATGAGTGTTCGTGTGTCCGAATGTAACAAAAGTAAGATGATGAAAGTCAGACTGAACTATTGTAAATAATCGGTTGTAATTCGTCGTTCGATGTACATAATATATTGTGTAAGTAAACATCTCTATGAAAGTACAAAGCTATCCGCGCGTGAAGTTATTGGGAATTGAATTTACCTTGACGGCAAAATGTGGTTCCGCGTTTTCTGCAATTTACTGCCTGCCGCATTTTGTTTTGAATTTCCTTGAAAACTAGTCACAAAATATAAGCAGATCTATCGTAAAGGGATTACATATTCTGTTTAACCAGCTCTTTTTATCTATGAACTTTACAAAACTTTTTAGATTTTATACTTTTCTGCAGGAATCTTTAAAAAGTGACCTTAAGCCAATGAAACCCCATGAAATTTATAACTGAATTAAAACACTCACCACCCACTCTTCAGATACTCTACCGCAAAACAGCAGTAATTGGTATTGTTGTGTTACGGTTTGAAGGGTGAGTGAACCAGTGTAATCACAGGCACAAGGGACATAACATCTTAGTTCCCAAGGTTGGTGGCGCATTGATGATGTAAGAGATGGTTTAATGCTAATGTTTATGGGCGTTGGTGACCACTTACCATCAGGGGTATTAGACGAGCTATTTAAAAAATAAAAAAGTAATCTAGAGCCCTACTTATAAAAGAGAGAAGAACTTCAAGACTTACATAGGTGTTACATTATTTTAAGACGTAAAATTAATGGTCAGTTTTTTTTAAATCTATTTGTTTTTGTACTTATTTAAATTTATTCCACTTCCTATTATGCATTGTTTGCATGTGTTATTATATATCACAACATATATTTAATATATATCTGGTATTTTTAGTATGTAGTACACAGAGATGGTTAACATTTCTTACAATGACAATCTCTATGGGCGTTGGTAACCACTTATCATCAGGTGGCTCGTATGCTCGTCCGCCTACCTATTCTATAAAAAATGCATATTTTCACCATTCCTTTTATCATATAACTAATTAATTGATCATTAAATAATATATTTTTCGCATCGATCATGACCCCCGCTACGAGCGTACTTACTGTTGACAAGGCAATACGAGATGATTTATTTTTCGCATATGAAAATTCCTGCTTAATCTTTGTAATTTGCAACAATTTCTCATATGAAATGGATATAGAAAAGTCGAGGATGTTTTGAACAATCTTTTAAAAGATCACTTGGCCCTTTACGTATTAACCTGTTTTATCATATTCGTTTTTTCGTTTTGGCTATTATATTTAAAATAAATGTATATCTCAAAACAATGTCCTCCAGATCGATTTCAGTCACGGCGGCCAATCTCAAGAGAGATTAGCCAACTACGCAGGAGATATTATGCAAACACGGGTATATTCTCTCTTCCCTAGCTCTCATAATGCGATGGGACGGCAATCTGACACAACCGTAAAGAGTTTAGGCGCAGGACCACGGCTTTATGTACTTTCCGAGGCATGGGATTGTACACACTCCCAATTTCCAGACTCCGAGCTGCTACTGAGACTTTTCTGAGAAAAACCCAATCATTTTTTTTGGCGCGATCTTGGAATTGAAGCCAGTACCTTCGAGTATAGTCTTACATCTAGCCACTAGACCAACAAAGCACGAATGAATGACTGAATATCAAAATAAACCTTTAATCTAAATAGTGTGGGTCTGCTAATTAAATAAATTAGTGGCAACACTTGTACAGCGAAATGTCGAAGAAATTCTAAAAGCAATCGTGGTCTATTCAAGTAAAAGGTTGGCTATTCAAGAAATGTATCCAAGGACTGAGTCTTTTCAAGTTCTCGATAGGATTCGTTGTAAACTATAACAACCATAATTGAAAATCCGAAACGTGCAAGATAAAATAATAAAAATAAATAAAGTATAATATTACATTGGAGCAGATACACATTGTTACGATTCTTCAATAGACGATGCCAAACTTGAAACTGAATATAAGCATTATCTCAAGTTTGGTCATGTCATGCACGTAACTTTATTGGCAAAAAGCCTTTGGCACTATAACCAAGATGGTATCAATTAAAATCTTGCATTGCAACTTTTTGGTAATTTCTAAAACAAAATTAATAAAAAAAAATCTAAATAGTTGTCCTTGAAAATAGTTGATATTTGGTGTAAATAATTTTATCAGTAATAAGTAAATATATATTGTCGGATCAGTATTTTAGATACTTGAGGTGAATTTTAAAGCTTTTCTATAAAGGTTAACTTACTAATAATGGATTAGTACGAAATGTGAATTATAAATTAACAAAATTATTTAAAATAATTTATTTAATAAATTATTTTAATTATCCTCTTGAATTTTATTTATTATTTTAGTTTTGCAAATAATATTATTATGTTAATGAAAGCATTATCGTTTAATATTAAATATTGAAATGAAAATTTTCGCTTAAAAGTAAAAACCGTCCAGTTACCTTACCCAGTGAGGTGAGTGGTTAATTTTTCGCTCAGATAATCGGAATTGAAATTTAACGGGGAAATACTTTCGTGCATATTGGGTGAAATCGAAAACGCATTTTTTTTTTCAATACAAATATTAATCTGTGTAATATATACATTTTTATACTAGATATATTGAAGTATATTGTCTCATGAAAATATTATAAATAGTTTGTTTTAGAATAAAATTATAATTCTGAAAGTCAATAAAATTTGTATAACGTAAAAAAAATTGCCACTTTCATGAATTCATTCATAATTGGGCTTGTAGTGAAATTATTAGGAATTTATTTATAATTTTAACATAAAGTATACAGAACATATGCATGCATACCTTGATTAAGTCATGTTTCATAGACAATTTATGTATATATTTTCATAGACAATTTATCCATCACCAAAATAAATTCCCTTGATAGATCAAAGCGTCGAATGTTTCTCATGATTTGGCGTTAAAGTTGACAACAAGGAAAATCGTTCTTCACGTTCAGAAACTCGACTTCGCAATTTTTGCTCTCAACATTGAAAGTAGTATAAACAGACGATGAATAAAACAAAGCGAGTTCTCGAAAGACTGTTTCCATATTATAAATGAGGTTTTGTATAAAGTTACACATATTCTCGCGTTAACAACTGAAATATTAGCTTTTTTCTAAATCTTTATTTTATTTATTTATTTAAAACTTTTTTTGACCACCACAGTAAGTAGTTGGAACAAAAGGCGGACTTAATGCCTAAAGGCATTCTCTGCCAGTCAACCTTTAGGCTCAGTGGAAATCCGTAAAGTTGGTAATTAGTAATCAAAATTATAAATACATACAAATATAATATAACCAAAATAAATACAGAGTATTATAGATGATATTTTATTTATTTTTGTATTATTCTAACTACTGTGGCTTGTTAGAGTTATTGTTACAATAATCGAATGTAATTTACAAAAATGGGCAGACTTATTCAAGCTTGTGCTAGGAGATGTTAAGACAATAAATCAATACGAGTCAGGATTGGACTAGAGACATAATCCCTATGAGACTATTACCTTTCAGCTGTTCAGGGTTTTACTAGATCTATATCTATAACTATTTATATAATTAGATGTAGTTTATATTATATAATATTTATTCAATGAACTTGATTTATATTGCATTTGTATTATTTACTATTTATATACTGCATTAAATCAGATAGATAAAACAGCAATACTTGATATTGTTGTGTTCCGGTTTGAAGGGTGAGTGAGCCAGTGTAATTACAGGCACAAGGGACATAAAATCTTAGTTCCCAAGGTTGGTGGCGCATTGGATATGTAAGCGATGGTTGACATTTCTTACAATGCCAATGTCTAAGAGCGTTGGTGACCACTTACCATCAGGTGGCCCATATGCTCGTCCGCCTTCCTATTCTATAAAAAAAAAAAAATATATTTGTCTTATAATGACTAAGCCATGGAACCGATTGTAATGAAATGTAACACAGAGTTAGCCTGTATTATGAAAAAGTGCATTGGCATATTAATAACGGGAAAAATAAATTGGACGTGCATTAAGTCACCGGCAGCAAGTTTCTTTCGTGGAAAATTTAAAGCTTATAACATTTTCAAATGCATTTATCAAAGTAACATATTTTATTATCACCTGTATCCCCAAAATTGATAAAGTTTCCAATCTGGAATACAATAATTAAAAAGAAAGATATAAATCCTAAAACTTGCCTGAATACGAGTGGTGTCTGATCGTTATTTATGGACCGACTTTCTGTGAAAAATATCCCCAGCCAACAGAAACTTTAAGGGTTCGGACACACAAGCACGACAAACGACTGTAGACTATTGTAATCAAATCGCTTGATTAAAAATATGAAAGTCCCTACGTATTTATTTATTACATTCTTGAAATATTTAGTTTTAAGTTTTAACATTTCTATAGCCTTACCTTAGATATATCTTTATTTGTGTGTTGTCGTATATTCTTTTATTTGTGTTGGTATTTCATTCAATGTACGTAATAAATCATTCTTTCATTCTATTCATTTAGCAACTCTTTTCAAGAGCAACAAATCAAATAAACACTTTAGTCAATTACTTTATTATGCAATATTTACAAGTAATGGTACTGATATTATAAAAAAGAATTTTAATTAGTTTAATTTATAAAAAATGATGTAATATACCATTATATAAGACATAACGATCTAGCTTTATTTAACCAATCAGAACGTGATACGTAACTCCCACAAAGAACGCGTTTACCGTTGAAGCCAGTTCTTCCGTGTAACACTCTGAAGTTATCCATCACCATTACAACTCCTGTAATTAAAAAAAAAACTAATTGGTTTGTCTTCACTACTAACTTCCCAATCGAATCAGTGAGAGACACGATTCACTAATATGCATCTATTATTGGAACTCAGTACATTCTCAGGTGATGTAACTTTAGTGTTAGAAACTTTAACTACGAAACGTTACAAATAGCGACGATGCATTCTGTAAAATCTACATTTTATAACGACTTTTTAAAAACAATACCTATTTGGAGATTTGATACTTTTTATGTAAAATAAAACGTCTAATACAAATTCTATTTTATGGTCTATTAAGCTGATCCAAAAAATATTAATTTGTATAATTCACTTCATCATTTATGTAAAATAAAATATATTCTAGAATGTTCTACAACTTCAAACTTCCAAAGTTTTGTAGACGTTAGAGTAACCGATTATATTTCGAGTCTTACCTGGCTTGAGTTTAAATTTCCACTGAAACTCCGGATTTTCATAGTATCTTGACAAATTCCGCAACGAGCGATAGTATGACCTGCATTCCTCTCCGTTGGAGAATGCCATCGCCGAACGATCGTATACGTTAAACCTATAAAATATTTATACCTTCGTTAAGCCAAAAATGTCTATGATAATACATAGTATTTAAACGTATTTTAACCTGCAATAAGGTTATATCCGTACCGTATCGTAACAACCTATAAATGAGACATATCCAACATTCTACCCTCCAATTATTTGTCAAAGCTTCACAAGTGTTCCGTTGTGTTCCGGTTTGAAGGGTGAGTGAGCCAGTGTAATTACAGGCACAAGGGACATAAAATCTTAGTTCCCAAGGTTGGTGGCGCATTGGCTGTATAAGCGATGGTTGACATTTCTTACAATGCCAATGTCTAAGGGCGTTTGGTGACCACTTCCCATCAGGTGGACCATATGCTCGTCCGCCTTCCTATTCTATAAAAAAAAACAACTGTCGGGTAGAAGAAAAGCTACGTCAGAGGGATCACAACGTCCTCAGACTCACTTTTGTGCGGGTGGTTGCGAGCGGCGGTCGTTAGATAGTTGCTTTACAATATTCATGGTCCTTTTTATTTTATCATTAATTGTAGCAGTTTCGTAGTTCGTAATAAGTCCGTAACAGCCTGTGAATGCCCCACTGCTGGGCTAAAGGCCTTCTCTCCTCTTTTTGAGGCTTGGAGCTTCTTTCACCACGCTGCCCCAATGCGGATTGGTGGAATACACATGTGGAAGATTTTTAGTGAAATTAGACACATGTAGGCTTCCTCACGATGTTTTCCTTCACCGTTAAGTACGAGATGAATTATAATCACAAATTAAGCACTTGAAAATTCAGTGGTACTTGCCCGGGTTTGAACCCACGATCATCGGTTAAGATTCACGCGTTCATACTACTGGGCCATCTCGGCTCAAAGGTTTTATATTTTAACTGAATATATCTTATATAACATTTTTTTTACGTAATTAATTTGTGATTCTTTCATTTGGGTAATATATACACATGGAAAGGATTATTAAATTCATTAATATCTAATTTATTTATATTTTTATTCATTTAATACTAATTTCGTTTGAAAATTCACCGTTATTTTTAAGGTTATGAGTAAAATCGATCGATTTTTCAATATGACTAAATATTGAACGCTCATTGGTCGCCTATTGCGTCATCAGCCAATTACCATTTAGTTAATAAAAGAAATTAGCTAATTTGAGTTTGATCAGTTTCCGAAACTGAAACTTGGTCTTATAAATAAATAAAAAAACAAAATTTTGTAAGTCGATTCAACAAAAAATGAAATTTTTATTTTCACTTTTGTACTGTTAACAGATTTAAATAATTGCAGCAGAACACAGCTAAACGACAAAGGAAACGAAACAATACGATAAAGCTTGCTTCACACATTCGCTTAATTTTAAATATATAATAACTCTTTAAAGGTCGGAACCGTAGCGGAAAATGCTGAAGCGAATAAACGGCGCAAATATTCTTCTCTTATTCAAAATATATCTGTTGCAATTGATCTACTTGAAAGTGACAGTGGGAAATATTTCTAAAACTTATACCCCATTTAGAACCGTCTTCCCAACGTTATACCCGATCATGATTTGACAAAAGCTAATTGTTTTTTATTTGCACGTTCTTATTGAAGTCTTCAATGTAAATATTTCTTATGTAAATAAATAGCTTTATATTTAAATAAAAAAATAATTAAAGATTTTATTACATAATAATACATTTTCATGAATTCCTAATCTTCCAAATTATTTTATAGTACAATGTTAACTCATTCAAAAAGGTAACCTTTCTAATTAAGAAGGCCCTTGAATTCCAACGTTCACGAAGTTAATAAGCATAGCAATAAAAAAGTGTAATTGCATTTAGGACGCTAAGTAATTTTGTATGAAATGGTGCTGAAAAAAAAACTTATATATTAATTTTTAGCTCCAACTTCCTAATTTTTAAAAAGCTTTTTTTTTTTGTATGTCCGGGATGGCAAATGACTCTACTCCACCTGATGGTAAGTGGTAGTAGAGTCCAAACGCGACGACGGCCAGTACAGTCGGGAAGAATGTTCTGTACTAGCCGTCCCCGCCTTGCCGGCCCGCAAGATGCCTCTTCACGCCTCGTTTGAAGGAACCCGGGTTGTAAGAGGAGGGGAACACGTGAGCTGGTAAGGAATTCCATTCTTTGGTAGTGCGACAAAGAAAGGAGTTGCCAAATTTCTTTGTGCGCGATGGAATTGATGTCACAGTTAGGCGGTGACATCGAGAACCAGCTCGCGTGGACTTAAGAAGGAAGGGGGAAGCAGGAATTAGAGAGAATAATTCCTCAGAGCACTCGCCGTGATACAGTCGATAGAAAGCGCTCAGTGCTGCTATCTCGTGACGCAATTGTAAAGGTTCAAGGGTGTTTGTGACCTTTACGTCGCCAATAATGCGTACTGCACGTCGCTGCAACCGGTCCAAGGCCTCCAGTAGGTACTTAGCGGAGCCATCCCAAATGTGAGAGCAATATTCAACGCAAGACCGTACCTGTGTTTTGTATAACAGACACAGTTGTTGTGGCGTGAAAAAACGCCGCACCTTGTTCAGAACTCCGAGTTTCCGTGAAGCTCTTTTTATAATAGCCTCGATGTAATCCCTTGGACTAAGGTAGCAACGAACGTCCATCCCCAGCATGGCGATTTTGCTTTGTATCATCAGCGGTATGCCACAGAGGGAGGGATGAGGGTAAAATGGTGACTTTTTCGCTGTGAGAGCGCATACCTGTGTTTTCTTGGCATTAAACTCACCAAGATTATCAGAACCCCATTTGGCGATGAGCTCTAACGTCCTATCAAGTTCAATGACAAGATTCTCCCGCCTCTCCTCAGTTTCCGCCCGCCCAGCCACTGCGCGTCCGTGGTATCCACCATGCACTGTACTATCATCTGCATAGCAATTTATGTTCCCAAGGGAGAGCATATCATTGATATGCAAAAGAAAGAGTGTGGGAGATAGCACAGATCCCTGGGGTACCCCAGCATTCACTACATAGAATTGTGAAGCGCAACGATCTACTAAAACACGAAGGCTACGCTTGTGTAGGAAGCTGGCAATCCAGGTGCATAGCTGAGCAGGCAGACCATATGCCGGTAACTTGGAGAGAAGACTTCTGTGCCAGACCCTGTCGAAAGCCTTGGAGATATCGAGGCTGACAGCCAACGATTCTCCATGCTTGTCGATAACTTCACTCCAGAGGTGTGTTACGTACGCTAGAAGATCACCTGTGGACCGTTTTGGTCGAAACCCGTACTGACGATCATTAATTAGGCAGTGATCTTCTAGGTAATGGATCAATTGGTTGTTTAGAATCCGTTCCATCACCTTACAAAGTACTGAGGTGATAGCTATTGGTCGATAATTTGCCGGGTCAGACCGATCCCCTTTTTTGAGAACCGCTTGCACATTAGCTCTTCTCCAAGCCTCCGGCACACATCCCGAAGAGAGAGAAAGTTGGAACAGGCGCGTTAACACAGGAGACAGCTCCGCCGTGCACTTCTTCAGCACAATGGCTGGTATTCCATCAGGACCGCTAGCTTTCCGTATATCAAGTGATTGCAGCTCCACACGCACATCACGTTGCCTGATTTTGATGTCAGGCATCGTGTGGCCACATGAAGGTATTGTTGGTGGCTGCGCACTACAATCATCGATCACAGAGTTGTCGGCAAAGAGTTTAGCCAGGAGGTCGGCTTTCTCCTGCGGACTGTGAGCTAACGATCCGTCCGGATTTCTGAGCGGTGGCAGCGAAGGTTGGCAGAAATTGTTTTGCACAGACTTGGTCAGACGCCAGAAGCTACGGGAGCCCCTAGGATGCGAAATAAGGTCATGACCAATCTGTACAATGCGCTGTGCATCCGCTTTCGTGTATGCCTTCCTACAGGACTTGGAATTTTTATTGTAGTTTGCTTTCAATGAGTCAATGTTAGATGCCCCGCTAATGCAGCCGTTGATCCACGCGCGATATGCCACCTGCTTAGGTGATACAGCGTCGGCACATTCACGAGTGAACCAACGGTTACGCGCAATCGGTGACAACAAACATCCGCCCTGACGAACAAGCATACTCCGGCTTTCGCTTTAAAAGATTCTTCAAGCATGAAGCCGGGAAAGTTAAGGTAGCTGGTGTCGGCAGGGTGGAGTACTTGCGTCTCCGTGAGAAACAACATTGCTGGCTGTGCTGTCTCGAGATGGTGGTGGACAGCGTTGAGGTTAGCGTGGAGTCCTCGGATGTTAGAGAACTCGACCTCAAACAGCGTGGGTATGGTGGTGGTGTGCACCGCTGAACGACCGTTATTTCTTACTTGCGCTACCATTTGGAAAAATAAGGAAAAGAGACGTGAAGCGAGCGACGTATTGCCACGATAGGGATGGGCAAAGTATGGAGGCGTGTTTTCCCAAATGGTTGCCAAAAGGGAAATTATACTGATCCGCCGGACGGAAGGGCCCCCGAACCCCCCCGGAAGTGGCCGCCGGGATCCCACCTTCCGGTCACCAACCGGCACGACGGTCCACCCCGAGATTATGCGTGGCCTGGTGGGGCAGCCTCGCGAACTGATTAGGCACGCTCGGGCCCCTGTACTATGCCACGGACGGCCATCGGAACAGCCGTTTCTTCAGGTCTCCCTGTCCGGAAGGTCAAAATTAATAATATAATGTCTTATTTCGTTTGTTAATGTCGTAGTTATATACTCGTACCATTATAAGAGTAGATACTTTATAGGACTATACCTGTTCTGTAAAAACTATTAGAGTATAGTCCACTCAATAAAAATTTGACCAATCAGCCAATTTGTATTGCTATTTTGGTTTGAAGAAGCAAAAAAACCCAGAGTGATAGAATGCGTGATGGCGTTGTGGCTGTGTATGAAATGTTTAATATTTCTAACACTGACAATGCAAATGTGATGACCACTTATCAAGCGTCCACTTTTCCATCTGCCTTTCCATATTTAATAATTAAAAGAAATATATTGAGTCCAGAGCTCTCTTTAATCAAAACGCTGTACACGTTTTCATCGAAGGTATTTAGAATGCTACATTTAATTCAGCTTAACTTTTTGCTTTATCATTTTGTTTTTCTAGTAGGATTTAGTACATAAATTTTCATGTTAGGCCCTATTAATAATGATGATGTTTCTTTAAACAATGATCAACAAACCTAATTTGTGTGATATCTTTCATCTTGTCCAATTTTATGACTGGCGCTGAATGCCTATAGTGGTGACCATCCTCTAAATACTCGGCTTCCACGTCAAAGTTCGTTAAAAACTCAAAGTCATCAGGATGTTCGTTCTTTAGACAAGTCGCTCCGTAAAATCCATCTACTAGTAAAGTTTCTCCTCCGGATCCGTTAGAATGTTCTAGACAATGCAGAATTTGGAGTCTGTAATATCGAAAAATTATTACTGATGACCAGATTGAATGAGAAAATCTAAGAAATGACTAATTATTATAAGCATAAAATGAAGTCTGAACTAAAGAGATGGAATATCAATTCTTTTCCTGCCGAGATTGCTCAGTTCAAACCCCGCCAAGCATCAGTGAATTTTCATGTGCTCAGTTGTTGTCTATAAATATGTGTATTTAGTTTGTTTTATTTTATGAGTAAATATTTCTTTCAAAATATGGAGGTTACCTTACGATATAATGAGAATCATTCTCATTCATTACCACGAGACGTATAAGCACTGGATATTAATGTGAAGCTGATATGGCCGAGTATACTATGTATTTGTATCTCCACAGACGTATACTCCGTGCCTTTGATGAATCTTATCTTTCATTTATATTAATGTGCTTGCGTATTTATTACCAGCATCACAATCTACGTTTTCGGAAACATAGTCATTCCTACTAGGCCATATCAACAATAACAAAAGTCCGTTTTAGTTTTATCACATGCTCAAGTAAGTTTTTTATCTACTACGGATATGATTTATTATTAGAAATAAATAAATAGATAGTGTCTTTGTTTCAGTAATAATAATCATATAACAATTTTAAACTTACCCTGCGGCTTCAGTGAAATAAGTATTGTCATTATGTACAGCTAACGGTAAATTTGTATAAGCTGTGTCAGCGTGGTCTTGCATCGTAGTGAACTTCCACATACCACCGAACAATGTGTGCTGAACACCACCCAATGCATTGCACACAGCTTCCGTCGCTTCCACTGATACGTCTACCTTAAAATGAAATTAAATTGCTAGAACAAAAAATCTGATTCTGCATTTACTGGAAATGTCTAACTGACACATGATTTTTAACTTTTAACACTATATACTTTTAATTATTTATACTTTCAATTTAACGTTCTTTGAAGTTAAAAAAGTTATATTATAAAAGTTTTGTTAATTTAGTAGCATAGGATTTTGTTTAAAGAATGCCATTTTTTCTCTTGTTACTAGGGAAAGCTATTCATATTATAATAAAATTGAATTATATTTAATTAAATTTAATCTTAACTAATAGTAACGTAGTTTGACATGCCCGCCTGTGGTACGTGTGTAACGAGGTACGTGTTTGTATCTAGGTTACCGAGTAATTTAATCATTATTGGAGGATAACTTTTAGGGCGCGATATGAGTAATAACATGTTTTTTATTTAATAGGAACGTTTGATTGAACCGGATAAAACGCGAAAAGGTTTTACTTTTTTCTTTAGTTTTACATTATGATAGGCTTACATAACAAAGAAATAAATGATATCGGCCAAGCTACGAAGGTTTTCTAATAACCTTGAGTGATTCTGTAAAATAAATTGACTCGATTACGCATTCCTTATTCAAACGAAAATCTTTAAATAGTAATTTCATCCTTACATTTTCAATCAGAGCTACGCCATAGTCTAGAAGTGATTTAAATACTGCTTTCGCACCATTGACTGAATTGAGGAATTCATCAACATGAACTGTCTTAACTTTATTCGAAACTTCTCCTCCACGCCACATTATCGGCTTAAGTCTTCGACTGTACTTCCACTTTTCATAACTAAATTCTGCCAAGAACTCGGCTTTATAAACTGATTCATGCTTGTCAGTCCCTGCAAAAATATATTGATTTAAATAAATAGTATTTTTGGATCTAAGCCAAAAATTTTGTTCAATTCGAAAACGCAGTGGTGAGGTTTTATGTGCTTTATTTGGATTTCAATCTCGTGCTGTGGGCTGTAAAGGAACTAAATAAGAAAAAATGCATATATTGGATTCTGATATTCCATTTCATTAATTTATTCACAAACACGGTGATCAAGCGTGGTAGAATAAATTAAAACTATATAAAGTATATTAATATAAGGTTTTTCTTAGTGGTAGCATTTTGTCCCCATTTAGGGTAGGTACCACCAACTAATCATATACTCTAACCGCCAAGCAGCAATTGATAGTATAGTTTGAAGTGTTAGTGGGCTCGTGTAACTAAAGGCACAAAGGACATAAAATCTTAATACCCAAGGTTGGTAATGTTAGTGGTTCTTTCAATGCCAATGTCTATAGGTGGTGGTTATACATAATCTTAGAAATAGGTCGTAAGAATATGAAATTCCAAAAATACTTGCATGTTATTCTGAGCAGGTCTTTATCATATTGCACGTTGCTTATGTTCACATTTGGTATTTCTAATAAGTGGTGAGCTCTTTGGAATGTATCTGCATGATAGCAAGTCGAACATCTGTAAAATACGTATGCAAACGCATACACAAATAATTTTAAGCGCACGTAGTCGAACTTATTTTCAGATTTTAAAATTGGATGGAATTTTATTCATTATTTTCATCGAAATAATACACTTTGACAAAGTGTTTTTAAACCAAAGTTCATAATTACTGTTAATATACAACTGAGAAAATCTTCTCAGATTGGAACTGTATAATGTTTGCAAAACAATATTTACCTGCAGTGGTCACGCAGCCAACATTCTTCATAAACAATTGATGTGCCATCTTGGAATTGTACGCTTAATGTTTTGTCTAGAACACGAACTATTTTTATAACTGGAATAAATAAAATAAAGATAATCTATAATAATAATTTTATTAATTTAAAGCAAAATTATAATATTGGATTTAAGCGTAATTTAAATTGAAGTGAGGTCCAAATTGCGAACTAAATAAAATTAGTATCAACACACAAGTCACGTAAAATTCGGCTGTTTGGAAACAAGCCTACAATTTAAAGCAATTTCTCTAATTGCGCTGAAAATGTTCGCGAGTACATTGAATACTAATTTTAAATAAATATTTTTCTCACAATATATAAATCAAAAGGGCCTTTACGAAGACACACTTTAATTTTAGAATAACCTATAATCCAACACATTCCAAATTATATTAGTAAAAAAAATAATTAATAAAAGTTATTAACGCGACTGATAATATTTGGCACTAAAAATATAAAGGAAACATAATTTTATTTTTATATACTTTTTCAATCTCACCTGCCATTTTACAAAAACTTTTATATTCAGAGAATACACGTCAGTCGTCACACATTGTCTAAATGAGCTGTGAGATTGCTGAGCTCAAAGTACACTAAAAATAATATTTAACAATAATTGCTCTATCATATCGTTTGGGGTCATTAGGTCTATATGACGATTTATTAAGGTTTAACGTCCGCTAACATACGAGTATGTACATACGTCACTGCAACATTCACACGATGATAGTAGATAATTATTATTTAGTCAACGGACTAATAAATGCTGTGTGGTGAATTCGAAAGAGGGAGACAAAGCATTGATTAGTAATAACGTCGTTTATTAGTCTATAGTAATTAAATATTTTTTTATAGTAATAGATGCACTATATTTTATTATTTTATTTTTATTATCATGTTTATTATATATTATTATTAAATGAGTAAGTGGCACCGTGTAAATGTCCTTTAGGAGGAACAGTTATTGGAACTTACTCCACCACACTGCAAGTTGGTGGATGCATGTGGCAAATTTTCATCCGTCATAGGCAATTTGCATTCCAATGTTTGTGAATAATCACCTCCGAGCACGAGATGAATTATAAACTCAAATTAAGCACATGAAAATTCAGCGGTGCTTGCCCGGGTTTGAAATTGGAATCATCGTTTAAGATTCCAGTCTTTTAACTTCTAGGCCATCACGGTATTCACTTTTTTTAACGTATAGTAAAAAAAAAAAACATTGAAACTAATTTAAAATATTACATCTTGAAATAACGAGTCAAGTTGAATATTAGGTTTTTTGTTTGCTTAGGACTTTTATTAGCTAGTAATCCAATCTTAGATTTTACAACATTTTTATACTTTAACTTAGATTAAATAAAGTATAAACTAACTCTTCACTTGGTTATGATAAACATTGAAGATCAGAATTTTAATTACTGTAACAATAAATATCTTATACTGTCAGCTTTTTTACATAATATACTTTTTTATTTATTATGATGAAATAAGAATGTTACGAATACCACATGTATTTACATGAGAAAAGGCTTGTATCCGATAATGGATATTTATCCAATTATCGGACACAAGCCTTTTCTCCTCTCACAGGCTTTCACTCTCTCTTTTCAACGCAAAGTACGAGAATTATCGACACATATTGAAAACTCAGTCATAATTAGCGATTTTCGTTCGACTCTTCGTCATCAATAAAAATGAAATATTTAATAAATTAGTAATGGCAATTAAATGAACATGATATTATATGATATCTAACAATACTTTCTTAAATATTACTTCACTTCGTGATATTAAATAAGACGGGTCGGCCTTTCACGCCGAAGGTTGTGGGCTCGATTCCCATCCAGGACAGACATTTGTGTGCATGAACATGTCTGTTTATCTTGAGTCTGGGTGTAATTATATATAAAAGTTTGTATTTACAAAAGAAAAATATTATATGTAGTATATCAGTTGTCTGGTTTCCAAAGTACAAGCTCTGCTTAGTTCGGGATCTGATGTCCGTGTCAGAATAATGTCCCAGGATATTAATAATAATAATAATAACTAAAGCTAGAGAGACCGCAGATCGTCAAATGTAGCACAAGGCGCCGTCAAGTTAGTTGGACTAAAGATGTGTACAAATTGGCGGGACCCGAATAGACGCGGAAGGTGGAAAACGGGGATTTGTGCAACTTAGATGATAATATTATGAGGTAATAATAATAACTCGCCAACAATACTCCTCCTAGACAGCACTAGTGCGGTATTATCTACATAATAAACCCATTTTGTGCGTGACAATATTTTTTATATTCTGTAACAAACAAGTAGACATTTTTACACTCTTTTGAGTTTAAAATATTAAAGTAAGATAAATGGTTACATTTAGACAATATATTTTTACTCAAGCTCCTTAAATGCTACAATAAAAGAATAAATCAGCAAATAGCGCTGGGACTCAGGACGTGAAGACATTATAAGGATTATTCTTCCATTTCAGACACGTGATATGTTTGAAAGTGTCACGTGAAGCGTAAAATGTGTGACTTTCATTCGAAAAAGTGCCGAAGTGTTTGGAAATTTACCGAAGCACTTGTCTATATTTTACTGGCAAGTATGTACGTGTTTATTTTCCTTTCGACATGTAATCCTTACTAATATTATAAATGCGAAAGTTAGTTTGTTTGTTACGCTTTCACGTATAAACTACTCAATCGATCATTATGAATTTTTGCATACAGATTGCCAGGGATACACAAAAGGACATAGGGCTACTCCTCACACGTGTGTAATAAAATAATATTTCTCTTCAACTTTAAATAAAGAAAACTTTTTGTATGCTTTTAATACGAACGTTTAATAATTTATACTTAAACATAAGTTATAAATTCAATATTTCTGTCAATCAATCAATCAACAGCCAAACATCGTCCACTGCTGAACATAGGCATTTTTTTCACTGGAAAAACGCATTAAGCGTTTCCCCCACGGAATCAGTGGAGGGTATGTGGGGCTCGCTGATGTCCGAGGCGCCGAGTGCTTGAGAGAGTGAGTGAGTGAGTGAGAGAGGTTTTGATGGAGTCGAAGGCTTTCTCGTAGTCCACAAATGCCATACACAGCAGCTGATTGTACTCTTCGGTCTTCTGCACAATCTGCCGAACAGTATGGATGTGGTCCACGGTGCTGTAGCCTGATCGAAAGCCGGTTTGTTCTGGCGGCTGGTACTCGTCAAGTCGTCTGGTGAGACGGTTCGTGATGACTCTTGAGAACAGCTTATACAATGTTTCTGTAATAACTGAATATTTTTTTACTCTAGCTACTTAATATTAATCTTGCTTAATATTAATTATTATTGTTGTTGCCAATATCAATGGGAATGCAATGTCGCCTGTAATTGTGGTAACATTTAATTTTGTAGGTTAAAAAAAATTGTTATGTAACCATTTCAGATTGATTTCGAAGTGTGCTTTGTTGTTAGTCTTTTAAATAAATAAATCTGTTGTACAGGTAAAACAAACAAAAAATATATGCACGGTACTCATAATAGATGTTTGGTTTTTTGTATTATTTGCTTCGATAACGTTTCATTACTTGATACGTTACCGAACGTTCTTTCTTTTCATTTATATGTTCCGAGTCTTTTGCGAGAGTAAGTCGAGATGGCCCAGTGGTAAGAACGCGTGAATCTTAACCGATGAACGTGGGTTCAAACCCGGGCGAGCACCTCTGAATTTACATGTGCTTAATTTCTGTTTATAATTCATCTCGTGCTTTTCGGTGAAGGAAAACATCGTGAGGAAACCTGCATGTGTCTAATTTCATCGAAATTCTGCCACATGTGTATTCTACCCCACTGGAGCAGCGTGGTGGAATAAGCTCCAAACCTTCTCCTCAAAAAAGGGAGAGGAGGCCTTAGCCCAGCAGTGGGACATTTACAGGCTGTTACTGAGTCTTTTGCGTGCCTTATTGTATTTAACGCGTTGATCTTATATGATTTCATTACGTTCTTATTATGAATGAAATTAAGTGTATTATGTATATTAATTTATAAAACTTCATATATCCAATATTATATAAGTACTATACTTATTGTGCAAAGTACTAGACTAATAAAGAAAGAAAGACTGAAAGTCTGACTTGCTTTCATACTAATATGATTTTTTTTTTACAAAAAACTAGTGTTAGCGCCCGCTTGTAAGGTAAGAGTGGTAGATGTTGGAGGGATTGGTATCAAAAAGTAACCTTTGTATGGTTCATACTATATTTCATCAAAATCGGTTCAGTGTTCTGACCGTGAAAGCTTAAGACAGACAGAATTAGTTTTGCATTTATAATGTTAGTACAAATTGAACAATGTCATAACTCATAACATTAAAAAAAAATAACAACAGACAGCTTAAAACTGCTGCGTATTGTGTGTCACCATACAAGTGTTAGGTTTAATTTTTTCATCGCCTTTATTTTATTCTGAAGAATTTAATTTATCTTATTATTATTTGTAAATATATGTATTTTTAAATATAAAGTCTTATCATTCCCCCCTTGGTTTATAAAATACTAATGAGAATTTAATTTCGCTTGTCCAGATTTGAACCTGCAATCTTCGGTTAAGCATTAATCGTTTTAACTACTGAACCGTCTCAGTTCATTACAATCAGTTTAGTTTACGTCTACAAAAGCGGGTGAATACCAACTAGTTAATTAAACCTACTTAGATTAGTATGCGCGTTGCCTTCATTATAGAATATCTCGTATTATGAGCCATACGTATAGGCGTATTATGTCCGTAATATTATAGTCCGGAAATCTGCAAATATCGTACTCATATGACATCACGGTTATACATGTTTTCAGCTACCGGATATTTGATATTCTTGTAAATATCTTTTGTACATATGGATGGAAACATTGGCAAGGCCTGATTATAAACTATTTAGAAGAAATATATAAAAGTAATAATCTGTATATGTTTCACTAGGATAAGGCCTTCTTTCCTTTATGAGGAGGTTTTGTGGGTTGGTGGAAACACGTGGCAGTTCATCCACAATATGCAGGTTCGTAATGATATTTTTCTTCACCGTCGAGCACGAGATGAATTATAAACACGATACGATATGAAAATTCGGTAGTTCTTGCCCGGGCTTAAAACTACCTCATTGGCTTAGTGACTAGATTATAAGGCAATAAAAGACTGGTTTTAAAACAGGTCTGACCAATATCTTTTTTTTATTCTCTTTTGCCCGGAAGGCATGGTCCATTTTATAATGACAACTTCGAGACATCTTTCTCCGGAAAATACGTTTGTCTTATACTTACAATTGTTTATAAAATTGATAGCTTAGACATAAATAAAAACCTTTCTTTATTATAGATAAGTGAGAAAATAAATAAATTTATTCAATAAAAATATATACACCACGTTGCTTTCATTCTGACCGTGTGTCACGATAGTCTTTTATTTCTATAGACCCGATCGTTACAAGCACCTGAAATATGATAGACGAAATCGTATTTTGGGTCAAATTCTATTATTATTTCTATTGTCGTTTTATGTGGTCTAAAGGAAATAGATAAATATATACATTATCTGTGTTATGAACGGTTATTTGATATTCAATTCAATTGCTATATAACAATATCTTGTGACAACATGCCATACTATTTATATAGAGTTGCCAGAATATATAGTAGAGTTTTTTTGTAAGTTGTTACTAATAGGTACTAATCGTATTCTATAAAAAGATGAATTTTTGTATTGTGTTGTACCTGCGTACTGACGCGGGTTGTCACAGAACACAGACAAAATAAAGAAAAAAAAATGCTGTTATATCTATGGGTTTGTTTATAATAAGTATATTTTTTGTGCTTTTTATTTTATTGTAATTTTATAGTATTATAAAAAAAAAGACAAGACAAGTGGATAGAAACAAGAACAGATCCTGTACACATCGGCGGTTACGGATACTTAATGCAAATACGCGATGCTATCCCAAGTGAAGTACCGTCATTAGGGTTGCGAAGTGACATTTGTGTAATATTTCAAACTCAGTGTACCATCGCTCAAATGTACCGTAGATTTCTTAGCTCATGTTGAATAATCACTCAGAATAATGAATTTAAAACATAAGAGATTACAGAGTAAAAATATTCTAATTACATACGAATATAAGAGCAGAGATGGCCTAGTAATATTTGAATCACAACCGAAAATTGTGGATTCAACCCCAGGCTAGTATCACAAAATTTTCATGTGCTTAATTTGTGTTAATAAGAAAAATCATTTCGTGTAATGCGGTGCTGGAAAACATCGTGAGGTAGCCTACACGTGTTAGTTGAAAATCAGCAGAAAATCAATTGGAGCACCGTGATGGAATAGATACAAATCTTCTCCTCAAATTGAGACGAGGCCTTAGACCTTAGGACATTGAAAGGCTTTTTATACGTATATATTCAATATCCGTATGTAATTTTTCGAGTAAATGTATTGATATTAATAAATATATGTTTGTTTGATTGTAAATATTAAATTTTAATACGCCTCTATTATACGCTATATATAAAGGTTAATTAATATACTGAATGCAATCTGAAATGTTCAATGGAGCTGTTCTAGTTCTATGTTCTAATTCTAGTCAATTTCTCAAAAGAGTGTTGTCTGCAGATAGCGAGTTCCAATAGACTTAAGACACAATAGAAATCGGAATTCTTATTCTTCTAAAATATTTAATAAAATAATAAAAGAGCACTCATAGACAAGTGTTCAATTATAGTTTCTCCAATGATTTAAGAACTGGTATGAACTGTTATTTTTAATACATACATACGTACGACACTTTTTTTTTATTTTTATAGAATAGGAAGGTGGACGACCATATGGGCCACCTGATGGTAAGTGGTCACCAAACGCCCTTAGACATTGGCATTGTAAGAAATGTCAACCATCGCTTATAGCCAATGCGCCACCAACCTTGGGAACTAAGATTTTATGTCCCTTGTGCCTGTAATTACACTGGCTCACTCACCCTTCAAACCGGAACACAACAATATCAAGTATTGCTGTTTTGCGGTAGAATATCTGATGAGTGGGTGGTACCTACCCAGACGAGCTTGCACAAAGCCCTACCACCAGTATACACTGTATATATACATCTATTAATATAGCTAACCATAGCGACAGCAATGCTAGATATATGAATATGAACAGAATAATATATGAATTCATATTATAATTATATATTTCAATACATTTACATTCTACTGATTAATATATTTTAAATCACAATAATCTGTTTAGTTTCAGATCAAATTCAATATAATTTTACGTTATGTAAACCATAAATGTCCAACGGCTGGTTATTTCTTTTTTGCTTAAGTTATTGAATTTTCCTATATATTTTTATACACGTCTCTTATTAGACAATATAACAAAAGACACTGTATCAGATAACCCATAGAGTGATCAAATCGTCCGCAAAGACATACAAATATAATTATAGTATATAGAGACATATTTCAATTTTAATGGCGTTCATAACTAAACTCAAGTTGGAACGATAAGTGATACTAAGAAGTTTTTAATTGTTACTACTGCGACGTTATTACTTCTAATAAGTTAATTAATATATGATGTGTCATTTCTACTATTAAAAGTAGTTTATTAAGAGAACTCATAGATCCAGTGTTACCCAAACATGAAGGATGCCAAAATATATAAACTTAACTTAAATACTATTACATAAAAATTATTAAATAATATTGACAGACATAACAGTAAAGTATTATATATTTTGAGGGAATACCTAACGAATATAACTTTAAGAATACTATACATATTGCATCATCAAGGCGGATAAGTGATAACAATACATTTGATAAAGCTCAAAACGGATGTATCGTACGTGAAATTTATATCAACAAACACGGATCTCAAGTGCGTAGCCTTGAATCGCGTTTGACCCTTCTTTCGAGCGGGAATAATGAAATGGGAAACCTAACCGCTGTTTGAATTGTAAATGTAACGACTTCCAAGTGCTTGCTGTAAATTCGTGTATCTATTGTTTTTGAAGGTTAAGTCGCTTGAATAATTGGAAGGATTTTCTTGAACGAATCGGATTAATTTACAAGTTAGGTATTTGTTTCATAATATTCACGAGTATGCTAGTCTGGTACATACCGTGCGTTGAGTTTGAAGTCCAGGTGAAAAATTTGCATGGTAATATCCACCTGAAAGATTTTGGACATGGCAGCTGGTCTTAAGAGTGAGTAGTCAAGTGACCAGGTCAAAATTATAGTCCATTACTATGTATAAAATCTCAAGGGTACTATTTCTGTCCGTAGTCTTATTATGCCATATTTCAGAAAATCAACGGTTTTACGTTCTTTCCGAGGCATGGGAGTGTAACGAAAATCCAAACCACGGACTGATAGTGACAACTGAGTCAATTAAGCGTACATATATCAGAAAAATGTACTACATAATATTGTAACATACTCAACATAAGTGATAAGCAAATAAAATGCGATATTATGTATATCGCATTTGATTGTATTATAAACTATATTAGGTGATAGAATTTTGTGAGGACTCATATGAAATTATCTTGATACCAATGGGTACAACTCACTCATAAATTATTCTATCGCCAAGTGCTATATTCCGGTTTAAATGGTAAGTGAGCCAGGGAAGCCAACTCAAGACATATATATCTCAGATCCCATAGTTGGCTACGCAGTAACGGTGTAAAAGGCCAGGTTATACTTCTTTTTCAGGTAGCTAATTCGTCTTACCTCCCTAAAATACGAAAACCAAAGTCTGAAGATCTCAGAATCTTCAAGCAAAGAGTTGTATTTAAAAAGTAAAGTTTACACGTAATATACATTTATCATGCTTTTATTGACAATGTTAATACAGAAATATGAATTTTGGCCCGATATTCGGGATCTGGAATTTAGCCAAATATAATCGATTCCTAAAGCTATTACGATTATTAACGCTGTGTAATAATAGAACGCATTAATTATTGTTTTGAATTTTATTTGCTTTACTTTTTTTTTTTTTTATAGAATAGGAAGGTGGACGAGCATATGGGCCACCTGATGGTAAGTGGCCACCAAACGCCCTTAGACATTGGCATTGTAAGAAATGTCAACCATCACTTATAGCCAATGCGCCACCAACCTTGGGAACTAAGATTTTATGTCCCTTGTGCCTGTAATTACACTGGCTCACTCACCCTTCAAACCGGAACACAACAATATCAAGTACTGCTGTTTTGCGGTAGAATATCTGATGAGTGTGTGGTACCTACCCAGACGAGCTTGCACAAAGCCCTACCACCAGTAAACAACTTATGTATTACAACACGTTTACACACAAGTTGATTATATAATATAAATAATTGTTATTAATATATAATTAATTAAATAATATATAATATAATTATTTGTGGAAGTTTTTAATGTTTAGATTGTTTGTGGAAGTTTTTATTGTTGAATTGTATAAGGGTGTCCTTATACAATTTTATTATTTGTGCTTACATGTTATAGACGCATCGATTTAATAGGTAATTAAAGGTAAGTATTGTTTAATTTGACGTAAGTGGGTAAGTACTGAGTAACGAAATCGAACACTTTAGTAGATGTGTCCTTTGATTTGCGCATTAATTTTAAATTACTTAAAAACTATTGGATTATATTTTTATAATAAGCAATATTTCAATTATAAATAATAAATTTAATTGAGATGATAAAATATATTTACAAGTACTCTGCATTTTATCTATTTTTTATATTATTATTTATCAATCAATGATGTTAAAATTGTGCTATAAACACAAGCTCGCTATAAATGATTTATTTTTGCAATCCTAGAGTGGAAGTATTATGATAATGATATTAATTTATGTACAGATGAAATAATAAGTTATTACATTATATTATTACGTTAAAGTTGTCATTTCTCAAGTTTTAGCATAATGGGAAGTTGAAGTGCAATTTGAAATGCATTATCTCAGACAATTGCATAAGTTAGTTTAAAGCTACTTCGGACCATTATACTAAATTGAAACACGGAAGCCATATTCGATTACCAATCGCATTATATCGAAGTACTGAAACTATTTCAGTTTATACACATTGCTAATGTGTGTGTTTAGTAATAGAGACATACGGCTTTATTTATAAACGTTGCTTGGCAGTTGTTTAGTTAAACACTGATTTCACTCTTTCTGTCATTATGGATTTGACATTCGAAAAAAATAGTCAGAGCATTGTTTAACTAATCATTCATAAACGGTTTATAAATAACTCCGATAGTAACATAAATAATAATATAATTTTAAATATAAGAAACCGGTCAAGTGTGAATATGACTCACTTTTAAAAACAGCCTTATATATATTATGTAATGTATTCCATGTACTAAATTGTATTGGCACCAGCGCCAAAAGTGTTGAGTTGACTGATTTAAAATGCAATTGGAAAATTTAACCAACTCATAAAAATATATAACATAAACAAAAAATATATGCTTAATTATAGTTTATATGTGTATCTGTAAAATAAATTAAGTAAGTTTTACATAATGAAAAAAAATATATTTTGATGTCTGGGCACAAGATTTGAATTCTTTTTTATTATTTTTTTATTTTTCCCAGGAAGGCAAATGACTACTCAACCTGATGGTAAGTGGTAATAGAATCCAAACGCGATAGTATTTTCTATTAAGAAGTACGTACTGTCTACTACCTAATATTAACATGAAACAATATGAATTGTAGCGAGTACTGGGATCCTATTTACAAGACGAAATAGTTGTAAATATAATTTATATATTTACTTATACGAATATTTTTCGCTTCCGTCAGTATTAAATTACAAATGTATAATTTTTTTCTAGGTTTTACGGGTGCTTACCCGGATTTGAACCTTGTAGGTTTTCGGTTATGATCCAAGTGCCCAATCTATTAGGCTTTGTTGGCAACTTAAATGTCTGTTAAATTATATCGGTAGCAAGTGCGTTTGAAGACAATTTATGATATGATTCTTAGACAAAGCTGCAGGACCGCTACCAATCAAGCCTGATTAAATAGGTCAATATATAACCTTCATCTATGTTTGTCAATATCAAAGTTCATCGGCAGATATAGTACATTCAACTGTGTATATATTTGTACTTAAAGAAAAAATATTGACATTTACAATTTTGGTACCTTTTTAAAATACAACTGGCGCTTGTCTTTTTGATTAAAGTTTTGTCTTTGCAAGATGAAGAACCCCTTACTATACGGATGTGAAGTAAAATATAAAAATATTAACTGCTTCTAAGCTAGCATTTTTTTTTTAAATTATGTCGTACAAGATTAAGTATATTTGAATAATATTGACAAAATAATTACGTGGGTGCTTACTATTCTACTGTCAAGTAGAAATACTTAGCATCTTAGACATAGCATCTTAGTTCCCAAGGTCGGTGGTGCATTAACTATAATAATATAATAATAATAATAATATCCTGGGACATTTTTCACACACGGACATCTGATCCCAAATTAAGCTTGTACAAAGCTTGTGCTATGGAAACCAGACAACTGATATACTACATATACTACTTTTTTTTGTAAATACATACTTATATAAATAATTACACCCAGACTCAGGACACACATACATGTTCATGCACACAAATGTCTGTCCTGGGTGGGAATCGAACCCACAACCTTCGGCGTGAAAGGCAAGTGTTCTGGCAACCACGCCAACCGGCTCGTCAAACTAGCTCGTTAACTACGTAAGGAATGGTTAATATTTCTTATAGCGCCAGTATATATGAACGGTTGTGAGCACATGTGCTGGCTTTTTTATAGTCTTCCTATCAAAATTATAATTAAAAAAACCTTGAATTTCTGTAATACGTTCTTATCATATCAGAAGAATATTGTTATAAGCATTACAAATTTCATATTTTCTCGAATATATCGACCAATGAAAATATAAAAACCCATTTTCATCTCAAAAGTATTCACCTGAAAATTCAATTTTGCGTAAAACGAAATTGATATTTCGTGTTATTTCTATGCTCCGGGGCGATTATTTTTGTAATGAACAATTTTTATGTAATTCTGAGTAAGAAGATAAATATATGTGTTAAAATCTGTGAACCTAATTTATATCCATTGACTTTTATATTTCAATTCAAATACGTATTTCTTATGACAAACATTAATGTTTCATCTCTATTTGAGATAATAATAGACTCAATTTTAAAGGTAATCTTAAAATTCAGACGTCGTCCTCAGTATAATTTATTCATCTTTCAAAAGCCTTAATATTTAATCATTCCTACAGATAAATTTAATTTTAACTCGTTACAAATATATAAAATAGATAAATTTTAAATTATTATTATAAAATGATCAAAAAAATTATAATATGAAAATATGTATATATATATATATATAACTAATATTATAAACGCTAATCTGAGTTTGTTTGTTTGTTACGCTTTCACACCTAAACCACTAAACTGATTTTAAAAATTCTTTTACCAATGGAAAGCTACATTATCGGAGAGTAACAAAGGCTATTTTTGTTCCCGTATTTCCACGGAAAGCGGAACTACGTGGGTAAAAACGCGGGCAAAACGCTAGTATAATATACTAAATGAATCTTACTTTTTATGTATATTTTTTTAAAGCAGGAGTTCAATGGACGAAAATTAATTTGACTTAAATATCAGTATCAATAAATTTATAATATTTACAAATGAAACTACTACTGTATAATATTATACATCAAATTCTAATATCCATTTGATGTTTTATTACTCTTTCTAAGATTAAATAAATAAAATATAAAACATTTCTTTTGAATATACTCCAGAGTAAATTGAATATTAAGCCTTTAATATGAAATACGTTATATGAAACGCTTATACATTTGAAAAGAATAATTTGAATATATTTTATTCAGACACTTTTATTATTATCCCGTAGAATTTATCGCACACATAAAATATTCCCATTTTCTTGTGTACACGTGGGTCAAATGATGCGGAATTTATCACATCGAATGAAATGTGATTACATTTAGAATAACATTCAGAATAACAGAATAACAAGTAAAGTATGATTGTTGTTATTTTGTTGATGTTTGTGTTTATTATGGTAGTCGTAAAAAATTCAAAATTTTTTTTATGTTAGTATTTTTTTCTTTATACATGATATAATATTTGATTCCAAGAAATCAGGACCTGGCTACGCGTATAATAGCTCCATTCATTATACTTGAGATAAATGTATAGCGAATTTGATTTAAATTTTATATTGTATAAGAAGTTCTTGTTTTGTAAGAAAAAAACAAAGATAGACTAATATTGTTAAATTCGAATTTCTATAATATAAATAATGCGACATGTATTTGATTCTAATGATAAGGGGTTAATGTAACCAATAATAACTTACTGTGATTTATCGTAGTATGAAATGCAGGACTAAAATATATAATACTAAATATAATGAACAGCGTCTTTGCTTTAAAAAAAAAAACACCTTTTCCGTAAGGCATTTTTCTAGATTAAAGTTGAAATTGTCCCACATTGGGCGCCAATAATAACTAACGGGATATGATCTCCGATATATATATCTTTCAATTATGATGGCTGTCATGTTAAAATAATTTTATTTGAAATAATAATATTGTGATTATGAATACGATACGAACTTATAATAAATTTTTATAAGTGTCGTATTTTAATAATACTAAATAAGGTCATACCAAGAAAGAAAACTTAGTAATGTTTTATTGGAAGTCATCCATCTTCATCTGCAGAAAGAAAAGCCGTGACAGAAAGATTGACAGCTCTAATTGAACGTAACGAACGCTATTCTATTTCTTAAGAGGTCGTCTAGATGTTGTGCTTGGAATAGATAAAAGAGCAATAAAATAAGGAGAAGCAATACAAAATAAAAAGTAAAGTTATAATATATTATTGATGCATTGAATTGTTATATATGTATTAAATGTACCTAATAAAACATTTTAAGATATTTTTTTTGCTTAAACAAAAATGAATGCTATTAAGATAAAGTCAAAACTCATCTAAAATTTAGGTAAATCAAGAATACATATTAAGATGGGTATATTGTATTTACAGTCATTTTAATTTAACATATAAAAAAGATAAAGCTTAACGTACAATATAATAATTAGTAGCTCTTCCGAGCTGGAGCTGGAGGAATAGACGGTTGAAGCTTCTAAATTATCCATAAAAGGTAATGAGGAATGTTTCTAGTAAGTATTATAATAAGTATATATAATATTGTAAATAATATCGAAATAAAGTATATGAAATCACAAAATATGTTTTGCTCACCTTAATTCGGTCTTTTTGTTGAAAAATTAATAGAAAAATATTAAATAAAAAACGTATAAAGTACGACTAATCGACATCAAAGATAACAGAAAAGCCATTAAAATGAAAATAATTCAAAAGAGTTTTTATATGTACGTACCACAAAGTTGTCTGTAGCCGTGAGATATAAAACAGAATCCACGAAAAACGTACATTGACAATATTCTATTAAACGTGTCGTTTTCTTGATTTTCTGAAAACCTACATTACAATTTAAATTAACTTTAAATAACACAAACAAATTATTTTGTCTTCGAATTCAGTTAAAAGGAAAGTAAAGACAAAACTCCTCTACTATTAAAAATAAGGCTACCTTTAGTATTAATTAACGTTATTGAATTTCCAGCTATTACGTATAATCTAGTATTAAATAAAGTTATTGGGTTTCCAATTATTATTTATTAATCTTATATAAAATTGGTCATCAGAACAAAATAGATTAAATTCAATAGTAATTGGAAACTATTTGATGAAGCTTAAGAATGATTTTCTGATATATTTAATCATATAAGTATTCAATTAGTTTTCATGTCTATTAAAATGTTATCTAAACAATTTATATGATATATTAGTCTACAATATAATACAATTATTCGACCGTACTACCCGTTCGAATAATTTACTTTATGTTGTAGGGCTGCGAAAAAAACAAATACGTTTATAGAATAAATAATTATATTTAAATACTCTAATAAATTGACTTATGTTGTTATAAGTAGTGACGTCAAATGCTTGGGAGTTATACAAGTTTGCGTTTGTTAGCGTAATCCCACTCTGGTTCAATTCAAGTGAGCACACACAACAGTGTCAAACGCGCATTCTGTCTATGTCGGACGAACACATCAAATCAAATACTCTTAACATGTATTTCTATTTTATAGCATAGCTAATATGTCATGTCTGTGTTGATGTTTAACTACCCTCTTCTAAAGTCTACCAAATCAAACTATATTTTGATTGAATTATAAAATAATTATAATTTAGTAAAAAAATTACATAGTAAATGCACGACTACTGGCCGAAGGCCACCTTATCCTCTTAAGGAAGTTTTAAGGAATTTATTTCACCGCGCTGCTGTATTTCAGCTCTCTGCGTGTTTTGGTTAATATCTCAATAGTACTAAAGCAAGATTTCATATTGCGATCTTTGATCGAAAGTCATTTGTACTATCTACTGTGCCATATTGATGTAATTATTCAGTTCAACTTACAACGTTTCTTCAACTTAAACATAAGTTACTGTTGTATTTGTATTCGTTATAACGACCACGATTCGCAGAAAAAAATATTATACAGAAGCTGAGACTTAACAAGATAGGAAAGACAAACATTTTCGGCGAGAGTTCGGAAATAATAACATTTACAATTCAAATAACGGTCTGGTTTGTTCACCATTTCATTATCCTTGCTCAACGCGAAAAAAGGGTCAAGCGAGGTTCAAGGTCATGTGTTGAAAACTTGTCGTGTGTTTTGTATTATTTTTATAATGCACATCTTAATGAATTATCCGTGAAAATGTTGAACAGATCGCTCGAAAACGTAGGATGATTAGTATATCACGTTATACCTTACCGGCCCTTTTTTTAACCCTGGAAAAACGCGTTACGCGTTTCTCCCACGGGAACAGTGGGCTCGTCTTTATAATACTTTTTGCATTAGCCTCAGTATATCTTCGAAGTGGTCTCATTACAAATTCATCTTTATTTTAATTCTTCTGTACGCATTTTCATGAAACTAATATTACGTTTCAATAGTTGCTTGTGCTAGGAATGAAACGTATGCCAAAAATGGCAAAACGTTTCAATATACCGGAAACAAAAAAAATACAATCATAGCTTACATACTTACTCTGAGGCTACAGTAAATAAAATATACACTATTTTGATATTTATTCTTAATTTTCTACGAATATACTTTTGTTAATGTACATGTTCTTTTAAGTACTAGACCGAAACCGACATGTAATTTTTTTTATAAGTCAGTGTTTGTCTCAATTTTTTATATATATTATATTTAGGTTTTAAGCTTGATTATACCATCGTGTTCACGACCTGGCCGTTGCAACTCTGTAGAACCATAGTATAAATTGGTAGGTAACCGAAATATAACATAATGTTATACTCCCTAAACGGATAACACGGTAACTCATAGACTGGTAGTTTTTATTAACTTTGGGGCTTAAAATATTACCTCTGGATACAACCATTTATACAAACTTTTTATTATAGTGAAAAATATGTCCCAGTCCCCAAAGAATAATTTATAAGTTTCGGAGCTACCAATCAAAATGTTTTAATGAAATTTCGAAATTATTTCGGATTCAGAAGCAAATTTGCTTGTTATTTAAAATATTGTCATGAGTTTTAGCTATTTATTTTTATGAGATAACACTGATGAATGATTTGATTCTTTGAAATATCTACAGAAAGACAAGCATAATATACTTATATTATAAATAACTTCTAGCAACAATTTTCATGTATAAAAAAGGGAATATAATAACAATTAACTTTGGTTTATTTGTTAAAAAGTGTTAATCTTTGTCTTAAGCATTTTATGTCGATGAATATTGCGTTAAACTTCCTTATTTGAATAAGTAGTATTAAAAATATTACGATAAATTTAAAATGACCAATAAAAAATGCTGTCCGCGTTGTAAGATGCATTAGCACAATATTGAAGAATAGATCGGTTAGCGAATGTGTGATTCCTTGTTTAAATGGGATAAAATTCTTATTCAAATTGAGTGAAGTGTGTGAAGTTGAGTTGAGTGAAGAAACGGGTGCTTTATATAAAATAATTAGGCGGACCACTTGATGGTAAATGGGGACCATTACACATCGACATTAGTGCTGTTATATATATTAACCATTCGTTTCATCGCCAACATGACACCAATCTTGGGAACTAAGATGTAAGGTCCTTTGTAATGGAAACAGACAGACAGACAATACAAATGATTGCTGTTTGATAGTAGAATATCTGAAATATGGGGTGGTTCCTAAACAGACTTACACAAAGCCCTACCACCAAGTAAATGGTAGCTAGTGTATTATATAGATAGCAGACATAACTGTAAAACTTAATTAATTTATATGAGTACAGCTCTGTATCATTTTATTGAATTACAGGATCCTTCAATCAATTATAATAACGCCGAACTCGAGTGACGTGAGGGCTTGTTATGAGGGTACTCTACGAAATAATATATTGTATCGCTCACATATTATAATGGGATGTTTTGAAACAGGATAATTTCACGTGTATTGTGTAATCATAAAGGAAAAGCCATGTTCGTGTTTTTTTTTCGGTATTTGAACATGTTTACTGATATCCGATTACGAAAGGGATTACGCATAAATAATTTTGCAGATATCCAGGTTCATCAGCATGTTACAGCATTGTGTTAACCGATAAGAAGCGCCGTCAATTGAAAAAAAACAAAGCAGCAGCATAGTAGCAGAGCATTGTTGGCATCCGTCCAGGGTCGACGGAGGTTGCGAGTCAGGGCCCTAGCCTAGCGAGCCTTAATTCGCAGGTGGGAGGAGGACCTGAGGTCCACCCTCTGTGTGTGTGCCGCTTGGGGACCTCAGTGCCTGTCCCTGGCGGCCTTAGTCGGTGAAGACCTCTCGCTGCCGAGTGTGAGGTGCTGGTTGGAGACGGTCTCCTTCTGCGAAAATGTCATGTCGCAGAAGGAGGCAGCGGAGCGGGAGCGTGAGGAGAGGGCCGCCGCTGACTCGCTTCGCCGAATAAGACCGGGGAGAAGGCGTCGGCGCTATGTGCATCTTCTCCTCCCGCCGTAAGTGTTGCCGGGGTTAGGGGGTCTTTGTACCCTGAGAACCCCCTAGGATTTGGAGGCCTGCAGAGGCGGGTCAACCGTCGGGGCGTCACGGTAGTATGCGCAAGCGATCCCGTGACGTTTTTAACAAGCTTTTTCAATCAATGTCTTATCTATATAAGTATGTATTTATAAAAGAAAAGTAGTATATGAAGTATATCAATTGTCTGATTTCCACAGTACAAGCTCTGCTTAGTTTGGGATCAGATGGCCGTGTGTGAATAATGTTCCAGGATATTACTATTATTATAATGACATTGCACTACCACGGTGGCTTTAGTTACCATTTCCACATAAATATTAATTATTTAAAAAGTATTAACTAAAGTTGACAATTAGTAGTAGTTTTAGGAACTTAAAAAGAGTATACCTCAAATTGTATTTGCTTTAAACATACCAAAGTTGTCTGTCTGTGTTGTTGAACATATATAGACGTATAGAGTTTGTTTTTGGATTTTTTAATGTAACACAATATATACAACCAATGACATTTTTTTTCGCACAATAATTTATAAATGGAAAAAATCGCGTTTGCTTTGATAAAAAAATATCCCTGGAATAATAAAAATTTGTTTTATAAATATATTTTTCTTTGTTAATATCGATATAGTAAAATATTTATCATATAAGTTTAATTATAAATGAAAATACTTTTAAAAACTAAAACCTTGTAGTTCTTCATATTACAAAGAGACCGACTCGACCAACCATTAAGCCTGTGACTGTGACAAAGGTCAAAATATTAACAACTGTGTCTGACATAAATTGCTTCAGTAAAAATGTTGTTCAAATTCATTCATTCAGACTCACACATTTAAAGCGAAAACAATTCGAATACAAAATATAAACATACAAAAATATCGCTTTTAGTCTTTTTGAAAATTATAACACAAAAGAACACAGTTATAAACACACTGTAAAATAAAATGCTATTCATTTATTAAAATCATTTTAGAAAAATATTAGTTATTTATGTACATTCCAAATAAGCTCATACGAAATTAAAGCCGAGATGGCCCTGTGGTAAGAACGCGTGAATCTTAACCGATGATCGTGGGTTCAAACCCGGGCAAGCACCACTGAATTTTCATGTGCTTTATTTGTGATTATAATTCATCTCGTGCTTTACGGTGAAGGAAAACATCGTGAGGAAACCTGCATGTGTCTAATTTCACTGAAATTCTGCCACATGTGAATTCTACCAACCCGCATTGGAGCAGCGTGGTGGAATAAGCTCCAAACCTTCTCCTCAAAAAGAGGAGAGGAGGCCTTTAGCCCAGCAGTGGGACATTCACAGGCTGTTACGGATTACGGAAATTATTTGAATATGAATAGCCTTTATTTAATCTTTTACATTGTTTACTGATGGTGGTAGTTTATAAATTGAATAGCGGAAAATGTATCTTCAATTTACTTATATGTTATTAAATATAACATAAACAAATAAACTTTATTTTATATTTTAAAACATCTAATTTCTTTCCTTTTTTAAAGGCGTAGTGATGTATTTTTTAATTTTTCCTCCTGGCTTCGTAGAAAAAGCTACGAAGCTACTAAAGCTTTACATAAACAGTTTAAAATGTACACATAACATAACAGCCTGGCTACGCGAACGCTCAAAATCCAAAATAGCTGGCTATTTCTTTTCTTTCGCTGCGATCTCAATTTAACGTTTTTGATTCTTAAGCTGTTCGCTGCGAATTCCGCTCGACACCGCTCCCTGCACTGTACTGATTCATATATTTTTTTCTTATGCCCTCTATTTATTGTTTTATAAAATCTTAAAGTTTTTTTTTAACTATTTTTTACGTACTACCGTATTACATGTATAACATCACACATGATATTTTACATAAATTATAACTGGACCGTGGTGAACAAAGTCAAAGTTGGTGATGAAATGAAAATATAAATTATACTGTTTATCGAATAGCGTTCTTGTGTGGGATGCAACTTGCGTAGATACGCTGGCAGTATCTTATATCAAGAATACGTCTCGTAAAACCAGTGCCGGCTGCACTGCTGTTGCTGAAGCTGCTCAAACACTCCAGCGCCGGCGAATATTCAATTTTATCCAACGAATATGAATTTTCGGGGCTGCGTTTTGAAACATTAGGTCCATGGATGTCTGATACTAAAAAAATTATAAAAGATCTCTCTAAAAAACTGGTCCACACTTCTGGTGACCCAAAAGCTGGCGCTTATTTGGCCCAAAGACTGAGTCTAGCGGTGCAGAGGCAATAGTGCCAGCGTCTTGGGTACAATGCCACAGGACAATCTTTTAAACAGCGTATTTTTTTTAGTTTTACTTTTTTTATTCATATATTCTATAATATATGAATAAAAAATATTGTAAAATAAAAAAAAAACCATCAAATTTATATCGGTTTTTTCGATATATATAGAAGGAGTATACACTTCGCTTATGGAGTGCCAAAAATTTATCAAAAGTTATTTTTTTTATAATAGAGGCAGGTGGACGGGCATTAGGGCCAATTGATTGAAAGTGGTCACTATTGCCCCAAGACATTTGCACCGTAAGAAATATTAATCATTTCTTACATCATCAATGCGCCGTCAACCTTTGTAACTAAAATTTTATGTCTCTTGTGCCTGTAGCACTGACTCACTCACCCTTTTAACCGGAACACAGAAATACTACGTTTTGCTGTTTGACGGTAAAATAACAAAGCAAACTTTATAAAAATTAACATAAATATATGCCGAATCAATGTCGAAATGGTTAAAAAATATCTCAGCGTTTAGCTAAAAAATGTCAGCCATTTTTCTTTTATTTTTAACTAGTTTTATTAACAGTATATCCCTAAAACGTGATTGATATATGATAACGTCATAATGATATAAAGTATATTTAATATTATAATAATGATTATTATAATGATATAAGTAAATAAAATTATATTATACAATTGATCTCCTATTGTATAATATAATTTTATTTACTATTTAACATGTGTCGCATTAAAGTTGATAAATGTTAAGATACATTACAACACGCGATGCTACAACAAAAGCAACGACGGTTTGTTAGAATTAAAACGACAATAATACTGAATTTATGATGGCAATTTTTTATCACGTGAAATATAAAGCTATCTTTATTTGTTCGACAATATTTTTGAAATGTCACGGCTGTGGTTATGTTTCGAATAAAAAATTATGATATCTGATATCGAATTTTTAAAGGCATTTTATGAATTTGAAATAATTTCTACAATTTTTTAAAATAAACGAGAACAATATATTTCGGCATGTGTGTGTGAATTCTCGTATTTGCTTAATTAACTTGTACTTGTATAAGCTTGTACAAGTTATATGTATGTTGTTATAACAGCTACCTCGAACTTAATACGTTGAAGAAATATTTTCAAAATGATGAAATTAATTTAGATATTTATTTAACGAACAATTAGTTAGGAGCTCAATTTAGACATATTTAAAAGATTTGACAGTGACATCATTCGAAGAGACATATTCATAAAGAGTTATAGTAATTTGAAGATAGCTGTGATCTTATGTTACAGGGCATTGATCTTTGCACTTTGATAATAATTAGACATTCTAATGAACTTATTAAACGCCGTATAATTAACTCCTCCTCTGAGGGTTATAAAATCAGTCACCGTAAGCAGTTGCGCTCTATGCAATATTATTAAGTAAATTGACTGAAGCTTATTTCAAATAATGAGTTCAAAAGAGCTTATAGGGTTTATAAGCTTAAGTGTCTTACGCGTATGCGAATATTCCTTCACTAATATTCGTCTTATATCGTGTACGAAAAATGTAATACTATGAATGCTTTTTTTTCCAGATTATTAGTAAAAGTTGAAAATAAGAGTTCGTCTTAAGTTATTTATTAAGTTGGAAGTTAAAATGTGAGTGTTTTTTTAATTAAATTATACTAATACACAGATGCTTACTTAATGTATGAATATTGAGTAGTAAATAATTATGACTTTGTTTTTACGAGTATATTAACAGTATACATCATTTTAACTAATTCCGTCTATACCAATATGATAAAAGGACACTAACATTAAGACAATACTATTGAAGGGTCAAATCACAGAATGATTATGACAGAGCCATATAAAATGCATGTTTGTATTTTATATAAAATATATGTCCTCTTTTATTATTCCCTTCATAATGTAATGTTATTATATATCTATGTTATTTGATTGTATTTTCATATCGATCTTGAGGTACCCTAGCAGTGACCCAAATAGCAAAACGGAAATTCGTTGTCACGGAGTTCTTAATCTTTTTCACACCCTCGTCAACTTAAACACAACTTTAATCTTGCTCATTCATTGACGCTATGAAATTGGTTCACGTTATTATTCTTGTTTAAAAAAAGTTAAAATTTCAAATCGTCATATATTTATTTTATATTTATATTTATATTAGCATATTATTATCTTATCTTAAGTCCCCCTGCCGCGTCTGTCGGTCTGTATGTCTAAATGCGATAAACTCAAAAAGACAAGCAAACTGCATATGGGCCATCTTATAAGTGGTCACCACCACGCATAGACATTGGTAAAGTGAGAAATACTTTATATATAATAATGTCCTCCAGACCAATTTCGGCCACGGCAGCCAATCTGATTATTTATTTATTTATTTATTTATTTATTAGCCAACTACGCAGGAGATATTATAGTGCACAAGTATGTGCGCAAACACAAGTGCACTCTCTATTCCCTACTCTCAGAAACCGATGGGATGGCAATCCGACACGACCGGAAAGAGTTCAGGCGCAGGACCAACGGCTTTACGTGCTTTCTGAGGCAGGGAGTGTACACACTTCCAACTTCCAAACTCCGGATTTACTGAGAATTTTTTGTCAGAAAAACCCAATAACTTTTTATTGGCCCGACCTGAGAATTGAACCCACGACCTCCGGGTTTGCGGCCATACATCAAGCCCCTAGACAAACGAGGCAGTTTATGTATATATAAAGTAACCCTGTGTATAATTTCGACAATTTTGATATAATTTAAATAATATGACAGTCGTGACGTTGTACGTAATTGACAATTGCTGTAAGCCTGTCAGTAAAATTATCCATGGCGCCAGATTGAGACCTCGCTTTGGACACAAGAGGTCTGCAAACAAAACTCGAAGTGAGCTTTCAAATTGGAATGGTCGAACCGAGTGCTAGGTACGTGACCGAATTCAACAAAACCTTATACACGAACTGTGATCGTAAATTTTATAAAGTACTTTATTTCCAGGCGGAGCTAATATTTGCATTGCATTAAATGATAGTCGATACGTCTTATTAAGTGATTCGTTCGTAAGGGATTTGGATTGAGATCGTGAAATCAGAGACTAAGCTAAATAAACTCCTTACGATGACAAATAATACTGAAGTAACGATAAAGATTTGGTGAACGTTGAATATATTAAGTATTTATTGTACAAGGACGGTAATGTGTTTACAAAACATGGTAGAATTTCGAGCAAAACAGTTTCTTATCAACTCTTTTCGATACAATCTAAATTCTTAACGTGTTAACTTTACGTAGAAATATAACATAATAATGGAAAGGTAACAAAGTGCTTACGTTAGTTTTTGAATTTTATCTTCTGACGTTTTATAACTAACAAACGAACTTGTCGTCTAATTATTTTATCATTTTCACTAAACATTGAATATAATTACAATAGCAAAACGTCGTAACAGCATATGTAATCATGTACTATTAACTAACAATGTAATTATAAGCACAAACATTGTTTGCGATGAAGCGTTTGTTTGATCATCGCAGACATACTCCAATAGTTTGCTTAGTGGGATGAGTTTCGATGAGTAATTCCGACACACATGCCGAATATAACATACGTGTAATAGGGCTTTCGCGATTGTTCGCGAATGTTTTTGCATATTTTTTTCTGTCCTGTTGTATAAGAATGAGTTAAAATTTTCCTAATTAAATTATAAAGCATTAGTCAGATGCCACGTTTTATGTGGTATCAAGTGCTTACCTACCAAACCGCGCTGAAGAACTCCAGTGAAATAAGCTCCTAATCTTGTTTCCAACATGACAGAAGGTAGAATATTTCCAGGCTGCTACTTTTTCATTACTTTTAATATATAGACGTAGAGCAAACTTTTATTAAAAAAATAGATTCCAAATATGCGACAAACTTCAACAAAGCCCTATGACGTGGTGTTTGTATTTACGAATTAGTATTCGTAATAAATACTAGTGTGTATAGAGCATAAATGTACACATTTATCGAAATAATATTTGCATGAACGTTTGAGTTAGATGTGTAGATCAAACCTTACGCCAAGTTATAAATTATTCGTATCAAACTGATATCGAGGTCTCATTATTATGCGTACATAATCATTATTAAACAGCAATAGAAAAGTAAATTTGTTTATATTAATTCCTATGTGAAAAACAGTTCATATTTTTTAATGTAAGAATATATATAAGCCTATGTTGTATTATATTTAATTAAAAAGATACTAGCTTTAGCCCGCTTGTTTAGCTCGTGGTAAATAATTTTTTTTTTTTTTTATGAAAATAAAAATTAGTATGTTATCTTTTTAGGCATTACAAATGTCCAGATGTTAAATTTTAATTAAATCTATCGCGCCCTTAAAACATTATATGGGTAACAATCCTTCAAATAAATATGTTTTCACTAAAATAAAAATGAAGATATTGAAACCATTCACAAGCATTGTTTTTTGAAGTACAAGCGTTCCGGCGGCTAATCTTGAGAATATTCATTTGCGCTGAAGATGTCAGTGCACGCAAACATAAATGCGATCTCTTCTTCTCGCTGTCATAGCCATATGACACGACAATACGACATGATCAGAGAGTGTCGGGGGCAGTACCGACTTTCTCTATTTCCCGAGGTTGTAATGTTGAAGTGTTGTAAATACTGGAAACTAAGCCGGGCTGCTACTGAGAGCTTCTTAGAAGGCATAAATAGTAAATATGTTATTACAAGGCTGGGATTCGAAATTCAAACCAAATTATAACCATGAATGATCTAGTCAATAGACCAAAGAGATCACTTATCTGCTAATTATTTACCAAAGAAATAAAATATATTATTAAATGATTTTTTTTTTCATATTTGAAACTACTGCACAATCTGATTTCTAAATTTTTCCAAACCAGAATTTACATGCACAGTTTGAAGTAGTTATGGATGAATGTTTATGTACATATTGATTGAGAATGCTTGGTTGAAATTATCATATATTTTTATTTTACAAATCATACATACTTATAAACCCGGTAAGTCAGTGTAACATAACATCTTCCCATGGTTAATAAGGTTATTGTCCTTCGCAATCAGTAACGTTCCATATTTTTTTCTTTTTATTTAGGATAAGAAAGCATACTGACAAATGGGTCACCTGATGGTATGTGCTCTCCACCGCTGATAAACATTGGCACTGTAAGTAAATATTAACTACGTCTTATGTCACCAATGCGCCATCAATGTTTAGGACTAAGATGTTCTATCCCTAGTGCCCGTAATTACACTGGCTCAATGGAATACAACAATATTAGTTATTGTTGTTTAGTGGTTGAATATGTGGTAGAATATGCTTAGTGTGTGGTACCTACTTAGATGCACAAAGTCCTAAGACCAAGTAAGGCGATATACGTTTCATAAATACTCGATAATTACTCTCTACTGCTCATACACTGTTACATACACTGGTTATAATATCTAAACAAGTATTTTGTTTGCTGACATAAAGCTTTTATTATTCGAGTTTGGAAATTTAACTATTTTAAGCTTAAATAAAACAGCTAAATAAAAGTACCAGTTGTGATAACTTTATTACACATAAAATATTACACATATATATTTATAATAAATGAGTGGAGTTGTGGAAAATATTTCAATTTATTTGTTCTCGTCCACCACCGCAATTCGAGGTGGAGTGACAAATACAAAATGCAAACGAAATACCAAAAAAAAAAACTAACAATGATGTATATAAATGTTTGCACAATATTTTTATATCATATGATAAATATGTTTGTATTGTTCTGACATTATTATGAATTATAATTTGTGTTTATAATCTGTGATTTATAATTTATGATCTCATGCTTGAAGGAAAAGATCGTGAGAAAATCTGCATGTGTCTAATTTCATTGAAATTCTGCTACATGTGTTAATACACATGTGGCAGTTGGTATAATTACCAACCCGCATTGGAGCAGCGTGATGGAATAAGCTCCAAACCTTCTCCTTAAAAGGGAGAGGAGGCCTTGGCCCAGCAGTGGGACATTAAAAGGCTGTTACTGTTATTCTGACATAAACCTTATACCATAAGAGTGAGTTACCAATGTATATGTACATATAAAAAATGGCTACCTCTTCGGTCTCGTGGTTAGTTTATAAAGCTGCAGGCCACGATAATCTGGGTTAAAGCCAAATATTATATTATTTTATTATTATAGTATAGCAACGACAAATCATTTGTTTAAACATACCAACAATAGTTTAGCATAACATCTTAGTTCCTGAGGTTGGTGGCGCATTGGTTTTGTCAGAAATGATTAATATTTCTCAGTCAACAATGGGCGGTGGTGACCAATTAACTTCAAGTGGTCCAATTACGCGCCGGCCGTCAAAGGATATAATCACGAGTATATCAAACAAAAGAGCACTAAAAGCATTATAACATAATAATTTTCTAGAATGTACATATTCGTATTGTATACAAACAATGTTATTCACTCAAAACATTACACGAAGCTATTTGTTAGCGCAGAACGGAGAACCAGATTGCTTTGTTTCGGTAACAAATGTAATTCCACTCGATAACTTTGCAAGTAGAATTAGCCTGTATATTGCCTATAGCGTATCGTAGACAATCAAATTATTCGATATTCATTTTTCTTAAAAAATATTTAATTTCCTTTCTAGAGCAACTAAGTAAGACTCAAATTTAACGTTTTAATTCTATTGAGAGCATATAATTGTCATAAAAATAAAGTAACTAAATTGCTATAATAATATTTTGCTTTGATTATATTACGGGTAAAATTATTTCTTAGTCCATATTACATATTCGCTAGTACGTCTATACAAAATATGGTAAATAAAATACAAAATTATCTGACTTCAAAAGTAACTGAAAATGCACTAAAAGGTAAAAAAATACTTATTTACGGTATAATAAGCTAGTCTTCAGGATTATATAAATGACAGAAAAGCTTGGAGCTACTTTTGTTGATGTTCATACATTATATAAAAATATAATTGTATATGATTATTAAATATATTTTTTAAGTTATTAAAAAGAGCAATTACAGATTTTCTTGCCGGTAGAATTTAAATTCCGACTACTTTGTTTTAAAGTAAAAATTGTAAAAAGATTTGATTGAAAAGTGCTTGTGAGAGCTTACTTGAATAAAATATATTTTGATCCTGACTGAAAACATTTTTTATTGAAGGGTTTTATTTAAATAACAAAACTCGTTTTAATCCAAATAATTAATGTTTTGGGCCATCTCAGCTGCTTTTATTATTGCAATTTATTAGGTGGTAGGGCTTTGTGCAAGCCTAGGGCAAACTTAGTATTGTTGCGCTCCGGTTTGAAGGATGAGTGAGCCAGTGTAACTACAGGCACAAGGGACATAACATCTTTTTTCCCGGAATTGGTGGCACATTGGCGATTTTGGGAATGGTTGGTATTTCTTACATCGCCAATGTCTATTGGCGATGTTGACCACTTAACACGAGGTGACCCATTTGCCCGTCCACTTACATATAACATAAAGAAATAATATTTATTATTAATCTAATAATCGATCTTTATACATTATATGTTGATTAATTTATTAAGCTTACATTAATCATACCTTAATATTCGGCATTATATGTATAAAAGCGTTGGAAGCATATAAATGATTTTCAATATTCCGATATTTAATTCCGCCTAAGTATATTATTTACAATTATTATTATACCCGAGTTTAGCTCGTTTTATAAATATATCTAATGTAAATGAATAAAATTGATCTAACTGTTATTTATATTGTCGACTTCATAATTCATCATCATCATCCTTTTTTCGTCCACTGCTGGACATAGACCTCTCCAATGGCACGCCACTGAGCACGATCTTCAGCTCTCAATCTCCATCCGATGCCAGCCACCTTGCGTATGACACCTTGTGTATTTCTTGTCATGACTATAAAAAGTCACTGACTTTTTACAGTCTTAAAATGATTTTAAGCTTAATCTATACAGTATGACAAAAAGTCAATAAATTAAGAAAAAGCTATCAAATACATGGAAGTGACTGACTATTGGTGAAATTGTGACTTAACTTTCCTTTAGAACAACACTTGCAAATTGAAATAAAAATTATAGTAAATAATTAAAGTTATCATAAACCATAAACCTGGGTGATGTCTCCAATATTAAATTGCTTATACGCTTTCATGATCCTATATATCAATAATTACTAAATTATTTCTAATTTATTAAATTATAGTAAATTGCTCTCACACAGCAATTATATATAATATCAAAGCTTCTCCAGTATACTTGAACGCTATATACTAAATACTATAATGCATCGACACATTTCCACAAATCCTGTACAGTGCAGCTAACTCATAACTATTTCAATACATACATATATATGTGTATAGACGTTTATGTCTGTAATTGTATTAATGTATTATTTTAGTATACTCTTATAATAACTTCCTAAGATAATATATTATTTTATAACTTCATTTTATTATCTTATTATTTCTGTGTATGTGAATGTTAATGTAATGTAACGCTTGTGAATGTTAATGTAACGCTTTCAAATTTTGTTGTGTAAACGCCTATTTATTTCCTTAATAAAAGTTATAAATACTACATTTTCAATTGGGTAAAATACTTCGTTGTGCCAAAATTTCAATAATGAGAATGATGATCAAAATATCCATCGCTCCTGTAAACTTTGAATAAAAAATAATTCAGCTAAAAATAACATGGAAATCTAAATAGTTTACGCTACGAGCGGCGTCCCTATAATTAGTGACAAAAACCGACACGTGTTGTTTCAATGTGAATGGAATATGAGCCGCTTGCACGTTCATAAACTAAGCTCACATTGGAAACAAAAACATTACAGACTGCCGAATGCCTTTTTGGTAAAATATACTAATTAATACTTGGAAAGATTCCCTTTTTCATGTTATCGATAACCAATTATTTCACTTATTTATTTCTGATACAATTCAGGTAATGTTTTAATTTATTTTTTGATCGTTAGTAATGAAAATGCAAAGCCAGACCTTTACATAAAAAAACATATTTATTTAATAAAAAACAAAAATTCTGGATAGCAGTAAAAATGTACCATCGGGTCGGAATATAAAATACTTAAGCAGAACTGGCGAAAGAAGCTCATTGGTTTTTTTTTTTCAATGTCCATGATCGTTTCAAATTGTCGCAAAAGCGTAACCACTGGGATTATTGTCCCAATAAATAATAATTAAAACTTGTAAAATGATTCAACACTGCATGTAAGCGCCCACTAGGATAAAGTATTTTGTGGTTTGATTTGAAAGAAAAAGCCAAAGAAAAATAACCTTAATAGATATTATTATTAATTGGGTAGGTACTCAATTAATCTTAAATAAAGCAGGATTAAACTGTCCTTCATGGCTGGCACCGATTCCAAAAATAACTGTTTATAAATATTAAATAGATATATCAATCAACAGTTAATCTTTGTCCACTGCTGAACATACGCCTCTCCGCATCCAGTTGGTGCCCGCCACCTTCTTAAGGTCGTCGGTCCACCTGGCTGGAGGGCGCCCTGAGCTACGCTTGCCGATTCGCGGTCTCCACTCTAGGACTCGTAAAATAGATATATAAGTATCAAAAATTTGTTGATTGTCCTTTAAGGCTCATGCTTTGAAGTAATTAAAATATTATTTTTTACTTTTTAGTTTAAGTTTATACATATTACTGTATGTACGGGTATTGTTTAGGGTATAGTATGTACGGGTATAGTTTTGAAGTCAGTTTTTGTTTTTTTTTAATAAATTTTATTTTTCAATCGTAGGAAGTGTGTTTATTTTTTAAGTTTATTAATCCTTATATAATATGGCCTACTTCACGCGCTGCTCAAATGAGCCAGCGACGTTTGGCAGAAAGTAGTTTTTTCTTTCTTCTTTAAGAAAGGGTATTATTAATATATAATAATTATCATGGCTTCTTATTACACATACAAACAATCTTCTTTGTTTTTGGTTAATGTTTCTGTGACCACGTGATGACAATTGAAAGAACAGAGATCGAAAGTCCTCATCAAAACCTTTGGTGAAGGGAACCACGAACCAAAACATTTTCTATGTATGTATTTTTGTTTTCGTCGATTTTCTCAAAAAGCACCGAATCAATTTCGACAAAATTTGTATGGGACCACCTCTAAAATTTGACCTACTAAACAAAAAATGAAACAAAATAAATTCATAATTGACGGAATTGTCGTATAACAAACATACAAAAACAAACGAACTGAGAACCTCCTCCTTTTTTGAAGTCGGTTAATAATTCAAAATTGTTTTTTTCAAGAAACTCGCAGGAAGGGACAATGAATCATTCCATATATTTCTCTTAGTAAAGAGTCAACCTCCCTAAATATTAAGGAGTTGTTGTATAAGTTATACAAAACGGTTTGTATTTATGAGCAACATTTTATATTATTTTAATGTATTCATTTTATTGACTAATCATTATAACAAGGATTATATAATTATGCCAAAATACTGGCACGTTACACAAACGCACACATTAATTTATTAAAATATATTTATATTTCGAACGGGAAACATGATAAATTACAATAAAACGTTATAACAAAGAAAAGATAAAAAGCTTGTTGTGAGCAATTTTCGGCTTTATAAACATAATATCTAATTTAATAATAATTTGGTGAATAAACAAAGCTACGAATAATTTTAAAAAAATAATAAGAACGTTCGTAAAAAACGAATCCGACTCTTAATTATGAAAAAAGTACGATTTTATATACAGTCAACAATTAGCATAAATATTCTTAATTAAACGAGAACGTATTTTAGGTATTCCGTATATCATTATTGTATTATAGAGGAGCGCAGGTTCAAAATTGGTTAAGCGCCACTAAGTATTCATTTACTTATTTATTTATTTATTTATTTAAACCTTTTTGCACAACATATACATAAAATGAGAGAAGTAGGAAACAATCAAAGAAAAAGAAAATAAAAAATGGTGCGCAAAGGCGGTCTTATCGCTTATAGCGATCTCTAACAGACAACCTTTGGTGAAAGAATTTTGTAAGAGAACAGGTAAGTGCATTTACATATAAAAAGGAGATACTAAATATTTAATAGACTACACATATCTACATCCCACTAACCACATATACATACATACATACACACACATACACATATACATTCATACAAATATATATATAATTATTTAGCATATACATATTATATATAATTATAGAGTATAAAATTATATATAGATAAATTATAAACCACATACTATTTCATACATACATACATACCTTACTTGGAAATGGACAAATAATAGCTTTTCAAGCGGTATTTAAAAATACTCAATGAATTCGACTGCCGAATATCTGTAGGCAGTGCATTCCAAAGTTTGATGGTTTTTGCAGTAAAAGAGTTACTGTAGGTTTGTGTCCGGCTGCAGGGGGTAACTAGTTTATTATCATCCGAAGAACGCAGGCTGTGTACGCTGTCGCAACCAAGAAATTTAAAGCGTTCCTTAAGGTAAGATGGTGTGTGATCGATATAAATAATAGAGTAGAGAAGAGATAAGGCGTGTAGATTTCTTCGTAGTCTGATTGGCAGCCACTTTAACTGAGACCGATACTCAGAGACATGATCAAACTTTCGCAGGCCAAAAATAAATCTTATGGCTATATTTTGCAGCCGTTCTAATTTATTTAGGAGGTCTTCAGTTAAATCCATGTAGCAGACATCAGCATAGTCCAGTATTGGTAACAGGAACGTATTAGCTAAACTGATCTTTGCCTTGATAGGCAATAAATTTTTCCATCGCCTTAAGAAACCAATGATAGCGAAAATCTTACGACTCATTTCAGTGATTTGAGGTACCCAGGAAAAGAAAGCATCAAGAAGTAGTCCAAGATTTCTAACAGTCTCTTGCATGTGTAATGAGAAGGAAGCAAAGGATTGGAAACTTTGGGAATAGGAATCACGAGAGCTTTACGCCATACAGAAGGAAAGGCACCATGTAATAAAGAATAGTTAAATATATGGCATAAAGTAGGCAATATACTGTTAAGGGTAAGAAGTATAAGTTTTCGACTAATTCCGTCACAACCGATTGCATCAGATTTGATGCATAGGATGTGTTTTTTTAATTCTCCCATGGTAACAGGACTGAATTGGAAAGGAGGATAGCTAGGGATTGGCAAGGAATGGAGATAGTTGACTGTGATGGATTTGTACTGATTGTTTAGAGAGGAAGAGGAAATAAAGTGTTTATTAAGATCATCGAGATTGAAATTGGCAGGAAACGTTTCTCGCTGACGCCCTATCCCCAATGATCTCAAAAACTGCCATATCCTAGATGTTCCGCTTTTTTCGATAGCATTAGTAATAAACTTACGCTGAGCATCACGACAAAGCATACTGCAACGATTTCGCAGCTGCTTATATTTTAAAAGGTTATCGTTCGTCGCATTTCTTTTGTATCTAGCTTTCGCAGCATTACGCTTTGCCATGAGTGCTTTAATGTCCTGAGTTAGCCAAGGAGCCGGTAGGTGCTTAAGCTTGATAGGTCTTAAAGGGGCATGTACATCCAATAGATCATTTAATAGGGAATTAAATATACTCATTTTATAGTCTATTGAGTTGGCATTATATATTGCGGTCCAGTCGATATTGTTTAGATCAGCCATAAAATTGGGAGTATTCAAATATAGGATACTTAATGAGTAAAGAAATACATCTTTAGGAAATTAACATCAGTAAGAGAAAAGTCTAGCTTATTGGTAAGGCTTTGTGCAAGCCCGTCTGGGTAGGCACCATCCACTCATAAGATATTCTACCGTATAACTATACCGTAAAACAATAAGTAGTATTGTTGAGTTTCGGTTTGAAGAGTGAGTGAGCCAGTGTAACTACAGGCACTAGGGACATAACATCTTAGTTCCCAAGGTTGGTAGTGCATTGACGATGTAAGAAATGGTTAATATTTCTTACAGAGCCAATGTTGGGCGATGTTGCCCATTTATCATCAAATGACCTTCCCATTTTTTATGAAAAAAAAAACACATAATTATTTAACCCGTACTAAAGCCAGTTAACGGAATAAGCTCCAAATCTCTTAAACGTGAGGGTTATTTAATGTCCAACATTAAGAAATTTCCAAGCTATACTTTACTTTTTACTAGTTATAAACGTAGATTTAGAGTGATCCATCGTTACTGCGGCGAGACGTGCCTCACCTAAAATCAAGTTAATAAATTTTACATTACATGACCAGATAAAGTCCAGGCCGAAAGATTTAAGGCAAAAAACGGTTGCGAAGTCACGTAACTCATATTTCGTAGCCGGGAACGGATATATTGTGTCATAGTCATGCTTTATACTAACATTATAAATATGATAGCTTTTTTTACGTCCTTTAACGAAATAACGCGAAAATATCTTATCTGTTTGATATATTGCAATAAATCTTACTAATATTGTTAAAGCAGGATTTGCAGTTTTACAAGACATTATATACAACAGACGAACAAAATGTCAATATGAGACATAAAACTAGGAGTGAAATTAAATATTTATGTCTTCGAAGCTTCAAATTAAATTATAAAAATAATCTATGAATAGCAATATTTATTGTAAAATTAAATAATTCTATTATCATATTATCTATAAATATAATTATATTACTATATTGCGGAATATGAAGGGTTCTTCTAAAATAAAAATCTTCACTTATATATATAAATATATATAAGTGAAGTGTATATACAGCTTGCAAACATATTATTATTTAATAACATTTTATTATTTTATCAATGTTTATAGTATTTGAATTGCTATATATAAGATAATATGGTGTCAATAGTATCGCATGTGTACGTTCTATATTAAGGGACATAGTTAATTATGTCAACGTGGTCGGAGACAAAATTGCATTATCAGGTACTTTAGTCACGAACGACGGCAAAACTACGAATTCAATTTAATGGTTCATAAAAATTGCAAATGATATATACAGAAAATTGCATATATGCATGATAAATTATACAAATATTAGCAAGTCAATGCTGACACTATTTATTTATAGACTATAACATCTACTGTTATACTGACCGGACTAATAAAAGATAGTAGTTCAAAAGAGAACATAGTGAGTTGAACTGACGATGGTAAAAAAAAACTTTGTTATTTTTTTCGAAAAATAAAGAAAATTGTGCGAAAATAAATCTACTCGTAGGTGATCAAAGAAACTTGGAATATTAATGTCTCATATTAATTAGTATTATTTTTATTTATACTCTTAATTATACATCATTACATTACTTAATTATAATGCTAATGTCCTCCAGACCGATTTCGGCCACGGCGGCCAATCTCATGAGATAGATTAGCCAACTACGCAGGAAATATAAAAGTGCACAAGTGTGTGCGCAAACACAGGTGCACTCTCTCTTCCCTATAACTCTCATAATCCGATGCGATGGCAAACCGACACGACCAAAAAGAGTTCAAACGCAGGACCAACGGCTTTACGTGCTTTCCGAAGCACGGGAGTGTACACACTTCCAACTTCCAGACTCCGGACTGCTACTAAGATTTTTCTGACGGAAAAACCCAATAACTTTTTATTGGCTCGACCTGGGAATTGAACCCAGGTCTGCGGCTTTACATCAAGCCACTAGACCAACGAAGCAGTCGTTACTTAATTATACAGATGAAAAAAAACAATGATAACTGTCACAACTGATCTAGAGACAACTTTGATATTCTAAAACTTTGATTTTTTTAATAGAAATTCAATATTAGATTACTCATGCAATGACAGTAAATAAATAAACTATTTTTACTGAATCATACCTGTCACGTTAGCCTGAAAATAAAATTGTAACTGAAGAAAAATAAGAAAAGGTGTTAAACAAATGGTAATTCTACGTAAGCCTTGAGACGTAAATGTACTTACCGCGTTTGGATTGACCTACTTTGCGGTTTTCTGAGTTTTTAAAAGCTTGTTCCTATTTGTACTTATGGAAATATACTCAATCTTTCCATATCATTACATTCAACGGACAGCCGTATAATTTTTCATCTTATTAACAATGATTATAATATTACACACAACTTACGTCAATCGAAAGGGAATTAGTGATTTTAAACAACTATATCATTTTACAAAATAAATACGCAATTTACATCAATAAGAGACTAATTGCTTAATATAATAATAATAATAATAATGTCCTCCAGACCGATTTCAATCACGGCGGCCAATCTCATGGGAGATTAGCCAACTACGCAGGAGATATTATAGTGCACAAGTGTGTCCGTAAACACAGGTGCACTCTCTATTCCCTAACTCTCATAATCCAATGGGAGGGGAATCCGACACGACCGGAAAGTGTTTAGGTGCAGGACCAACGGTTTTACGTGCTTTCCGAGGCACGGGAGTGTACACACTTCCAACTTCCAGACTTCAGGCGCTACTGAGAATTTTCTGACAGAAAAACCCAATATTTTTTTTTATTGGCCCGACCTGGGAATTGAACCCAGAACCTCCGGATCTGCGGCCTTATGTCAAGCCACTAGACCAACAAGGCAGTTGCTTGTTTAATATTAATTGTATAGTATCCCCCTGGGGAGAAGTCTGCTGTCCCACAAATAGTACACGGCTAAGAAGTTGGCAACTGATCTAGCCTTTCTCCTTTCTGATCCGTAGCTATCGCCGATCTCTGTTGAGGATGGTATGGTTTTAAGTATGAATCCCACATAACCAAGTTTCCTTTCAAGACGTGGTTGATATGTTATCAAAGAATTCCCAAAAAAGACGTATGGTGACACAAATAGAGTCCAGGTGTTGCCCAAAATTCTTCACGAATATATGTAACGAAGTTTTTGTTACAGCGAAATAAAGTAATGCTATCGATAGAAAAAGTTTGTCAAGTTGAAACTAGTTTTGTCCTCAAGAGATTTCCGTAATATATTATACGCCTCTAATAGCCTTTCTAGCACGTTCTTAAGATATTATAGCCTTGATAATGTATTTGCTAAAATCACAGGTAACTTTGGTAATAATTTCACGAACTTGACTACGTTCTTACCCTAAAGTTTCCAGTCGTCGATGGAAAACTCTTTTATAGAGAATATTATATTCTTACAATGGCTTTTAGGCATTCATTTAATACTTCTAGTTTAAATTTAATTTACAATTTCCAATTCTCTATATAGTTTTACCAAATCAATCCAGTGAATTCACACTTTCATATCAACGGAAAGCATTATTGTGCATTCCGTAGAGGCATTTGAGAATTTATTTAAATTATCAATTTTTGGATTCATTTAAATATTATTTTATTTATCAATATATAACTTATGTACAGGTCTCTTTCAATTTTATTATCTATTTGTATAGGACCTATATCGGTATAAATAAATATCTGACAATAGTTGAAAATTATAGTCGGATAAATTTTCAGTTTGTTAGTTCGGACACGTAGTGTACACTCGGTTAGACCTTTTTCAATTTTGCTGAGTCCACTTTAAGTTTGCTTGCGTACCTTGTGGCTGCAGAAAGTGCTAAGTCTAGTACGTGTGGATGCTGCTTTATATTTTCAATATAATAGTACATATTCATTTATTGAAACACGACTTACCAGACCCGACTTCAGTTGTAACAAAGTATAGGATTATTCTCATGAACTGACAGAATCCTTAGACAAGTGGAGTGGAGTCACTCAATTAATTTAACTTTACTGCTACTCCACGTAAATAAAGATAATGTTATGATAAAATATTAAAAATTAAACAAGTCATACAATACAATAAAGCAAAAAATTGAATATGTCGTGAGATATCTCGTACCAATTTTAGTTAAATTGTAATTTTACTAGTGTATTCAGTCGGATTAGGTATACATATATCAGTAAGTTTTTATCAATTTTATTAAATGGAGAGTAAGCATTGCTTCACAACTTCCAAGTTCCAGGCTGTTACTAAGGATTTCCCAACTAAAAAACCTAATAACTTTTAAAGGCCCGGCCAAGGCTTTGAACCCAGGATCTGCGGCCTAATAAGCTAGTCACTAACGAAAGAAACAGTTTTTGTTAGAAAAATCATAATACATATAAGCTACTATACCAAGTCCTATATAATTTTCATATCCTCAGAAAGTAAACAACTAAAGTAAAATAACTTAATTTACAATATACGTGCTCCAACTTCTCAAAAACTTAATTTTGTTCAATTTGTTTGGCGACGAGCGATATAAACCGGCTCTAACAGAAATTTATTGGTTGGTTTCCAAATTTATTTTCCAAGTTTATTTACAAAGATCTAAGGACTGTATTTCTAGAGCAAACTTAACACCATAAAATCTACGAACTTGACGAAAAAAGGGGTCAATCTATCCTCTATAATCCTGATATAAAATATTTAAGAAAATAATTCTGATTAAAATACGTTATAAAATTTTAATCAAGTAGGCCTCTGAAATTTTGTATCTTAATTTAAAATGCAAAAAAATAAAGTAATTACATATGTATAAAAGTATATATAGTAAGTATACATACAAGTAAAGATAATTAATTGTGAGGTTCTTGTAATAATCTTAAAATCAATTAAAGATGAACGAACAATTTCATGGCACGTTGGATTCTTAGAAAATTAGATCTTGATCATCCTTAAGATATAATTTGTTATCGAGTCACGCAGTAATGCCTTTAGCGAAAACAAACTCACAGAAATACCCTCTAATCGTTCTTAAACGTGATTCGAAATGAATACCAAAGATACCAGACATTCGGAGTTCTCAATAAAATTACCATTAAACTATTCAGAAACAATTAAACTTATTTAAATCGGCATTTTATTTGTTTCCTAATAAGGGCGAAGTAAACTATTTAGTTTTACATTCATAAGTCCCCTTGCTTATAATATCTAGTTGAATTAGGCTTGCTTATAATATCTAGTTGAACTAAGGCGTTCTGTTATTAGATAGTATAAAGACGTGTTGAACTTTTAAAGGGACAATGTATTTTGTTATTTCTCGATAATAATCTTGTTAATAATCTTGTTGCCTAGAGAAGCAAAAGGCCAGTGGGCAGACCACCCGCCCGATGGTCAGACGATTTTAGAAAAATGGCGGTGAAATGAATGCGATTAGCATAGGACCGGGAGAATTAGGCGCCCGTGAGGATGCCACCTGTCAAACTTATTCATTTATAAAATTTCGTATTTCACTTTAATTAATCACTTAACTAATTTCAACTTTAATTAATCACTCAACTTTAACTACTTCACATTTAAATATTCCCATGTTAACTTTGATTTGGCTCTAGTAACACACAAGCATCTCACGGAAAAGTATGTAACTGCAAAGCAAGTGAGCCACTTTGATAACAAGCATATGAGACAAACAGCTTGTTCCTACTAGAAACTTGCTGATTTTTTTAACTAAACTTCAAAAGCTGTCTGTCATTAGAAATACATTGGGTGTTCTTATGCCTTGAAAATTGCCAAAACTTAATATTAAATAACTATTTACTAATTACTTAAAATTAATCAATAAATTATTTCTTAGATAAAAACAATACAAAAATGAAAATCAAGGGATACTTACACGACTGTATATTGTCATTCACTATCATTTATTACGTACTCGTGGTTGAGTGAGCCAGTTTGGCTACAGGTACTTTTGACTAAACATCTTATCATTTAAAATAGATATCTCAAAATGTGTGTTTTTGGTTTATAATTATGATAATATTATATTCTGACTTTGTATTGTTGAATGAAAAATGAGTCCGGCATTAAATTTGATTTTTTTAACTAAGCCGTATTTAATAAACACTTGACAAGTAAGATACTGGTTTTTAAGATCAGTATAGACAGAATGATCATTTACAATGAAGTACCATAACGTGTCATGTTTCGTATGGAATAACGATACCCACATGCTAATAAGTGGATACGTTTAAGCAAGTCAATAAAAACAGCTAGTACCTAACCCTTTTTGAGAAGGCTTTGTGCAAGCTTTTCTGGGTAGGTAACTCCTTTTTTTTTCGCTGGAAAACGCGTCTACGCGTTTCCCCCACTTGAAGGGGGGGGGGGGGGTATGTGGGACTCGCCGGCGCCGAGCATGCGCCGGAATACCCACTAAAAAACCAGCGGTACCCACACCGTCTTTTCGAGGGGCGTCACGGGATCGCTTGCGCATACTACCGTGACGCCCCGACGGTTGACCCGCCTCTGCAGACCTCCAAATCATAGAGGGTTCTCAGGGTACAAAGACCCCCTAACCCCGGCAACACTTACGGCGGGAGGGGAAAATGCGCATAGCGCCGACGCTTTCTCCCCGGTCTTCATAGTCAGCAGAGGCCCTCTCCTCACACTCCCGCTACGCTGCCTCTTTCTGCGACATGACATTTTCGCAGAAGGAGACCGTCTCCAACCAGCACTTCTCGCTACCAAGCATGGCGTTTATCACACTCGGCAGCTAGAGGTCTTCACCGACTAAGGCCGCCAGGGACAGGCGCTGAGGTCCCCAAGCGGCACACTCCATAAGAGTGTGGCACGCTGTGTCCGAAGGCGCACCACACTCATGGCAGGAGGGTGTCACCTCCCGCCTCGCTATTCGGTGCAGGTACTTGCCGAAACAACCGTGTCCGGTAAGTACCTGCGTCAGCCTGAATGTGAGTGTGCCGTGACTCCGTTCCACCCAGCAACTCAAGTGGGGGTGGACCGCCTCCACTGTCACTAGTCCTACCGACGGGGACTCATCGAAGTCATTGGTCAGTCATTTTTTACCATCATCAAATCGTTATAATAATAAATAATTTATAATTTGCATGTTGTTAATAATGTAAATGCTACGTCACTGCAAATAAGAGAACGCGACAATCTTGATAAAAGTATTGAATACATTTGTTAGATATAATCTAGGAAGCAATTTTGTCGTCATTTGGACGTGTCCTCGTGTGAACATAAGACAAGACAGGTTTGTTTTTTTATTTGTATGACCATTAATTTGTCGGAAACTTCTTGACAGCACAATTCAAACTGTATTCTAATGTTAGGTCACAAAGTCATCCCAATTACTTTGTCATCTTATATTATAACTATAATTGATATATTATTTTTAAATTTGTTATATATGAAAATATATTTGCAATTTCGGCTTTATATCATGAGTTAAATAAAGGCTGAATTTGCCAAAAATGCTCGATTGTCTCACAGTTTAAAATTATAATAAAATATACAAATTTAAATCATATTGAAATTAAAACGTGACCAAACTCGAGAACGTGATAAAACAATTGCATTTACATTAAGCTAGTTAGTAAATAGCGGGCTGTAAATAGCTCACCACTGAACATCCCCTATTAATGTTTGAAGGTAGTTCTGCGCTTATTCAACCACCATGCACCCGTGCGGTTTGGTTAATATACATGAGTTAAAATTTTATTCACCACATATAAATTATCTCACAATGTTTTAAGTTATGAATAATTTTAAACACAAATTGAGAAACAGAAAATTAGTTAAAGTCCGCGTACCAGAAATATTTGCGTGCAAATTCACGTGTTCATTTTGACTCATCTTCTAATATATATATCATTTAATTATAAATCATGTTGAACGTCTATTTATTCATAATTTTCGTAATGGACTTTGTGCAAGCCCTTCTGAGTGCCAATAACTCATTACACATTTTACCGCCAAACAGGAATACTTAGTATTGTTGGGATCCGGTTTAATGGGTGGTAACAGGTACAAGGGACATACAATTTTAACTCCTAAGGTTGGTAGCGCATTGGCGATGCTGATGATATGCTTAATATTTATTTCAGTGGCAATGTGTATGACCTGTGGGGACCACTTACCATTTGCCAGTCTTGAGCCTATTTTAAATGAAAAAAATAAAATAAAACAAAAACGAAAAACTCCATATGTTTCATGTATTTAAGGTTTGGAAAAGCAAAAACAAACCACAATATATATTTTTTGTCTTAAATTTATACGGTTGGTAAACAAAAGTTGCTAACAAAACGGGTCGTGGCCGCAGCGGCGACAAGCCTCAGAGTAATTATGTTTGTTACAGACCAAAATTTCATTTTATCCTTTAACTTTGTTCAGGTAGATATTTACATTTTGACATAAAATTTCCTAAATAGGCCCCTAACAATTACTAAATTTTATCGAAACTCTCTCAAAGCAAAACTTCTTAATTTCTTCATTAATAATAATATATAATTAACTATGTAGCGTTTTCGGGTATATATTTTTTACAATGTAAGTTGACTTTTTTGTTGATGGCTGTACTAACAAGGGACAGATTATATGGCTATTAACAAATAGGATGAAAAAGGATATTGATTGGTATGGTCAGCTTTTATTGGCCAGACCTGTCGTTTGAATTCATGACCTCGGGAACTGAATCTTTATATAGATTAACACGGCAGCCCAACCATATCTACATAGACAAACCTACCTACATGCTTAAGTTATACGCTTTCTTAATGTTTCATCGTACTAGTGCAAAGAAAAATTGTTCATGTCATTTAGTTTGTAGAGCAATATATTGGCCGTGACAGGTAATTATTTTAAGCACTGCTTACGATGAACGAGGCATTGTCTCGAAAACAATAAGGTTTGCTCATATTCGTGCCATGAACAGACTCAAGCATTTTCAAAGATAAAACTACAGGCAAAGAAAAATGAAATCCTAACCCATACTGTACAAAACATTGTAAATGAGAGAGTAAGTTTGCTTATTTGTTACGCTTTCACTTCTTAAATATTTTTTTTATTCTATTAGGTAGGCGGAAAGGCACATAGGCCACCTGTTGGTAAGTGCCATACGGCCCATAGACCTTGGCGATGTATCAAATATTAACCATTCAGCATATCGTTAACGCGCCACTAACCTTGGAACTAAGACGTTATCTCCATTGTGGCTGTAGTTACACTGGATTACTCAACCTTCAAACCGTAACAAAACAATGTGGTTACCCACGTCCTGGACTTTTTTTTTTATAGAATAGGAAGGCGGACGAGCATATGGGCCACCTGATGGTAAGTGGTCACCAAACGCCCTTAGACATTGGCATTGTAAGAAATGTTGACCATCGCTTACATCACCAATGCGCCACCAACCTTGGGAACTAGGATGTTATGTCCCTTGTGCCTGTAATTACACTGGCTCACTCACCCTTCAAATTGGAACACAACAATACCAAGTACTGCTGTTTTGCGGTAGAATATCTGATGAGTAGGTGGTACCTACCCAGACGAGTAAATTGATTTGACTGGCTCGCACAAAGCCCTAGCCCATCATGAAATTCTGCATCCCCGTTGTCAGAGGAACATAAATGGACAAAGAATACCTAACATAAGCCTCCAACCCTCTGGCGGAAAGTTATAATATATTATTAAAAACCAGAGATAGAATAATTTAAAAGAAATAAACAACACTCAATTACTATCGTTCTTATTATTCAAAATTATAAAATCGCCGTTATTCAATATTAACACTTTAATCATTAATTAATTAAAATAATATCGCAATCAATCCTAAATAAATTCTATTTCTAATCTTTTTTTTTTATAGAATAGGAAGGTGGACGAGCATATGGGCCACCTGATGGTAAGTGGTCACCAAACGCCCTTAGACATTGGCATTGTAAGAAATGTCAACCATCGCTTATAGCCAATGCGCCACCAACCTTGGGAACTAAGATTTTATGTCCCTTGTGCCTGTAATTACACTGGCTCACTCACCCTTCAAACCGGAACACAACAATATCAAGTATTGCTGTTTTGCGGTAGAATATCTGATGAGTGGGTGGTACCTACCCAGACGAGCTTGCACAAAGCCCTACCACCAGTAGGGCTTTTTTCTTACACTTACTATAACCAATATGGACACATCTAAGCTACACAACTTAACTAATTAGAACTAGGCACTTATTACGAAGCCGTGATGGCCCAGTAGTAAGAACGCGTGATTCTTAACCGATGATCGTGGGTTCAAACCCGGGCAAGCACTACTGAATTTTCATGTGCTTAATTTGTGCTTATAATTCATTTCGTGCTTTACGGTGAAGGAAAACATCGTGAGGAAACCTGCATGTCTAATTTCACTGAAATTCTGACACATGTGTATTCCACCAACCCGCAATGGAGCAGCGTGGTGGAATAAGCTCCAAACCTTCTCCTCAAAAAATGAAGAGGAGGCCTTTAGACCAGCAGTGGGGCATTCACATGCTGTTACGTACTTATTATGAACTACGAAACTACTACAATTAATGATAAAATAAAAAGGACCATGAATATTGTAAAAGCAACTATCCTAGCGTCGCTCGTAACCACCCGCACAAAAGTGACACCCGACACTTGTCAAGCTTTGACAAATAATTGGAGGGTAGGATGTTGGATATATCTCATTTCCTTGCAAATTCTCTAAGAATATATTATATACAACAAATAGGTAGAAAAAATATTTAGCTTTTAAAATTTAAGTTACCATTGAATTAGAGTATCATCTATTAGTGTATTCACAGACCCGTCTGGATTAAATACTTGCTAAAGTATGAAAGAGCCATCTTTTATCTTTAAAATTATTTTGTATTGTATACATAGAGAAGAATAATAAGATTTTATTCATTCGTGTAACTAATATAGCGTAGTATGCATCAGCTGTTTTCCCTCGGCTGCATCGCTTATGAGGGGATGTCGACGTTTACATCTCATTAAGCATCGGTGACATTCAAGCCAAGCTTAGTATAAATATTACAATATAGAGATGATGCATTGCTTACTGTGCATTTTAAATGTACCTAATTTTTCATGGTATTTTAAATACATTATAATAAAATACCGCATATATTTATAACTTATGATAATAATAACATTAATAATTCAGCTTTATTACATAATATAAGAGTATAAAGACGATGTTTTCATCGTCTCCTTTTGGAGAAGGTTAGTACTTGATTATTTCTTCTGTGTTTTAAATCTGCTTTTAGAACCGATAGTAGATTCATATTAAAATTAATTCTATAATATGACCATTAAAAACATTTCCAATAAAGTACGAATACACTGCAAATATATTTTTTAATCTATATTTAATATGTCAAAAAAAAAATAATATCTTTTTTAATCTATATTGAATATGTCAAAAAATAAATATTAATAAAGTGACAAAATTGAGAAACGTTGTTATAAAACAAAGTTACTCAATTGCTATTTATCTAAACTATCGTTTTTAAACCACGCTACTGATTTTGATACGGTTTTCACTAGCAGAAAGGGTATTAAACCTGGATCGCTATAAATATAATTTATATATTTTTGAACAAAGTGGCTGAACTATGTCGGTGTTTTGTTCAAAAAATAGTTTTCGTACGCATGGCTAACGCCGACTAAATATTAGGAGATACAGCAAAACAAAAAAAACGGTCTTAAAAAGCAATAGCACTTTTTTTTTAATTTTGGTCAATAATGTAAAAAATGTGTAATCGTGTATTACACATTTACTATTTAATATACATACTAAAAGATGTATGAAATATTTTCACCTTTTAATAATAATAATACAAAACAGTAGGTATATATATAAATAAGTAAAAATTATACATAATGTATTCGTAATTATAACCGCGTTAGAAAATAACAAACAACAAACCTAATTAGCCTTTAACGAACCAACCCCACGGGTATGCATATGAGCATGCAAATTATTATAAGCTCATACATAAATTGAACTGAAATAATCATTTTATTATTTACTATTGTTGAAATATGAAATAGATCAAAATACATATTAACCTAATAATTTAAAAGCAACAATAACAATATTTATTAATACACACCACAGCTTATGCCTCATTTTCCAGAATTATATTTTATTAAGTACAACAAAATTTAATCTTGATATTGAGAACTTACAAAACATTCAGTTGTGTTCAATACATTTAGTAATTTTGATTCTATAATTAAAATTGGGAATACATATTAGAATGACAAACTCGTAGTAAGTAAGTAAATTAAAAGCCTGTAAATATCCCACTGCTGAACTAAAGCATCCGTTTCTTTTTAAGGAGAAGTTTTGGACCTTACTCCACCACGCTGCTCCGATGCGGGTTTTCTCACGTTATTTTCCTTCATGCCGAACATTCCGAAGTGCTCATCAAGGCTTGAACTCAGAATCATCGGTTAAGAATTTAAAATCCACGTCTTCTAACCACTGGGCTATCATTCCTTTAAGTAGGTAGTGTACACAGGTAGTTAAAGTGGGATTGCACACATTTTCGAGCATTGCCGCTGATCAATGGATTTTAAAATGTTATGTCCCTTGTATCCAATAACATTCGAAACAGAACTGAACAGTTGAGTAGTTGGGACCGACCCAGATATATTTACACAAATCTTTACTAATATAACTCTAAAACAAAGCACTAGTCTTTAGACTAATGTATTGATTTACATAAAAAGTCCAACGTGATTACAGTCCATTATAAACAAAACCCAACAATGACGCGGAACATTTACACACACGTACATATGTACGTAATATCATAAAAACGCAAGACTATTGGTTTTATATGTTGACGTGTGTACTCAAGTCGCTATGCTACGACGTAGGCGGGCAATAAAGTCCGTTTAACGATATGTTGCGTGTGCACGCAGTGATAACTAACAGCTAACTAAGCTTAACGAATATTTTCATACCCGGGTGATGTCTTTGGGTGATACGTAAGGACGTGGAAGAAACCTGAGGCCTTTAAAATGCAAAATAAAAAAACATAAAAAAAGTCTATCATACCCTACATAAAATTTAAAAATAGAAACATTTCAACCGCATAAATGTCAAATGAATTAATCTTCGTTCTATGATTCTATTCTAAAATAACGTAAAGAGGCTTGTATACGAGTAAGAGTATATAGCCTCCAAGGACGAGTGAGTGAGTTCTCAATTAGTTTCATTATAACCTCATCGGTAGTGTATACCGACCGTCAATTACGTTTGAAACTACGACAGAGCAATTTCGAAGACCCAAGTAAATAGCAGCAAGTTTCTAAATTACTGTAATGTGTTTTGTTTGTCTTCAGTTGAATAACAGATTATTTTACATTTAACAAAAATTTAAAGCTAATATAAATTAATAAGTTTAATATGTAAAATATTAGTTATTTAAAATATAAAAGAACTTCGGGTTATTTATAAACGGAAAATATAAATTTTATTTTATACACCTGAATGATGGATGTGAAAGAGTGAGTCTGAGTGTATATATATATATAATTACCCACAAGACATATATATATATATATATATATATATATATATATATATATATATATAACATAACATGCTCTTTCGATTCGTCATTTTACAATTATATAATTGTAAAATATATATATAATTGTAAAATGACGAATCGAAAGAGCATGTTTAAACAAAGTATATTTTAGTATCGATCGTACCTTCCTATTTTATAATATAATCCCCACTTCGATTGTTTAGACGTTGAACCCTTTTAAATGTTCTCTACAGTGACCCAAGGTGAAGGATGAAAAACTTGGACTTTACCGATAAACCGGGTACTAGTCGGGGTAAGCACCCAAAGATTTTATGTGCTTATCATTTATGTCATGCTCCATAGCTTAGGAAAACGTAGCAAGGAAAGCCATATATGTCGGATGATAGTAAGCCACATGTGCATACATATATCTAGCAACTCTTGCTTGTACTCGAGGAGCGTAGTAGAATTAGGTACAAACTTTCTATCTAGGATACCTTATCTGAACGGTGGGACAATTGCAAGAACGTTTGCCTTCTTTTTATTTTTTTCACTAAAAGTTATTTCGTTTTCAGTGATAAAAACATATAATTAATTATACTGATTTATAGAACCTAAGAGCTATTTACATGAAACTAAATTTGTCTTATAATTTCCACGTTCTACGTACAAAGACAGAAACGTAGATATAATTGTCATATAATTCAATGTTTTAATGTTTAGTAAGTGAAGTTCTGTGAATTTTTAATACTTTCTAATATCATCTGAATATTATGTAAGTAATGGCCTCCACTAGAAAATTGCTTTCTTAAAATCAATTATAAATGTTAATCAAACTTTTTGCATGAACTTTTCTTATACTTTTTTTTTTTAATTTCGTAAGTTAATAACGTAAGTTGTGACTCAAATTAAACCTAAGAAGGTTGATTGATAAAAAATCTTTACAATGTAATAAATAAATAAAATTGTTTTAAGAAATGTGAAGTGTCGTGTGACACCCGGTGGAACGAAGTCGCTTTCGCTATATATGTTGTATTAATAATTAACAGACATAATTGAATAAATTAACAACGCTTGACTGTTTTAATTTTGTTGAGGAACAGACAGACAGACCGTTTATTTCGCATTTTAATTTTAGTCTAAATAAATATTGGGACTGCCTGAGTGTCGGGTAGAAAGTGAATATTATTCTGTCTAGCCACACAGACCCATTACTTTAAAGTGTTTCGTAATAACTAGACTCATTAATTTTGATCCTAGGATATTTTAACAGAACAAACGTCGGACTTAACTTTGAACAAAGTCAATTACCTAAAAATAATTACAGTAAAATGAGTAAAATTTAGGTCTAAATGAAAATTTTCTAATAAGCCGTAATTGTAAGGGATATTTAAACTTAATATAAATTTTAAGCAAAACTTACGCAAATAATACATTTTATGATAAAGTCTAAACGGCTTCATTAAAAACTTTTTCAATATACGATGGTTTGGACATACCGAGAATACTTTGAGACTTTTAATTTTGCTATCTGTATTCAGTCACAATATAAAATGAATATGGGCCATGATTTTGCATGACGCATTTTGACAAATAAAATGATAAAAAATTATAATAAAAGAATTCCAATAAATAAATATGGAAATGTATATATTTTTCTTATTATTATACAAATATATACAAACGAAGTAAAAAGTATAGGCATCACACACAAGGGAGTTGAGAGTAGTATTTTACGTCGCGGTATATGAGACGGTTTTATTACACACTCGCCAATAGATGTTTCTCATCAATATTACATCAAACGAAAATAATGAAATGGCGTACGGGTAACATGACGTGAAAGTCATACGTTTGACTCTGATCCCTTGGGTAATTGTTGTACCCACCACTTATACAAGTGTAACGCTCAACTTGAAAAAAAAAAAAACTATACAATAATATAATAGTAATTCATTGACTAAAAGGCTATACTAATACACTCAAAAAATAAGGGACTTATGACAGAAGTAAAATATCAGAATGGTCTCGTTTTCAAAAGATATAAGGATTTTACTCTCAAATTTGATCTTGACATCGTATTCTCATCAGAGGTAGAAAAGTTTCACTTTAAAGATGTTTTTTACAAAATACGAAAAATGACAAACATCAAAGCCTATTTTTCTCAAAATCGTTTCCTGACTACGATCGTCGTTTGTTGGAAAGTTATCGCACTAACTTCTAGCTGCAAAAGTAGTCCACTTCCGAGTTCTTCTTTTATTTAAACTTCCAAGGTAGTTTGAATCGCGCGCCAAGTTTATAATATTGCATGTCACATTCGGTTGTTGGGAAGTTTAAACTTTGATACCTCTCTTATATTATATGTAGGAGAATACGCTTCTCATTTTAAAAGCAAACATTCAACTATCTAAATTTTATAATTTTAAAAAGTTGTGAAAAGATAAGTATTCTTTAGGTTAGCATCTTTCTCGTGGAAACTGAAGAGTATATAACACAAGAATTCTATTAAAAAGTATAAAAAGTAAACATCCGCTAATTATTTATTATAACATTTATAAATGTGAAATTGAATTCGCTTATTTTTTTGTTCGTTACGCTTTCACATATTATCTGCTCAACCGATCTTTTTGATTTTTTTCATCCACTTCGTCGGGGGTACAAAAATTGTCATAGAATACCAAATACGGCAGGCGTTACACAACACACACACACATGCAAACGCGGGGGAAGCCGCAAACGAAAACTAGTAACAAGTAAAACAAGAGACTGTCACATTAATATGACCTTCATTTATTAATAAGTAAAGATAGATAATGCTTTTATATACTATCGATTACATTGACCATCGGTTCTATGTTCAATGGCCATGAATCTGCTAACAACACTTATTTTGCTGCGTATTTATATTATCAACCTTATATCTTAAGAGTTTAAGTCTTAATTTACTTGCCTATCAAACATAAATGTTAAGGCCATAACTCGTTTGGAAAATTGTCACACGTTGGAAGCGTTATTATAGGTAGCATGTGTCAGCTTTGATAAATGATGGTTAATATAATGGATCTGTTTAAATAGATCATTTTACCTTTACAGAAACTGTTGTGCGATACTGACATTTTATTGTTTTATAGACCAATGTTATTTTGGTTTTTCGAAAAACAAAAAACAGTAATGATTTATAAATAACTATCGGACATTAAAAGTATACATCGAGTTCGGCTTCCATGCAAAATTAACTTCAAACGGTCTTTTCAGCTGCTGTTACTTTACTTTTTTTAAAACAAATAATCCATACTAATCATCTAATATAAATCGAGGATTTTTTTATTTATATAAAAATTTCTCACATTTATTTCGTGTATCTCGGAAACGAAACGATTTGGCACAAATTTTGAATTTAAATAAGGTACATAATAATACCTTATATACTATTATATGCCTTATCATTAATCTACCACTATTTATAAATAGCTGTTTCTCATTATATTTAAATTCACAATTTTATAACAAATACAAAAGAAAACATTTCTTATAGTAGTCCACATAAACGTCGAACTCGAAGGCGCAAATCTCTCTTAAGTAAATAATAGAAGTGACATACGAATTACACAATTCTTGATGCTGAAGCTTGATGATATGCGCCGGTTCACTTCATCTGTGGGCGGCATCGACTTGGAGACCCCGGGGCGAGATTTTTTTTTTAAGATGTATATACTTATATATCACTATACTTATTTCTTCGTTGATCACGTTGAGGTCACTATTTTGTTTGAATTTATTTAGTTTGAAGGGTGAGTGCACCAGTGTATCTACAGGTACAAGGGAACTTAGATGTTTCCAAGGCTGGTGGCGCATTGACGTATTTCTTAAATCCCCAATGTCTATGGGTGGAATATATGGGGTGACCACTTACCATCAGGTACCCCATTTGCTCATCCGCCCGCCTATAACATTAAAAAAAATATTTTTTGCTCTTTAGACTACCCTTTTCTCTTCACCCGAGCGGGAAGTGCTATCACTTTATAAGCACCGCTTATACCCATTAGGAAATTTTGGAACGCCCTCAGACCTTTTCTGCTATATTCTCGTAAATTTAGTTGGTCGTTTGCCAGGTCGCTATAGTTTTACGCGTAGTATTAGTGCAGAAGAAACAGCAGAAACCTTTTTGCAGAATTGGATTTCCTGGCTCGGATTTCCTCATATATGAAGTGATATAAAAAAAATCTATTTTTGCTACTAAATAAATTTCGAGTACATTTACACAACAAAAAAATATTTCTAACGAGTTATCGATATTTTAAATTGCACTTTTGATTCTACACCTAAAGCTTTTCCACATTCAAATTGAAACAAAAAATCGTTGAACGAAAAAGTAAATACATGAATTTGTATTTTCCGAAATAGAAATGAAAACTTTTGTAAATTCTACCGCAGCAGTTTAACAAGTGAACCATGGGCATAGTAAAAATTCGTATTTTGATCCTCACCATTCGTGTCCCAGTACTAAATGAATTACCAACCACAAAGCGACGGGACTGCGTGAATTATTCATCGTGGGTTTTGTGCCCTACGCTCGTTGGTACGAAAGTAAATAATATAACTCTTAAAGTAAATAATATGTGAAATAACTAAACTTATTGAATAAATAATTACAATTTAAGAAAAAATCCTCCTTTTAATCTTGCCACCGTTTAAGAACCACCTTTTGATAAGACCTCAATTTTTTTAAATAAATCAGATAAAACAGTACTCTACATTCTTTGTTTATGTTTAAAATACACTCAACAAATAGTGAAAAAATCTGCTACCGTTCAAACTAATATCTATTTTAAGCTATTTGTAGTTAATAAAGGATATAATATTAAAGGACTGATAACGGGTTGAATGTGTAATTTATTTTAAAGCTTACGCTTACAGATATAGTATAAGCATGTAAGGAATAAATCAGTTTGCACTGTCTCAGTGTCGTCCAGATGCCGCCGTAAGTTAACATATAATTTATATTATAATGCCTCATTTGCATGTTAATTAATTACTTGGTAACAAGGAATAATAATTTTCATATATTTAACAAACAATGAAAGTTAGTATTTCATTGTTTGTTAAATATATGAAAATTATTGTGTCGATGTTTATTTTCGAAGCACATTTAAGCCTTCCCTTCAAAGGCCAATTGTCCATATTTTTATACTTTTTTGGACTCAGTCTAATACTTTAGCTGCTTTTCAAATTTCTGTCAAATAACCGCGGAACAATGAAGAATCCTTTTTATAACTGTTTCTTTCTCTCCCGTGCAAATGATCGCTATGGAATTTTAGTGCGTAAGATCCAAATACTATTCCCTACATAATGAATAAACAATATAGTATATTAATATAAAATAACAAAATAGTATAGATTACTATAAACTTTGCATAGCCATGCAAAGCATGAAATACTAATCCTTGTATTGTTATGTACCGATTGTGAACAAAGGGTGAGTGAGCCAAAGTAATTGCAGGCACAAGACACATATATTATTGGCTATTTACTTGCCAATAAGTTACATATTTTGATATAGATAGCGATCATCAAGCGTGATAATTGAGTAATTATATTTTGGCTCTTCATTAAAAATATCTTCATCTTTTTTGAATTTCATTTCATTTGTATTTAACATGAATATATAAAAAATGCCACCTCGACGGATTCTAATGAATTTAACAAAAAGCACAAATTTCATATTTCATGCAATTTTTTGTTGGCCGAGGTGTCTTGATATATTTTTGAAATTTAGGTCAGATAAGCGAACAAATATGAACCTTGTTAAAAGTTTTCCTGCAAAAAGTTTCAAAGTTCAAATAGATCATACAACGAGTGTCACTTCGTCGACATTTTTGTGAAGCAACTTGTATAATTGTATTCACTTATAATTATAAAATACTAATTAAAAGTCTCGACTTCGCCTCAACCAAATTAGCGTTTAGTTTTAGTTTAATAATATATGTATTGGATTATGAGATATAGATTGTTATTAATAGAAAAAATATATTATTAATATATTATTTTTTTCAATAGGAGTGTATATATGACTTCGACACTCTGAACTAAAGCTATCGTTTTTTTTACAATTCAAAAATATACATACTATAATGGTTTAGAATTCAGTTCCGATAGCTTAACCAACACTAACATGTGAAGTTGAATAAAATCTTGATAAAAATGATTGTATCAAGCCATAACAGGTAATGAATTATGATTTTTATGTAAAAGTCACTCACTCATTCAATCACGTTCGAATATCTCTCTATCCAATTATGTTTAGAGATATAATGAAATTTTGTTGTATTAATTAAAAAACTAACTAAGAAATCTTGAAACAGATTATTAATTTATTACTAGTGCGTACTAGCGTGGACGTTTGCTTGTGAACAAAAGTTTATGTCACGCCTTTATTTAGCAGGACGTGATTGTTAAACTCGAGTCTACACTGAGCATTCAATTTTATTTCTCTCGGAAAATAGTTGTTCGAGTTTCATTTGTATTTTAATATATATCATATACTTCTTATATGTATGATTATAACGATTTACTAATATTTATACCCGAGCGAAGTTCTTGATAATGTTAGCGTAAACATAAACTATACATCTTTTCTATATATACAAATAAAATTGAAGTGTCTGTTAGTATTTCAAATTGACTGTCTCTTTTAAAGTTTGTATGGCTAAATGCGATTTACCAAAACTAACTTTTTAAAAATTTTTGTCTGTCTGTTTGTCCAGACTAATTTTGAAACTTAGTTTACTACTTGGTCTTTATTTCATGAAAATCGGTTGTATCTATTAAAAGTTATAAAAACATACGTATTTTGTTGTTATTTACACAAATATAATGACTTGTGCTGACTGATTCATCAACGCAGAGCCTAAGTCACACGGATTAGAAACTTGAACATTTGGCAATTGCATTTTATGATGTAAACACCCACTAAAGAAGGATTTATGGAAATTCCACCCCTAAAGGGTAAAAATAAGGCATGAACGGTTTTAATGGAAACCCGTCATTTTCAAAGTTAGAGGCATGAAATTTCATATACAAGCTTCTGGTTAAAAACAAATAAATAAAAAAATGATATTTAATATTAAGGGTTCTGGAAAAAATTAAATGCATACGTATTTCGTCGATTTTAGAAATTCAAACAGGAGAAATGCGGTGGAATTATTAGTATAAAAATTAAAAATAAATAGTCTGATCTGCTTGAAATTTACTAATTGTGTTTTTTGATTAAATTGATAAACATACAACATTTCAAAGTTTTTAGAATTTCCACCCAAACGGGTGGCAAGTTTTTCATATTTGCTAAAAACGTCATATACATTACATACTTCTGAGAGCAAATAAAGAAATGCAAAATACACAATATCTGAATATCAATATCTTCTACCGGCATGCAAGTATAAAACTAATCATGTCCATTATTAATTTTAATGATTGTCGTTATAGATAACATTCGAAAGAAGAAAACACTTGATTGTTGAACTAATCACTGTCATTATTGTCAGGTGTACCACTTAAATGGTATTCTCGAAGCTGTACCTCAACATGACTCTCAATTTCTACAAATTTATTTTTGGATGGGCTCAAGGAGAGGTTTTCATTCCAAGAATACCATTCATGTGAATAATCTCATTTGAATTTTAAAGTATATAGTTCCTTTATATAGTGTGCTTCCCCTGACAATCGTTGAAAATCACTGGCATTGATTTTTGTGAGAACTGTTATCACATGAAAAGTTTTTATGTTGCATGTTCCAGAGTGAGCTCTGCAAGTAACTTAGTAATTTTGGCCACAAAAGGAAACACATCAAATGTCTTTTTTTTATGTTATAGGTAGGCGGACAGGCAAATCTGCCACCTGATGTTAAGTGATCTCCATCGCCAATGTGCCAACAACCTTGGTTACGAAGATGTTATGTCCCTTGAGCCTTAGTTACACTGGCTCACTCATCTTTCAATCCAGAACGCAACAATACTAAGTATTACTGTTAAGTGGTAGAATATCTGATGAGTGGTGGTTACCTATCCAGACGGGCTTGCACAAAACCTTACCACTATTTACAAAGAGGTGCTTCGATTATTCATTACTAATAAAGGTTTCATTGAGTTAAATAGTTTTGTTTAATCTAAGTTTGATAGAATAAAAAATATATTCGCACGCTTGCTCATTTAAATTTATGAAATATATTTAACGGCATGGATAGATGCCGTGCTACAGCAAAAGAATCATAGATCGGAAGACATGTATATAATCAATTTTTCTTCTGTCTTTCATTTAAGTCACTATAAAATATAGTATGTCATCGACCTGAAATTATTAAAACCTTAATATACTTTTTTCTGACAGAATGACATTTTATGCTTTTTACTTTAAAATCACAGAACAATACAGATTTCAAACAATCATTTGTCTTTTACTTATAATTAAGCGTGAGCGAAGCCGCGGGCAACTGCAAGTCTATAATACTTATTCATAATATATGATCAGCTTATAATATGTATATATTTCATATTGCCTTTCACATCATCTGCACAAGATTTGTGGATGTTTGGACTGTCGTTAGACGCTGTATGCAGGGTAGCTATGTAATCGGCTTGCGCTATATTTTTTCATATCCATTTCGACGCTGTCATAGCTTTCGCATTTGTTCGGTTCCAGTTGGCATTTCTTTTTATGTGAGCTGTTTTCTGATTTTCGTTTTCAATTGTTCCGATAATATTTATCATTCATCAGTCATGTGTCTGAGATAACGTCTCTTTATTTTTTTGGAATTTTTAATTTCATATCGTGAGTTCTTCACAATGACACTTGAATCAAAGTCCTAAGAGGTTATTCACGCTATCCTTATTTATAATTATTAATTTAATAAGACGAACATAACCATTGGTAACGCATTTTTAGTGTCGTAGTTATAAACGATTGAAATCTAAGGTTATTTTGAAAAAAAAAACAAATTTAATTTTATTACGGATCAATAAATATTGCATCGAAATTAAAATTAATATTTGAAATATTTTTTCTTCATTTTATTTTCTATTATATATTATACAGTTTTAATTTGATACGTGGCTGGGCACGGTGGAATATCTATCAAGCTAAACATTAATTTCGACACATATTTATATTCATAGATGATAAAGGCTAAGTAACAAAAAATCATTCTCTGAGAGAAAAATAGAGTACACTCAAAGCAAAAGAGATTTTATTAATTTAAAACGAATATAAAAACTTAATGCAAAATTAATATGAAACGAAGTCATATTTCTAAAAGGCTTATTAACTTTATAACGTCATATCTTAACATAACATGGTATAACATTTAATTAATTTTGCTGCATATTGCAGAACAAAGACGTCACATAAGAGGATTTTCAAAATAATCCACTACGCTGAACTTTGAAAACAGTCTTATGTTTTCTTAAATTTCTGTTTTCTTTCAACTATATTCTGATCTTTACAATTTTCCTTACAAAGACGGATGTGTATTCATATAATGTACTGCAAAGTACATAAAACTGCACTCGTTTTAAATAAAGCAATTTCTTGGTGTATTATAGTAAAATACAAAATGACATTACTTTTTAAAAGATTTTTTTTTATATAATACGTTTTAAATGAATATATTTATTAAATTTATTCTATAGTTTTTCGATAGATAATCCTCCTTGCGATTTTATTGGTCTCATGTCCTTTATACCAAGGTTAGAAGAGTTCACTTTAAGCGATTACACCTCCCGCGCTTTTCTATTGAATTAATTTTATTTTTTATGTATTACTTTTTTTTTATTTTGTGTGGATAAAACCTTTTGTATTCTATGATAAATTATAAAAGTTAACTTTAACAAGTAATAGCTAATCGTCAAAAAAGTTAAAAAAGCAGGTTTTAGTTCACAAAATTAATGTTAATATTGTTATGCTTCTATTTTACGTGTTTTTTCACAATCTTTATGCCATGCCCTTGTTCAATATTGGAATAGATTTTTTTTGTTAGATTTCTGCATACTAGTTTTTCAATCTCTAATGGTAGTAGAAGCACATTTGGTATATTGCCCGTTTTCAAGCACACTGATACCTGTATTTTGATGAAAAATAACAAAACATAGTTTTAGTTTACATACAATACTTCATAAGATTTTTTTTGGTCATCTGAGCGTAAGTTGCTACTTTCACATCAATATTAACTTTAGCCCATAAATATATAAATATCTTCTGACAATGTGCCACCAACCAAGTGGTTTTGTCTGTTTTGGCTCACTCACTATACAAACGAAAGCATTGCAATCATCATCATCATCATCATCATATCAGCCGAAAGACGTCCACTGCTGGACAAAGGCCTCCCCCAAGAATTTCCATGTTGGAAACAAAACATTGCAATACAAAGTGAAAGTGAAATTGCTGTGTGAAGGTGCAATAACTTGTGATTGGTCGATTCCTACCCAGACGGGGTTGCACAAAACTCTAGACCCGTACAAATTCTTTTCACTATTAAAATTATATATATATATGTAAAGTTCAAATATACCTACATACAAGTTTGAAACCTTTCGAATATTATAAATGCCAAAACCATTTTTCACTTCTTCCACTAACGTTTCCAAGGATTTGTATCCTCACATAAATTTGTCTACGACGACACATTACTTTCACATGGATATCCTTGAGCTTCATCTTTTTAAGGATTTAATCATTTTCGTTTACATATCTTTATTTTTTTAAGCAATCCTTAATAATTAGGATAATTTATGATATTTATTAATTTAGGTGTTCATATTTATTTGTTTGTAAATAAAGATAATATATAAAATAACGTAAAAGAAAAATGGCGGTTAGTTAGCGTTACGTTATAAAAGCGATAGATCATAATTTCTGGTTTGATAAGTATGCGGGCAAAGGGTGGGATTACAGTGATAATAATTTATACGGGTATCATGCGCATCCGTTAGTACCGTGTACTTCCTTGTTCTAAAACTTGGGTAACTAAATTAAATTTATAGCTATGCAGACAATCAACAGGGGTATATGCTAACATTTTTGCAATCATAATTACTTTAATGATTTGTAATGGCAATGGATGAGATGGTATTTTTCAAGCATAAACATTACATTTAATTGATGAAATAAATGTGAGACTGAAACAAAAAAAGATAAAAGCCTTTTTGTTACGTGGAATTTAAGCGATCTGTTTTTATGTTGTGTAATTCAGCGTAATGTTTCACTTTAAATATTCCAAAGCATCCGTCCTGAATAATTGATCTGACGGCCAACGGCTCCCGTGTCTAGTCGAGTGTTATGATGTTTATCTCTTTTCTCTATCACTACATTACTTTATTAAGCAGATCAATATATGTATATAACGTTACGTTATATATATGTAATAACACTTCCAAATTAACTTTTATAATTATTTAATTTAATGACTTTGATACTAATAAATACCTAATGTTTGCTTTAAGTGACAAAATATGCTGATCACAAAAGCTTCTATAACCGTAGCTTTATAAGTGGACACGGCGTCTAGCTCCTCTAATACCAGTAAGAACCCCTAACTGATTTGTGACTTAAAAATCTATATTTAGATAATATACTAGGTAACCGGTCGTGCAAATGGACCATCTAATGTTACATGATCACCCCCACCCACGGACATCGGCACTTAAAAATCGCCAATAAAAAATAAAATTCAAAGTTTAATTATATGTGTCAGTGTACTTTAATATATATTTTTTACGGATTTATCTATTCTCTTAAGTTTTCTTATTTTATTTGAAAATATATACATAAATATCATTTGAAATGCGTGTAATGTTTATTTTCTCGCGAACGTTTTTGTAAATATACATTTTAAGCTTTGTCACATTCTGCATCGCAAATTTCAAATGCAATATAAATTCAAATGAAAGTTTTGTATTATTTACCATGAAATATGATGATGGCAATCACTTTCTGTGGGTACATTTAGAAACACTTTCCCTTGACGTCGGTTTCGTCTATAAACAACCTACGGCTAGCCTCCATGAATTTCTTAAAAACTACAACCAATTTCTTAATAAACGGAAGCGTGTTGTCGTGTTTGGTGATTTTAATTTTAATCTACTCAGCAAAGAAAAATCAATTCAGGACTATGAAGATATCCTCGAAGAAAATAATATTAAAATCCTCAATAAAATCAGCAATGAATATTGTACCCGGGAAACAACATCGTCAAAAAAGATTTTGAACCACGTGAGTACAAATTTTACTAATAACACTTTTCACCTAGCTATTATTGAATCTGCTTTATCTGACCACAAACAATCGAGATTAAAACCTCGAGATTAAAAGATCAGAACCAGAGCGTATAAAGAGACGTCAATATGAATCAATAAACTACACGAATTTCGTGAAATCAGTTGAAAATGTTATCAGTAACGCCAAGATTACGGAATATGAAGAATTACAAGCTATATTACAGCGTGAAATCGATAGTAATAAAATAATAAAAACTAAAGAATTAAGTCCACCATGTAAAGAATGGATAAATAAAAATTAATCACATCAATAAATAAAAGAAATCAACTGTGGCATGACCTAAAGCAAGCACCTGAAGACAAAAAGCTATTGAAGGAATTTAAGCAGCAAAGAAACTCTGATTTCACAAACATACAATGATCTAAATGTCAATATTATTACCAAAAAATTTAAAAATTGTCAAAAGAATCCCTTAAAAATGTGGCAGCTTATAAATAATTTAACTTGCAATAAAAACGATGTCAATTATATACCTTCAAAACTACAATTGAAATTTGTGACTGTTTTAATTCATTTTTCTCCACAGTTGGGAGTGAACTTGCCAATAAAATTCCCTCCAAATTTCATAATAATTTAACATATACAATTACAATGTGCAAGTCAAGCATAGACAAACAGCTAACAAAATTAGAACCAATCACAACACAAGAATTATTAAGTATTATAAATAACCTTGACTCAAATACCAGCAGTGGATGGAATCACGACAAAAGTTATTAAATCCTTAAAAAATATTATAGCAGAGAATTTAATCAATCAATTTCAATAAATGTTTCACTAAGGGATATTTCCCTGATGCGCTGAAAATCCCCAAAGTTCGTCCTATATTTAAATCAGGAAACAAAATGGATCCTAGCAATTACCGTCCTATATCGGTGCTACCGGTGATGTCAAAAATAATCGAAAAAGCACTACATAGCCGGCTCACTAAGTTTCTCAATTCCATTGAATAACTTTACATCTTGTCAGCTGTTGTCGATCTAGTGACAAATATAAGAATAAACATCGATAAAAGGAAAATAGCCCTAGAAATATTTATAGATCTAAAAAAGGCATTCGACACAGTAAGCCATAAAATTCTCTAGATGAAGTTAGAGGCATTGGGTGTCAGGATCAGGCATATCAAATGTTTAAGTCATACTTAACAAATAGGATGCAGATTGTTCACCTAGATAATCACCAAAGTAGGCTTCAAATGATCAATTACGGCGTTCCCCAGGGCTCAATCTTAGGTCCATTACTGTTCCTAATTTATATTAACAATGTACATGAAATTGGACTAAAAGGTGAACTGATGAACGCTATGTACTATTTACGGTTAAAGACATCAAAAGATTTACATTCAAATCACTTACAGAGAAAATTACAGAACAATAAGAATAAAAAAAATTAAAATTGAATAGGCGTACACAGCAAAACAATGAATGTTACAATAATCTAATAATATAATAATAATATCGGTGCAGTGCAAGCAAGTACGAGTAGTTTGTGACGTGAAGTAGGGTAGTCTAGTAAAAAGAAAACATAAAAAATGAATAAATAAGGTAATGAATGAACCCTTTTCATTCATTACCTTGTATGCTGATGATACTAGTCTGTTCTACTATGGTAATTCGATAGATGATGTGGTTAATCAAGCTCAACAAGATCTAGACACTTTGAATGCCTGGCTCCAATCCAACTTACTGACAATCAATGCGTCTAAAACAACTTACATAATTTTTGCTGCAAAAAACAAAAAGATAGGCAACTTCAAACCCCTAACAATTAACGAATTCAATAAAAAGGGTCAATACACAAAAATATCTCGGCTTAGTCCTGGATAATCAGCTTACGTGGAAATATCATAATGACAAAACACGTAAAAAACTTCTCTCAACAAACGGTGATGTGCAAGGTATAATACGATGCCTTTTTTTTTTTTTTTTTATAGAATAGGAAGGTGGACGAGCATATGGGCCACCTGATGATAAGTGGTCACCAAACGCCCTTAGACATTGGCATTGCAAGAAATGTCAACCATCGCTTATAGCCAATGCGCCACCAACCTTGGGAACTAAGATTTTATGTCCCTTGTGCCTGTAATTACACTGGCTCACTCACCCTTCAAACCGGAACACAACAATATCAAGTATTGCTGTTTTGCGGTAGAATATCTGATGAGTGGGTGGTACCTACCCAGACGGGCTTGCACAAAGCCCTACCACCAGTAAAAATGCCTTCCGAAAAGTGTATGTTATACTATTTATAATTCATTGGCTAAACCACATTTGGACTATCTAATTGAAGTTTAAGGTTCTGCAGCCAAAACCGATCTACAAAAATTACAAACAACACAAAATAAACTCATAAAGACTTTATTTAAATACAACTACGTAACACCTATAGATATAGCACCTGCATTCATATTAGAAAAATCCTTACAAAAGATATACACGCTCAAATTACTTTCACGAAAAAAAAATAATTCATAAGCGAATGATTAGAAATGCTAATAACATATGTTTAGGCCCATTAAGGACAAACTACGGCAAGAAAAGTATTTTGTTTGAAGGAGCCCGTACCTACAATAATTTGCCGAAGGATATCAAAGATATAAAATCGCTTCATAATTTTAAAAAATGTCTTAAAAGCCACATTTTAAAGGATTCTTCGTAAAATTCAATTTAATATTATATAAAATTATTCTATATAAATAAAGTTGTAACTAATATAATATAATAACCTAATAACACTACACTACTCCTAACTTAAAATAACATTACTGTAAAATAACTACTAAAACTACTACTCTAACTACTAATGTACCAGAGAATACTGTTAATGTACACTTATTGTAATCAATTATACATTTTACATATGACAATAATCATGTAATATTAAATTAGTTAATTTATGTATGTATATTTATAAGCATTATCGTAAATAAATACACACAATATATATTGTACATTGCCTGTCTATATAATAAACAATCGCACACCAAAATTTAAAAATCAAAAATTTAAAAACATCAGATGTGTCACCTCCCGTACTTGTCATTACTTTGTATACGCACTATGTTCAAGAGCCAAGATGGCCCAGTGTTAAGAACATGTGAATCTTAACCGATGATCGTGGGTTCAAACCCGGGCAAGCACCACTGAATTTTCATGTGCTTAATTTGTGTTTATAATTCATCTCGTGCTTTACGGTGAAGGAAAACATCGTGAGGAAACCTGCATGTGTCTAATTTCACTGAAATTCTGCCACATGTGTATTCCACCAACCCGCATTGGAGCAGCGTGGTGGAATAAGCTCCAAACCTTCTCTTCAAAAAGAGGAGAGGAGGCCTTTAGCCCAGCAGTCGGACATTCACAGGCTGTTACGTTACGTTTATATTTGTTCATTTTTTATGTTTTCTTTTTACTAGACTACCCTACTTCACGTCACAAACTACTCGTACTTGCTTGCACTGCACCGATATTATTATTATATTATTAGGTTATTGTAACATTCATTGTTTTGCTGTGTTCGCCTATTCAATTTTAATTTTTTTTTATTCTTATTGTTCTGTAATTTTCTCTGTAAGTGATTTGAATGTAAATCTTTTGAGAAAATAAATGTCTTTAACCGTAAATAGTACATACAGTTCATCAGTTCACAGTAGACATTAATACCGATTGAAATGCTGCAAAATCCAATATAATATACATATGTTATATATTGCCATATACATATTAGTATTCAATATTACAAATTATTCATTTGACGAAACATAATGAGTTAGTATTTAGAGGATTAATCGGATTGTCGCCTTATTAAATATTTCATCTCTACCCAAAGACATATTTGTGTTATTACTAAAATATTTATAAAAAATTGATATTGGTAAAATTAAGAAAATCTCTGTTGACATTTTGTTTTCTTCAAATTAAATATTTGCCAGCTTTTGGCAAAAGACCGGCCAGATAGCCGACATTACAATGATATATTTAGATTTCATAAAATACCAAAAATATAAGCTCACAGCAACTCAGGTCAGTCTTGTTATTATTCCTAGGTTCTAGGTGAGCGCGAGCGCTTCCAATTAATACATATCGTTTTAGGAGGGTCATGAAAGCTATTTTTTTTATAGAATTCGAAGGTGGACGAGCACATGGGCCACCGGATAGTAAGTGGTCACCAACGCCCATAGACATTGGCATTGTAAGAAATGTTAACCATGGCTTACATCACCAATGCACCACCAACATGCGGAACACAATAATACCAAGTACTGCTGTTTTGCGGTATAATATCTGATGAGTGGGTGGTACCTACCCAGATGAGCTTGCACAAAGTTCTACCAGAAGTTGATTATGAAACGAAACATAATATGTTTACATTTCAGTTGAATTTTATCTTTAAATTATCGATTTTCAAAGATTTTTCACTTGAATAAAAAACTAAAAATATTCCTATATATTTAATATAAATATAATATATATATACATCTATTTATGACTGTGGATTATGCATTAGTAACCTGAATATAAACATTTTAACATCATTTATAAATTTCCCCATTGCAACCCTTTTATCCGGAAGAAAAATAGCTTATAATAAGAGTACCAGTCCGGTCGACCCTAATTTTTTACCTTTTACCGGAGCTAAAAAAGCCGGAGGGACTGTGCCTTATCGTTAGAACAATTTTATTACGTCTCGTAAAAAACGAATACTTATGTGTAAGGGGCTTGTTTTCGTATTAACTGATAACAAATCACATCGGTCAATGACATCGAATATAGAATTTGTAAATTTTACACAATATTCTGTATCCAGCTGAACAATTTGAAAAAAGAACATGAAATTCATGACACGTCAATATTCTAAATTTAATTGAGTGAAACTTTCTACTTCTGGTATAAGATTTATGACTGCCTCGTTAGTCTAGTGGCTTGATATAAGGCCGCAGACCCAGAGGTCCTGGGTTCAATTCCCAGGTCGGGCCAATAAAAAGCTATTGGGTTTTTCTGTCAGAAAATTTTCAGTAGCAGCCCGGAGTTTGGAAGTTGTAAGTGTGTACACTCCCATGCCTCGGAAAGCACGTAAAGCCGTTGGTCCTGCGCCTCGGATTGCCGTCTCATTGGATTATGAGAGCTAGGGAAAAGGGAGTGCACCTGTGTTTGCGCACACACTTGTGCACTATAATATCTCCGGCGCAGTTGGCTAATCTCTCTTGAGATTGGCCGCCGTGGCAGAAATCGGTTTGGAGGACATTATTATTGTTATAAGTTTTATGTAGGTACAAATATTGGTTTTGTAGTTTATTTAGTTAGGCATTACCAAAAGAAAATGTCTCCTTATTTATTAGGTTTAGAAAATATGAAAAACTGCTGTTATCAATATATTGCTGTCATAGTACGCATAATCTTATAAGTCGTGTTCTTGCAGTCTTGTGTCTCCAACTTATTTAATTTTATCAATAATTTACTTGAAGTTACTCTGAAAAAATATTATTATGTCACTTCCACACAAAAATGTTGAAACTTTTTAACGAGAAAACTTCGTGAAATATTTGATAAAACTGTTTTTCGAAGATCATAATAATATTTTAGTTATAAACGATTTACATTATAAGGGTTTGACGATTTATCATCACGCTGTCATACCATCGGTACGATTCAACGAATAAAAGAGTATATATTAAAATAATTCACAACTATACTAATATTATAAAGAGATAAGATTTTAATTTTTTGTATGTCTGTTTGTAATGGATAAACTCAAAAACTACTAAACTTATTTTAAAATTTCTTTCATCTTTAGAAAGCTAAATTTTTAGCGATTGACAGGCTATATTTTATTTTCAATAATAATATAAATAATGTTAAGCAAGGTACCATTTTTTCCCATAAAAATCATTATTGGCGTAAAATAGTTAATTGTTCTAACCGGATAAAGTCGGGCAACTAATATATAATAAGCACGGATAACATATTTTCATTGTATTATTTTTTAAATAAAAAAAGTACATTTTAATGAAGCTTACCGTAATTCCTTTATCTTAAAATGCCGTTTTTTTATTCGTAATTCTTACACGGTACATTAAATACGAAAAACAATGATTTTGTCGTGTTGTAAATACATTGGCAGAGCTGTTTTTAGTTTAAGCTTTCCTCTCTGAAATTCTTTAGTTTGATTTGATATTAAGAACGCCTTTGTGTGCTTGACCAGTTGTTAGACTCTGTGCAAACAAATCTAGCCTTGTTAATAATGCACTACACATCTTTTTATAATAGACATAGAGAGATAGACGGATTGGATGAATTTATTGTAAGTTAACAGCACCATTAATAAACATAGGCACCATAAGAAATATTTACTTTTTCTTACATCGGCAATGCGCCACCAACCCTGGGAACTATAAATATGTTATATCCTTTGTGCCTGTGGTTACACTGGCTCAAGTATTGCTGTATTGTGGTAGAATATCTGATAAATGGTTGGTACCTACTCTGACGGGTTTGCATAAAGCCCCACCACCAAGTCAATTTGCTATATTGTAGTGGTTTCAAGTGCCACTGAAAACATATTTTAACAGGCACAAGCAACATAACACCATAACACCTTAGGTCTCGTGGTTGAAGGTAAGGTGTGACTATTTATTGTATTGCTATTTTAATGGATAAAGATAAACACGTACCGTTAAGTAATAAGTTTGCTAATCTCTATACGAAACGAAATAAAAAAGTAAACCGTTTTGTCAGTTAATGGGTTCTGCAATAACAGTAAAGTACATATCTACGTATTATACAATATCAACATGACGAAGGGAAAAGATGACGTCATGACAAGATTAGAAGAGGAATGACCAGGAAACACACACAGATGTAATTTATTACTCGTAAAAAATTTATTATCACTAAATAAATAAAATATGAAATATTTTTTTCAAATATTATAGTCAAGTATACGAATATGATTATGCGATGTGACTTTTATATACATGAATATGAATTTAAGTACTTAGGTATTAACTAATGAATGCTAAAAATAATTATTAATTCATGATATTTAATACAAACTAATTTATGCTAAAAGCTTAATAATACTTTAGGTCACTAAGGATTTGATAGCAAACCCTTGAGATACTCCGGAGTCACGAACTAAGATAGCAAGACTTACTCGTGAAGCTTATGTACCAAGTCGTTAACCGTAACAGTCTGTGAATGTCCCACTGCTGGGCTAAAGGCCTCCGCACCTCTTTTTGAGGAGAAGGTTTGGAGCTTATTCCACCACGCTGCTCCAATGCGGGTTGGTGGAATACACATGTGGCAGAATTTCAGTGAAATTAGACACATGCAGGTTTCCTCACGATGTTTTCCTTCACCGTCAAGCACGAGATGAATTATAATCACAAATTAAGCACATGAAAATTCAGTGGTGCTTGCCCGGGTTTGAACCCACGATTATCGGTTAAGATTCACGAGTTCTTACCACTAGGCCATCTCGGCTTATACCAAGTCCAAGTCCAATATACCAAGTCGTTAAGCCAATAAAATAATAATAAAACTAGACAGATGATTATTATAATTTAAAAAATGGATCAAATCAATATAAAACACGAAAGACAAATGAAAACACACCTTTTCATTTTATGCCATGACAGACGTGTAACTGACGATACGACGTGGTCGCCACGGCTCATTGACTGTAGACACTGTAATAAATATAACTTATCTTAATAATGCACTGTCACCATTTGACTATTTTCCTTGCTTTATCTTTAACTTCAAATTAAAGATAAAGCAAGCAAAATTTCATATTTCATCCTCACGCGCTTACATAGGTTGCGAACACGCGATCTTATTTCTATGCTGATTCAATAACAACTACGAACTTCACAAATAATTTTCAAGAATGTGGCTTATGACTAGATTATTGAGAGGTAGAGGTAGTGTACCTACATTCACAAAAACGTGCAGTTTTTATGATATAGGTAGTGTAGTGCTTGTATCAAGCCAGTGATAGTGATAGAGGCCATCCACCGACACTATAAAAAAAAATATTATGTTTTGCTATTCTCGTATATTACTACAATTGTATAACTTGTAACATATAATCTTGATAGGGAGAGAAGCGAGGGCGGGACAGTCGTGATTGTTCTCAGAAACACTCGACGTGGCAACCGTTGTAAATCTTGATCATTAGATTTACGGGCCAAACGGTCCTCCTGATTGTAAATGGTCACCACCACTCAAAGACATTGGCGATGTAAGAAATATTGATCATTCCACAACAACCTAACAATTATTGTTAGCAAGGAGTCATGAGTATATAAAATGGTTAAAATTCAGAACGCCTTTAATAATAATTTTAATGTAACCTTGCTAACTCTTACGGAGGAGTGTAATATTTAAAAACTTCTGTGAAATTTAAAGAAAAAACTTCTCGTCATGACTTTTTCATACTTGAATAATATTATTTTACTCTCGTTCTTTATATTACGCTAACTTATACAAGTGACTTCCTCTAGACGAAAACTTTTATTTTCTTTAACTCGAATCGATATCCATTTAGTATGTCTTGGCTACTTATTTGTGTAATAAGTTTTATTAAGTATATGCCTTAATATGCAGTTCACGTTGTACTTTTTCAATTCATTTATTCTACTGCCAAACATTAATACTTTGTATTGCTTTTACAATGTTAATAATATCAAAGTCCCCATGATTGGTGGTGCATTAGTAGTATCAGGAAATGATGATAATGGCAATAGAAAAATCTTACATGAGCGATGTTGACCACTGTCATTTTTGCTAAGTTACTCTACTTCTATTCTCACAGCAATAGTATATAACCTCGTCAAAGCTCTTAAGCATACAAACTTAGCAATATTTTTTAATAATATTTGAATGTATATCCAATATGAAAAAATTTTACACAGCATAAGCACTGTAGAAATTATTTATTAAAGAACTGTACCAATATCAATTAATTGTTTTACTATGCAAATGCAGTTAAGTAATAACAAATGAGTTTTCGAGAGAAGTTTAGTTTGTTTTCGAATCTTAACCAGTACTAATTTGTAATAAAGATAAAAAATACAACAATTTCACTGGTGGCATTTGTATTTTGTATTTTTTTAAAAAAAAAACAACAATCTGTTTTTGAACTTTAGATTGAGACAACTAAAACTAAAAACATGAGAGTAAACTACCAGTAGTTACATTAAAATACCTGTTCAACTCTTCAGTACTCATTATCTAGTCGCAGCTAAACTTCGCCACTTAAGCAACTTAACTTGTTGTTACCCTAACTAAGCTTTGACTAATGACGTCCCATTACTTGCGGTAATTCTTATACTAAGAAAGCATAGTGAAGTCAATTTTTTAAGTTACAAACGTGACATGAGATATTTGTTTATTATTAACTTGCACTTGTCATAGCAAAATGTTTCAATTGATTTTCATTTCAACACTAAGAAAATACTTTGAAATATATTACGTTTTAATTATAATGTTATATATAACTGTGATTTTTTTTATTGAAAAATAATGACACACATTGGAATATCGCCACATGTGAAACTTTACGTGAATTCAATTTATTGGTATCGCAATACTCGTATTTCAGTTATCCGCGGAATTTTAATGATACAATATGTATGTGTAATGAAAATAGTAAAGTGTCTGTGGAAAATATATATTTTTAAATGAAAGAAGAATTCATTATTGAATAATTTCCAATTATTTCGTAGCTTTTGAAGAAGCCGAGATGGCCTAGTGGTAAGAATGCGTGAATCTTAACCGATGATCGTGGGTTCAAACCCGGGCAAGCACCACTGAATTTTCATGTGCTTAATTTGTGTTTATAATTCATCTCGTGCTTAACGGTGAAGGAAAACATCGTGAGGAAACCTGCATGTGTCTAATTTCATTGAAATTCTGCCACATGTGTATTCTACCAACCCGCATTGGAGCAGCGTGGTGGAATAAGCTCCAAACCTTCTCCTCAAAAGGGAGAGGAGGCCTTAGCCCAGCAGTGGGACATTAACAGGCTGTTACTGTACTGTTACTGTCGTAGCTTTTACGTTAAAACTTTTCGTTTTTATTCTATCTTTAAACATAATATGGATATTATGGGATGGCTGTGATGTAAATCTTCATAATCATCAAATAATAGCTTTGAGTGGGGTTCTTCTTACTAAAAGGACGGTCATTTGGGAATAGTAAGCTCGTATCGCATTAATGAACATAATTAGCAAAACTCATTTGTTTTAGAATAAGTTACTTCAGCGTTGTATGCGCTTATAATACTCATACGTAACAATTGTTATTTTTGAATTACTTTTGTATTAGAAATTATATAAAAGTAATATATATATATATATATATGAGAGATGCATTTATTCAATGTAAAAGAACACGTTATTTCTTAAAAATAGAACATAAGTTCTCCGTTTTTAAATGTATGTATAATTTATTATCATAGCATGAATATCTGAGAAGGTATCGAAAAAAATGACAAATATTAACCTTAAAGTAAAATAACAGCCTTCAATAAATGTCCCACTTTTATGCAAACGTATTCTCTAACAAAAAGTAAATAGCACAGATTAATATTGCACATCGAAATGTTTGTAAATATAATGAATGAATGAAATATAATGATTATTGAGTATTATATTTGAATTTTATATAACGTATACATATAATTTTATGATTGATTTCCATATAAATTCAAAAGCAATATTCATTAACTCCACAAAACATAACATGATTAAAAATATTGGATATTATAAGCTATAGTCTATTGTTATGGAAGTAAAAAAAAAAACCTTTTTTTTTTTTTTTTAAATGGAAATAATATATATTTTACATAGTAACATTTAGGCTATGATCTCGCGGAGCGATTTTCACCCGCACCCGCCGTGGTAGCTTTAAATAATTTTACAGCTCTAAAATTTTAGAACATACAACAAAAACTTTTTTAAAAACATTGTTATCAAAAGTCGCATTCACGTCTAATATAATAAATAATTGCAATTATTTATAAAAATAAAAAATATATTTTTTTTAAAACAACTCTTTCGGTACTGGGAAATCCCTTACAAGTTAAACGCTAATGCCATTTTAAATTAAAGACAGTTGTTTATTTATTTCTTACCCTCCTTCTATTGGAATAGGCTACACTCGTGTTTATGGATACTATGTCCCGTGGGTCTGTAATCACACTGATATATTCATCCTTTAAAACAATAATAACTATAGTAGTAATATTAACGACAACAGCCATACAAAGTATTGGTGATTGAGAGTACAATACCCAATGAATGGTTGGTACTGTCGTGGTAGTGATACATTTACGAGTGTCTGTGTGTATTTGTGTTAGTGAGTAGTATGTCACTCGTTAAATGTTGAAAACCGAATGTGACACGCAGACACACGCTATTTTGATACGGTTATCCTTTAAATGTTATAATACTAAGAGTCAATTTAGATTACGCACTTGTAAATTATATGATGACTAAAATGATACAAAGAGAAATTCAGGAATACTGTTTATACTTGAAACATATATTTAATTAATAATAACCCTTTAGTTAGTATTGCCTTTAAGCGCGGCACGATATAATATTTATTTTATGCTCAAACTGACCCTTAGAACAGATGTTTGGATGAAGCCTTTCTTTATTAAATCTGTTATGGCAATTTAACGTAAATTATGTATTTATTTTATTTTACTGTTGATTTTTCTAACAAAGTGTTAAAATTTATAACCAACAAACCTATTACCGTTTAGATATGAAAACTTTGATAGAAATTTTGAATTTATTGTATGTTACGCTCATGGTATAGTTTCCTTCGTATACTGTGTACATTCTGTTGTAGGTTTAAGCCCAATCGCCTACAGTTTCAATATCCGGTACCCCAAGCGAAGTTGCTTCGAGCAGTTTCCTCATAACACGGAGGCAAAATATTGGTATCGTTTTGATGATCTAATGTTGAACTTTTATTTCAAATTTAATAAGCTATAATAATATGTTATTTATATCAACTCAATATGTATATTATAACTATGTACTGTTCTGTTTCCATTAGGGTTTTTTAACGAATGTCAATATGTAGGTAAGCTGAAATATGGACGAAATGAATGAATGTCTTTAGATATTGACACTGATATTTACGTATACATCCACAGCTCGCTACCAACCTTGAGAACTAAGTACCTATGTCCCTAGTGTCTATAATTACACTATTTTTTTTGAATAACAACATTATAATGAAAATAAGCTTTGTCTAAATGAAATTAATATCCAATAAACCATTAAATATTTGTTGATCGGATCACTCAAAAAACAAATATTGCTTCATTTAATTTGATTTGATTTGATTTATATCTAAAATATATTAATTAACGTTTTGCATACCTTAATTAGTAATAATAAATTTAATTACTTGATTTATATCTGCATGTTTGCTGTCAGTCTGTTGCAATGATCGAAATAAATACTTTTTTTATGTAAGAGTAGGCAAACGATCAGGAGGCTCAACTGATGAAAAGTGATTATCAGCCCATGGATACCTGCAATACGCAAGGGCTTGCTGATGCGTGTCTTTAATATTTATTTAATTTACATAAATATTATATTATTTTTTTATGTCTATTCTTTGTTGAAATAGAAGGTGGGCCAGGATAGCGAAAGAGGTGTTGTGTTGTTGTGAACAATATTTATTAAACAGGGAGAGTAACCACCCTGCTCAAGTTCAACAATAATTATGATCGTTCATTGTAAATTCATCGCTATTTATACAAAAGTCAAATTATTTTAATGTTGGTAGTTGTAAAAATCATATCACGAAATTAAATAACATTAATCAAATTTATAATCCTCTTAAATCAATATTAGGTTATTCTAAATTATATACGCGTTGGTCGTAGCATTGACTTTTACATTGTATTTATAAAAGTTTTTACATTAAAATCTTTTTGATTGTTTCATTTATTAAAGAATACTTTTTAACTTTGAAATATGAAAAGCTTAGGGTGTTAGTTAATGTACTTTATCAATTTGATTCTGCTCTCATAATATCAAAGACCTATTACAAAACGGCATATTGGCGAAAGCATGCATTAAGGGTTGGCAGCGATCCAACTTTCCAAGGCGAGGAAGCGCAAAGCAATATTAAGAATTCTCGATAGTGATTTATATGGTTGCTGCAATTTATTTCCGTTATATGAATATATTTATTATATTTGATCATTTTTCTATTTAATGGAGAATAATACCCAGAATTTGTCTAGAATGTTTTATACGAAACTTAGTAGGTATAACAATAAAGTTTTGAAGGAGTACTTAAATATTAACATATCTTAATATTAATTATTGCGGACAAACTAAACTCAAATTTAAAACATTCTAAAAAACCATTGTTTTCTGTACAGTAAGTCTTAGAGATATTTGGTAAAGTAAAATAAAAGCCTAGTATATGTTTCACTGCTGGGCTAAGGCCTCCTTTCCTTTTGAAAAGAAGGTTTGGTGCAGATTTTCATCCGACACATGCAGGTTTCTTCACGACTACCAACTACGTGCTACGAATAAATATGCTGTTAAACATATATCGTGAAAAATATACCCTACATTCATTTTGTATATCGTAATAATGCTGCTATTTTTTTACGAATATTTAAAAGAAGTAAGATTAAGCTTGTCAATAATAATGATATTTCGCTGTGATCTTAAATATTAATCATTGATAAAATAAAATATATTAATGAATATTTTATTACACTAAAAACATTCTATTTCCCCTATTTCCCATAGATTAAGTTTCCTTGCAGTAGCTGGCTTCAAATGAACATCATTCACAACACGTGCGGGGCTTCAATTAGACGCCTGACCTAAATATTCATTTTGAATTGCAAACAGATAATTAAGCATTCATGCATTTGATAGTTAATAAATTTACTAGGAAACCTGCTAATATTAGTCTTTAATAAATCAAAATCCAAATCTGCGTTCTGTGAGGTTTGTAAAATTCCAATATGAATGTTATTGGGGGATATATATGTATGTATAACTGCTCCATAGGGCATATTATTATTATTATTATTAGGACATATACACCTAAAGCGATAGCTTTATTTATCTAAGTAACCTGGACAAAAAAAAATAACCAGGCGAGATTTGCGACTGTTAGATGCTCTAAAAAAATAAGCATATGTCATATTTTCTTACTTTTTCGATCGTTAACCGCCCGAAAGCTATAAAGAGAAGTTCTCGCTACTCCATACTTCGTTACTCTTTTATTACAAAGATCACAGTAGGGATTGTCTATGAAAAGGTCGTTTAACACGTAACGTTTGTTGAATATCAAAATCTTATATGACCTTGCTTTTTCGTCTTGGTATGCTGGAATGACTGACATTTCGAACATTTGATTGAACGAAATATGATTGAAATATACATTTGCACGTTTTATATATCACGATTGTATAATCTAAAACCGAGTGTGATATTTATTTGTTTTTATATGGAAAAAACGACACTGGGAACGGGTCTATTAGGCGAAGCTGATATCTTATTTTCGGTGCTAGAAGGAATAACATAACGAACGGAATAATATGAAGTCGAAGGTTGGGATGCAATGCGAGAGGTGATAAAAACGAAATTTTGCACAAGCCGTTCTTTGCGTGCGTTTACATTACACGTTCCACCTTATACATTAAGCGAAGAGATATGACTCTTGCAATACATATTGCACGTTAATAGTAATATCAGAAATCTTCATATGTATGCCAACAGCTGTTGCAAGTAAAAAAGATTCAACTAAATCGGATAACGATACGCGAATGCATACTTATATATTTAATGGCTTTGTGCAAGCCCACCTGGGTAGGTACCAACCAACAACACCAAGGGTGAGTGAGCCGGTGTAACTAAAGGCACAAGGGACATAACATATATGTGTCGATAACCACCTCTTACCATCAGTCGGACCACTTGCCAGTCAGCCTACCTAATACAAAAAAAAAAAAAAAACAAAAATTAATTTCATATCTAACATTAATTTGACTTTTATATATTATAAAAATATGTAGGTACATTTATACCGTCATCTGGTCATTCATTTTTACTAAAGCTTCCAAGAGATCGCTTTTAACGATAAGCTTACCATTTGTATCGACATACATTAGACATTTTTGTTATTTTATCTTTCAATATAATTGTTTAGTTCGTTGTTCAATGAAGTCTATTATATTCTAGTCTATTATAATTATTGTCAAGCAAGAAAGCCGACGGTAAAAATTAATATAATTTATATTACTATTGATAATAGGTTCCATCCACTCATTTTTTTAAACGGTGTGTGAAGCAGAGTAATTCCAGAAGCAAGGAATACAGCATCTAAGATTTCATGGTTCACCAGGTATTTACCGTTTAAGAACTCTCAGTTCCATTGTCTATTTTGTATTATCAGTTTATCTAAATGTAAAATATAGCATTAAACAACAAAATGGTCCGCACTTTGTAAACAGTAACCGCAGTCGAATTCGCTAATGAAGACTTAATTATATTATTATAATAACGGTAAGGCATCAATTAGTTGATTATCTGTCAAAACAAAGTTTTCTGAGAAGTCTAGTTCGTATGGTATTCTCAGGGAAGCATCGAAAAAACTTGCTACTAACTACTACTAACTATTTTTATCTTATTGTACCTTCCCTCCGCTGCTCCAATACGGATTGGTGACTCAAAATCAAAATACTTTATTGAACATTGAAGCATTACACTTAGTTATTAATAATCAAACTAGAAACTACCACCGGTAATCGGAAAAGAAACCTACATCCCTGAGAAGGACCGGCGAAAGAAACTCAGTGTTTTTTTATATATCATGTTTCGTTTACATCCAAAACATGTTTCCTCACAATAGTTTCCATCACCACCGAGTACAAAATAAATAATAATATAATAATAGTATAATATGTATTATATTATACAGTAACAGTACAGTACAGTAACAGCCTGTTAATGTCCCACTGCTGGGCTAAGGCCTGCTCTCCCTTTTTGAGGAGAAGGTTTAGAGCTTATTCCACCACGCTGCTTTAATGCGGGTTGGTAGAATACACATGTGACATAATTTCAATGAAATTAGACACATGCAGGTTTCCTCACGATGTTTTCCTTCACCGTCAAGCACGAGATGAATTATAATCACAAATTAAGCACATGAAAATTCAGTGGTGTTTGCCCGGGTTTGAACCCACGATCATCGGTTAAGATTCACGCGTTCTAACCACTGGGCCATCTCGGCTTTTTTTTTTTTTATATTATACACATAAACATAAATCAAGCAAATGAAACTTTAATGGCGCTTACTTTTGTTAATTTACATATCATTTTACTTTACTTTTGGCGATTGAACCTATGATTTTCTGTTAAGGGTCATCTCGGCTCAAAGAATAAACTACAAAAAGATTCGAAATAAGAATTTGTTTAAAGAGCTATCTTATGGCTAATTACTCAATTCTAAATACTCATTAGAGAAATTTAAATGGTTTGTTTCTCAACAGAAACTTTAAATTTTATATATTGTTTATTATGCACACATACATATAGGTTTGTTACACACATGCTCGTATGATCCTAAGATAAACAATTTAATGCCTGTTTTATAGGTTACACCCGACGGATTTTGAATACATAATACATATTTTTATACATAATACAACCAACTACGCCAACGGGCCAGTCACTTAATTAACGGTGTTAATATTATAGGTAGCACTTTTTCTTATAATAACAATTTCGTCTACCCAAAAACAGCCTTCTTGGCTTTGCCGTATATATAAATTCAAACGTTCATGTTTTAATACTGATCTATTATTGCTTCAATTAAAAAAATACTAACAAACTATTATTCGGATAAATTACAACATATCGCGGCATTGTTAATTGCGATATAAATTAAGCCATTACGTAAATTGGTAGCAGTGTAGCTTTCTATAGTTTTTTGTTATTTTAAAATAAAATGTTCATACGCTCCAAATATAAAAAGGAATAAAAGGAGTTATAATAAACTCAAAGGTATAAGAAACCCTTTATCTCTAAGTCAATCAGCGTTCTTTAGTTATATTAAGTTATAGTAAGTTACTTCAACCTTATAAACAAGTGTCACGCTCAAAAAAAAGTCAATTAACGGACTTTTATTTGAATGTTGTAAAACTAACCTCATCTGAAACGGCTAGACCCGTTTTGATTAAATTCGTACGTGTTTAAGAAGTCACTGGATTGCTTGAAGTCGCTGATTGGACCCGGTCGGTGGCGCTGTGATCGAGTTACAGGAAAAAAAAACTAAAACACCAAATAAATATAAGTCTTATTTCACCCATAGGAAGTCGAAACCGAAAAGGTATCCGTTTGAGATTAAAAGTTTTCATTGAATTGAATAAGACTGTATTTAGTTGCAAGTTTTAAAAACGAAAATATTTTTTAAATAAAATAACTTATCAAATTGAGTATTTCGTAAACATTCCAATAATAATCTGATTCTTAAAGTAAATTTCAATAAAAATACTTCAATTAAAATTCTATCAAAATATTTCAACATTATAAAATCTACTGATTTTGATTAAGATTATTACCACTATGAATTCCCATTGAACGCACTCTTATATAATATCTATAAATAAAAAAGGTTCAAAAGTTAATAAAATGTCAATTTCGGAGTTTTTGTGTGTTAAAATAATTAAAATTTACATAAAAAAATGATATAATATAGTTGATATAATTTGTTTTCAATATATATGACCTCTGGGATCCTCGAAAGGTGTAAATTAACAAAATTTGGGCTTCAGTAAATCCGTACCATTAATTGCAAGTATGAAGAAAATATCGCTCTGTTGATTTAAAATAAATTATTTCGTACTTCATTATAAGTTTTGACATCAATAAATATTGGGAAATGATTTACGAGCCATTCGAATCGAACATTTCCTGAAATTAATTCATAGTACGTTTAAATATAAACAAGAACTTTTATATAAATATGATTAATGTTTATTGTAGCAGATTCTTAACTGATTTTGAGATTTGCCACGGTGTTATTTGTTATATGCGCTTTCAATTATACGTTCTGTGTTTACAACGTTTGCGATTGTTCAGAAAGTGACTAAAACCAAATTCGTTGTTCAATGTTTGTTGACAACTAATGGTAAATACAGAAACTTTTGTTACTGACGCACGTTCAATACCAATTTTTATTTTTGTCTGTCTGTCCATACGAATTTTCATTTGTTATATTTCACCTTAGAGCCGAGATGGCCCAGTGGTAAGAACATGTGAATCTTAACCGATGGTCGTGGGTTCAAACCCGGGCAAGCACCACTGAATTTTCATGTGCTTAATTTGTGATTATAATTCATCTCGTGCTTTACGGTGAAGGAAAACATCGTGAGGAAACCTGCATGTGTCTAATTTCACTGAAATTCTGCCACATGTGTATTCCAGCAACCCGCATTGGAGCAGCGTGGTGGAATAAGCTCCAAACCTTCTCCTCAAAAAGAGGAGAGGGTTAGCCCAGCAGTGGGACATTCACAGGCTGTTACGGTACGGTTACGGATATTTCACCTTAAAAAACGCTAGCTTTCAAAATTCAAAATAAATTGAATGATTCAAAGGCGGCACATCAAAAGAGGTGAATACATACTTCTTTTATGTATATGAGCTTTGGCTTAAGATTTGCGTTGTTAGAAAAAAATATTCACCTTAAATGATTTACTGAAGAGATTTAATAAGATATATTGAGAAGAATACAAAAATATACATAAAACATTGGTTTGATAGCTGGCGACTGAATAGTACAGAAATACGCCTGCACTGAGTAAAACAACTATAAAAATAATTAATTATAACCTATAAGCATTTTTCCATGTCCTTTGGTATTCGATCATTTGAGTATATAATTTTACGCAACAAGAAATTTGTAATGAAATTTCCGACAAACAGAAAGGCATTTTCAGGATCAAATTAACCCCTTTTCGTCCTTTTCTGTCGCTCAGTTTTAAAACATCGATTTCACTCACAATTAGGTTCGGGCGGCTTAATTCTGCGGCTCGTGCTTAATTGTCGTCATTGTCTCTAATTATTTTTGGGTTATTAAGTCCTTCAAGGCTTTGCCCTAATGATTATTCTGGATTGAAAAAGTGTCGAGTCATTCACATTAGTTCATCACTATGATATTTAACATTTTCAATATCAATTAAATTTGTACTTTATACGTTTTTAGGTAAATACATTATTTTTATCCATATAATGCACAAATGTATACACAAAAATAAGGACACTTCTTTCCTTGTAACACTGACAGCTGACAAGATCCGTGCTGCTGGGATTTTCTTTACAGAAAAAACCATTACTTTAATTTGCCTGACAGGTATTCGACTCAGAAACTTAATTATCTGTAATTCTATAGGCTACAGGATAGTTTTACAAGCTAAAATAATTAAAAGCGTTTTATTACATTGCATTTAATGCTTTCTAATTAAGTATAATAATAATCATTGAAATGTGCGTTTGAATGCACTTACCGTAATCTCTAAAAATGTTGAAGTTGAATGTGTCATAAATAAATAATTAACTCATTTAGGCTTATCAGACTTTGCCGTACAGCAAATATATTACTATAATATTGTTTGAGTAAATATGTTTCTGAATCGAGCTAATTGTAATGTATGTGAATATTGTCGACATTGGCATTTAATAAATAGTTTTTATTGTATTAACGTAAGTTTAGAATAAATGCTATGGTGAATGTGTATTATTTCTCTAAATACAACACTAAGGTTTGGTTCACTCCTATATATAGAAAGGGTCTCGACTTTTCAAATATAGTTGGCATTTTTGGATAATTTTCTTTTATACTACTCGATTATTGCAAACCGAGTAGTAGTAACAAGAGCCAACTGGTACTACAGAAGTGAAATCGTGAGTGTTCAGATTTAAATACAAAGTTTCTTAGAAGTTAAATTTTTCCACAGAGCGGTTATTACATAATCGCAACAATTTCTAAATTACAAAGATGTTGAACAACTACGTTCCGTTCCACTGCTAATTGATTTTAGTAAATGTTTTACGGTTTTTCTAATGACGTTATCTTTCTAACTTCTTAATGAAACCACTAATCTAATGATAGAAACCCCATTTTGTCTCGCAAATCACTCGAACACATTTTTATACGGTAAGAAATTATTATTATTAAATACATGTTACGAAATCTTGAAAATCGGTTAGTATTAATTTTAATTTACCGTTAAAATAGAATTTTTTTTACAAACGGCAATATCGGAACAGTCTCGAGACATCGAATCCATTTAGCTAAAAGCTTTCTCATATTATTTAAAGCTGGCGTTACGTTTCCCCTAGGAAATATCCAAATTTCCTGCTTTAATATATTTAAAATGAAGTACATATTTTCAATTATCTGAAACATTCCTCGAGAGACTGGAAATGTTTAATATCTATAAAAATCAGTACCACCTTATAAATCCATATCTAGACTCAAGAATATTATGGGATTTCTATAAATAAATATAATATATTAAATGTCAGTGCGATTATAATATCCAGCAATAACTGCCAATGACCGGTAGAGTGACAACATTAAACTAAGAAAACGTAAATGTAAATAGATACACATAATGTAAATAGAGTATCAGAGCAATTTGTTGCAAGTGTTATCGCTCTATCAAAAGTATCTTATCACGAAGTAATTATTTATTGTTTTACTTAAACATATCACCAGGCGTAGAAAATAAAGTTAATGTTTTTTTTATTAAATAGGGAGGCAGACTTGCAAGAAAGACTTGATGGCAAGTAGTCAGGACCGACTATAGACATTAGAGCTGTAAGAAATATTACCTATTAAAAAAAATATCTGGTGGGTGGTTCTATACAAATGGGTATGCACAAAGCCCTACCACCAAGTTGAAGAATGAGTTAAAATAATGAAAGTATATAATGGAGCCGCGTCTACATCTGTTAATATTATTATCTTCAACTATGAACTATGCAAAACTGAATCTGCATGATAAAATAAGAGGAATGCGAGCAAAAAAATACTATTTCATGTTAATTAATTTTCAGATGAATTAAGTCATTTATGTACGTCAGGACCAAAAATAGATCCCCTTTATTTATATCTTAACATTTATAGCAACCGTCTGGATTTAATTATTCAGTACGCCATCACAATACAGAGAGTGGGATTCTTAACGCCACATTGACGTAGCAGACGTTGTTATATTAACATGTTGAATACATCTTGCTTGCTTAGGTAAGTCACAAAATATTCCTAAAGTATTCTGATACTCTTAAAATATATTTTTAATAAGAACAAATCTAGCATTTGTAGTCGATCGACCTCAAATAAATTGAAATTGTTTGTCGTCTAACAAATTTGTACGTCAAAGTATACTAATGTTTGCTTTAATAAATAATTAAAGCTTTTCGAAGAATTGGTTTTTCATTACTGATATGTTTATAGTTTTTGGTGTCGAAAGTACTACCCGATTTAAAACTTAGGATTGCCTTACTAATTTTCGTAATATATCTTATACAACATACATAACTGTGTTTTTTTATAAATGTAGTCATAATTTTTTTTTAAATTATAGTATATAATTCAAAGCAAACAAACATTACATTGTTCCTAAATAACTAATCCGTGATGTTATGAAAAGAAATGTGATATTGATATTGGAATTTCAGGAAAAAAATACTCACAAATAGTTGCAACTGATCCCGAACCTAAGTAATTGGTTTGTTGTCAATAGTCAGGTTAAATTTGGAGATGTAATCTTTGAGTATTACATTTGCACAATTAATTATTTTCTACGTCAATAGTTATATTTGGTGCGCATTTCATTTTATATTTTAATGACTTCACAGAAATATCTCGTTTAAAGAGTTTAGAGTACACACTAATATGTCTTACAAGGCAAAAATTCCAAAAATGCGTTTATTTTTACAAAAAAAATTATAGCTTTCTTTCCTTTCTTTACTTAATATTTCTTATTCAGCTAAGAACTACCTAATTTGTTTGTATTGTCAAAGTTATTTAAGTTGCTACATTGAATATTGTACAAAATCAGTGAGATATAAACATTGATACAAGATCAAGACGACGAGACAAGAAGACGATCGATGTCAAATCGGTGAAAACGACAAAGGACTTTCGGAGCCCTTAATAATAATGGCCACCCGGACCAGTCTTTGATGGATTTGAGTTAAAAGCGTGTAAGATAGGGTTGGCAACATACCTATTTTAAACGATCAAGTTTAATATTTTATAGAGAGATATCGGAAGTTATTATTAATCGGAAGTTTTTATTTTCATAACGATAACATGCCTTGAACTCATAAGAATAATATTACATTGACATTCTAGTAAAAGCTTAGATTTATTTTAAATAAAAAAAGGAAATTTATTACTAGTCGTTCTTTTCAACAATACACATCAATCAGTTTTCAAATGCTTAATTTGGCAAATTAAGCGCTGAAAGAAATTTTGCGAACAAATAGGTTACATTGTCAGGCAAAACTCACATGCATTTTCTCAGCAATCCGCACAGAAATAACATGGTGGCTATAAGCTTCCTTTTCATGGAGGACTTTTTCTATCAGGGATATTTATATAGTTACTTTACATTACTTTTTTAAATCCTAATATTATCTGTATTCGTTTATGAGTAATAATTTCATCGTGCTAGCATTAATTTCTTATTTAACTTTTCTTAAAACTAATTATTAATTTTTGATGTCATTACAACACTTCCGAAAGACAAAAGACAAAATTAATAAATTAGAAACGTTTAAACAGTGAATGGATGACAATATAGACCCACGTTTTTCTTTGAGTGGTTCTAATGAGTCCCGCGGCCAAAGTGGACCATTAGTCGAAGTTTCCTTTCGAAGCGATAACAAATATTTACCGAGATATCCCCAGTGTTCACTTAAACGTAGACGTGTACATACAGGAGTAGCCCTTATGTCACTGGAGATAATGGCCATAATGCAAGAGAAAATATATCTCGAACAAATGGACGTAACTGGTTAGATTAACCGTCTCAATCTCTCAAAAGGAATTTATTTTTGTCTAGCTTTTGTCTCTTGGACAAACGTGATGATAAATGTTGAATGTTATTATACCCGCAGTACTTAAGGTTAAAAATTACAGTTTGAAATTGCAATCTAATAAATTGCGTATGTCGTATATACAAATTCGGCATCATCACAATTTATATTAAAACTTGATAATTTTTACCCAAATAATAAATACATTTGTTTAAATTATAGCTCTCCTACAGAATTTAATATAATTAATTAATTTATACATTTTATAGACGATAATTATTTTATGATTATAATTTTTTTTATATAAGATTTATAATTAATTAAAAAACATCATTCTTAACGCACTAATAATAAGGCTTATACAGTATAATACAGAATTATATAAATGATAGATGTATTATAGTATTCGTTGATGTTCATACAGGATATATGATCATTATATGGATGTATATATTTGTTTCATTGATGAAAAAGAGAAACTACTGAGTTTCTTGCCGGTTATTCTCGGTACAATCTTCATTTCGAACCCATTGATGATTCATATTATAATTAATCTTGTAAAAAGTCGATTCAAAAGTACTTGTGTTGCATTGTTGATGTCAAGAAGCTTAATATTAAAAGATCATGTTGCTCGTTACTTTTTATTTATTATTTATTAAAACGAAAAATATTTATTTTCTGTGATTATAATATTAAACTTTATTTTAGAGAATCTAAGCTATATTGCCCAGACTTTTATTTTATTCCAAAAGTCTAAAATTCTTCTGCTAAGCGAAGCCACAGAAAATATTATCATGACTTTATAAATAAGGAAACCAATCTTAAATGTACCAATAAAGTTAAAAGATCGTATTGGTCTCTTGGATTTCAGCCTAGCTCGATAAATTATTGTACGATGTTCATCAATACCGTAACTTAAATTACATTAAGTGTAACACATACAAGGTCTTGTATAATATTAGATAACAACAAACTAATTATTATATAATATTTACTATATTAACTATAAAATGATATTTCATAAAAAACAATGTAGTCTATGACACCATCTAGTACACCTTTTAAAATTGTATGTAAATTTTAATACCAATCTTATACTTATTTGACTTTAAAAAAAACGTTTATCAAATCGTTTCCTTTTTTGTTTATATATTACGTGATATTTCGTTCCATTTTAATTTAGTTTTTTACCGATGTGAATTATAAACACAAATTGAGCACATTATAATTCAGTGGCGCTTGCCGAGTTTGAACCAGCAATATTAGGATCTCACTTGTTCAAACCTGGCACATATCAGCTCTTTTAATCATTACCTAATTTCAATTATAGTATATTTATAGTATATATTAACTTATATATCCATTTATATTATTTTTATATTAAAATAAACTCAAAGCTCTATAATGACTCTTTGTTAAAAAACAAATAATACACGAACATTTCTCATGGTGCTATTTTGTTAAAATTTACTAAATGTAACATATTATTAATAGCTTTGATTAGATGCCAATCGTTCCATTAAAGCAAAGCCCAGGAAATTCAACTGAGACACGCATCCCCATAATCCCTCAAAGGATGAAATTCCTCTGTCGTTCAATAATGGGAATTCTTACAATTTTTATCAAAACACGTAAATGTACACAAGCCTCAATATTGATGAATGATTGAAAAAAAGTTAATGTGAACACATATTTGGCTTTGAAAAAAATTGGATTCGAACGGAGATTCACCTTATCACTGTTCTTAACATGTATTACAATACTTAATATATAATATAGAATCCGGGCGACCAAGCTTTGCTCAGGTCTTATAAATGTTTTTACGCGGTAAAAGAATTCCTGCAATAAATATTTGACATTTATTTATCAATTTCATAAATATTATTCAAATGAAGAATTATAATGTAATGACACATTCGCCCTATAGTGTAGTTGAAAGGTGCATGCATTACACATTAAAAGAAATCTCTTTTAATGAAGTTGAAATAATTTTAATGCATAATTTAAGTTAAAATATTTGCATGTCATAAATATAGTTACTAAACATGTACATTATGTTTAAGGCAAATAAATGAAATTGAATTGAAAAAAAAAGATTAGTAAAAATAATGTGCGTGTGTACTGCATGCACCTTTCAACTACACTATAGGGCGAATGTGTCAAGTATTTACTTTAGTCACCACAGTACAGAGTACTTAATTATATTAATATTCCTTACTATAATTGTAACCGTTATTCATGATGATGTTTTTATTTACTTAGAGATATGACTTTGTGCAAGCCCCGGTATGTGCCACTCACTTATCAAAAATCCTACCGACAAACAGCAAAACTTAGAATGTTTTACTAATTATTATATTGTTACAATAGTTACTGGTTTTAACTATGAGTAAGCCAGTGTAACTACAGGCACAAGGGGCATAATATCTTAGTTTCCAATGTTTGTAAGGAACGGTTAATATTTCTTGAGCTTCAATGTCCATGGGCAGTGGTGACCAATTATCATAAGGTAGCCAATTTGCTTTCGTGGCTTGACGCCGTCTTCAAACAGCTATATCTATTATAAAGAGGTAAAGTTTGTGAAGTTGCAGGGGTAATCTCTGGATCTACTGAACCGATTTTGTAAATTATTTTACCAATACAAAGCTATATTATTTGTAAGTACTATAGGCTATATATTAACCCGAAAAATGAAAGGACTTTTTCGTGGTAGTTGGATGTTGTGGCCAACGCGACTTTTGGCAGTAAGTAAATAAATCATAGCACTCAGTACTAACCGAACCACAATCATAATTTCATTACAAGTAAAAATATTTACCGCCCAACAAAGTGAGCACGGGTCAACTAGTTGTACATAAAAGACTAATTTATTGCACGGTCTGTTAGATTTAAGGTCAGTTCAATGTTTCTTTCAAATTTTCTAATCTATCTTCCAAATATATTGTAGTCGAGACTGTCATTGCTTCATACATTAATATGTGAATTCTTCCTTAATTATTTTATACTTGTAATAAATGTTAAATTTAATTATCTCAATTTCATTAGTAATTCTACTAAAATAATTTCATGCCAAATAACCGAAATTTCGAAGTATTATTATGGTTACAGCTGTAACATATTTCTAGTCTTTTTAAAGATATTTGTAGCACACACACGTATAACATCAACAAACACAATAAAAAAATATTTTTTAATATTGGTTAATATATCAGCTACTACATATAAAAACGTATTATTTTCTGTGTTTGTGTGTTATCAATTCGGGATGATTGAATTTATTATGACATTTCTAGCGTACTCTTTCTTCTCAGACCCTTAATGTCACAGCATGAGACGAATGCCCGGATAAAACGACACTTATTCTGAAATTGTTTCATTTACCCGCCCTCAGTATTTTATTGTACGTGTAATTTAAACAGAATAACCCACTTAGGAATCAGGGGAGAAACGATGTAATAGCCCACGAGTTGAATATAAAATCTATTTTTAACGCTTATATACGTAGATTATACGTTATTTTAACATTTTAGTGTTAATATATAATACTCTATCAAAAATAAAATTTGTGATCTGAATTAAAGTATAAAAATATACATATTCTTCTATCAATTGATTATTATGATATTTATTACTTATGTACCTAAATGATAAGGCTTTTTTTAAGTAAGTGTCTCTAATATCTTAAATGTATACGTACACAACATAATATATTAATATATAAAATAAATTTTTACTGTCAAAATGGAAATATTTAATAGAATATAGGACAAAACCAAAATTATTTGTTTATTTGTAAGTAAGTGAAACAAACAGCATATTTTATATTACATAAAACTTATAAACCTTAAATAACACAGATGCCAATACAGTTTCCACAAATAATTAACCTGGAAGTGAACATATATATAAAAGAGATAAAACAGTAAAATTAAATGTATGGTAATTAAAAAAAAAAAAACTAACAAGTGTAAAAATGTATATAAACCAAACCTATATCATGTGAAATATGAAAAAGGAAAAAAAAAAAGTTAATAACAAATCTTAATCTAATTATTTTTAAGTATCGAGTTAAACTTACCGAGACCGCTGCTGAACAAGTCTATGTGGTCAATAAATTAATTACTTATCTGACCTTTATTCAGCTCAGAGATAATGCGGTTAAACGGACATCCTCTAATATTTACCAGAATTTTGGCTATTTTTAACTTCACTACGACGAAAACTAATTATTACATATAATAAAAATAAAAATAATAAAACTTATTAATAAAATTATTGTAAATTATGTTATAAGCAATATATTTATTCTTACAAATGTTGTAACTAAATACATAACGAAAATATACTTTAACATAAGACTAATATAGAACCTTATATAAGTACAAATCATTTTCCAAATTTAATTATTTTTTAAATGTAATATTGGAAGGTGATTGAGCAATGATGAATGATTGCTGTTATATTTTATGCATCGCCGTATAAGTAGCAAATTTCACTCAAAAACACTAGTACCTTAAACAAGATAAGCTTCTTATTTTGTTGCTCCGCTAACCACAGGAATATGTCCCTTGTGCCTGTAATTTTACCGTCTCGTCCTTATTCAAACTAGAACAGCAAAACAAAGTATAACATACAAAGTAATGTTGTTTTGTGGTTAAGTATGAACTTTAGTGCTATTCCGTAAGAACTCTCTACATATTTCACACGAGAAATGTTGAAAACCATCTTGCGGCTATACGTTATTTTGTGTGTTACCTTTAAATATTATAAAATTTTGTTCAATGTCGTTTATCACTTTCTAAAATTTTACGATACTGTACTGCGGGTTCGAGTTTGTTCTTACAAAACAGCTCTACTAATTCTGATTAATAATCGTCATACTAGTGTCCTTTTTAAGTCTTACAGAAGTCTATAATTTTTATTAAATTATTTTAAGATGAAACAACAACATTGTCTATTAAATTAATTATATCAATCCATAGTAATATTATACTTGTAAACTACTGAGCTGATGATTATGAATTTTTGCATATACGTTTTCAGGGGTGAAGCAAAGGACATAGTACCTCCCTCTCTTATACGCGGGCGAAGTCGCGCATGGAAACTAGTGTTAATAAAATTCATGAATATTATGCTGATCCGACGTTACCTTTGAAGTTAAATGGTTTTTAAAAATAAAGAAAAATCTTGTTTTAAATGTTCGCCTCGATTCATCGCTTGAAGCAACAACGATAGCCATCAAAAAAGCATTTTATTCTTCCTTTGTGTTATTTGAAGTTTTTTCGTTAAAATAAGATAGCGAATATTTCAGCAAAAATAAAATAAATTGAACAAAAAAATTGTTATACAAATAATTTTGACGAATGGACATTATTAAATTGCGATTTAATATTCACGAATAACTCTTAATTCTCTGAGTGTTATGCTATCTTGTTCAAAAGAGCTGTAGGTCGAACACAAATACGTTGGAGGCACTGTTTGCAATTCGCTTTTACGAGCCAAGCCGAGCTTGAAATTCAAAGGACCTTCTACCGAGTGTTGAATAATAAACCTTTATTTTGATATGTCAACATATTGTGAGATGGGATTTAGTTATGAACTTAATATACATAATACCTACATTTTATTGTATTAAATATACGTTAACGCAGTTACCAATTTTTTAATAATTTTACAATAGAATATTTTATTACACTCCAACTAATGTACTTATCTATACTAATATTATAAATGTGAAAGTATCTCTGTTTGTCTGTCTGTTACGCTCTCACGGCTAACCCAAAGACATAAAAGAAAATATTTTGATGAAATTTGGTATGAAGCATGCTATGAAAAAAGAACATAGACTTTTCTTAACCTAACTTCTGCCACAGACTGCCCCTCACCTTAAAGCGAGAAACAATCGCGGACGAAAACAAGTATAGTTAGTTAATCTGTTTGAGATTAATATATTTAAACTAAAGCTACGTTTGACCGATTACAGTAAAAGTTAGCAGGTGGATGTTCGTTTTAATGGAGAAGTTGTTTACATTATTCACTTTATACTCACCGCTAAATGGACCTAGTACTCACATCTGTACCGTTCGACTAATCCTCATGAAAATTATTGATTTATCTAAACAGGCAGGACAGCGTCTACCGGGTTTTATTAGTAAATAAAGCCTATGTGGTTTAATTACGATTTTCATTTTTAATTTATCAATGTTCATATTCTGTTTCAATTGAAACTTATTCTAGAAACCTGCCTTAGACTAAATTTTTCACAAAAGACAATGTTATATATCATTTATGTACAAGTAGCTAACTGGAAATATGCTTTTATGAATTCTCACTTGAATGGGAAGGTACTCAAATATTTTACCGCTAAACGGCAACACTGTATGAACTATGCTTGAAAGGTTCGAGTATAATTACAGGTACTAGAGACATAACACCTAACGTTAGGTCTTGGGATTTTTAAGCATAATGGTGTAAGAATATAGTTTTTTTTTTTTATTTAAATTTTTTAAATAAAGAATAAAGAAAACAAGTAAATTATTCAATTGTAAGGTATTATAAAAATTACATAAGTTTTTAATGAAACGCTTAAAATTGAAATTTTAATAAGGTTCATAAATCTCACTGAATAGCCAGTCACTGACATTATATAAGGCTTATATATTATCATATATTTTCAATAAATTTCAATACAAAGAATCCAAGTGTGACTGCGCTTTATATGAAATATAACGCTTGTAATTAATAGCAAATAAATTATTACGACAAAAATCAGAGCATTTTTGATTTTGTTTTTTTGATAGATATGGCCAAATTGTTGAAAAATTTGGCACTTCCTTCCAAATGAGTATAACCCCTCTTTTCAACAAATTCAAAGCACTTTTAATTCAACATAGCGATATTATAATTATTTTTTGTACGATATAATTGTTGTTTTTAATTATAATAATATCTGCCATAAATCTTATAGAAATTTTGATCGCCAGCTCCATAACTATTGTATTCAGTATAATATGTTATACATCTAAGATTAGTGTTTAGTATAACAAGTCTATCAATTAAAATTTAAAACTGTGATTCAAAGTTTCTCTTTATTCCAAACTTGATGCCTAATCTCCCGTTTCGCTTCTTCACCGTTGCTTTTATTTATAGATTAATTATAATGTTATATCGTTCCAAAAAATATATAAAACAAATTAGGAAACAAAGAACTTGCTCGTTATATATTATATAAATCGCAAGTATATTGTCAAAGCCGTGATATTACAATTTCACTAGTGATATTATAATTAAACGGTAGATTGTAAATCGACTTCATTTCTCACAATTTAACTGCCTGATTTTCCATTCGCCATTTGCAAAACAATAATATTAATCATTTGCATGTGCGCAATTTTCCGAATAAAATTATATTTAATGGTGATTTTTAATTTTTTTAAAACAAAAAAAAAACGAAATGAGATCAGATTAGGTCTATTTACTTATAACTCTATGATTGCAAAATTGACATTGGAAACGGTCCAATTAGAGATACCCTCATAATATAACGACCAGTAAAATTGTCAAAATATTATTGCCTTACCATATCACTATAATGTTCTCCAGACCAATTTCGGCGACGGCCAACTACGCAGGAGATATTATAGTGCACAAGTGTGTGCGCAAACACAGGTGCACTCTCTATTCCCTACTCTCATAATCCGATGAGATGGCAAATCCGACACGACCGGAAAGACCAACGGCTTTACGTGCTTTCCGAGGCACGGGAGTGTACATGCTTTCACCTTCCAGACTCCAGGCTGCTACTGAGAATTTTCTGAGAGAAAAGCCCAATAACTTTTTATTGGCCCGACCTGGGAATTGAACCCAGGACCACCGGGTCTGCGGCCTTACATCAAGCCACTAGACCAAAAGGCAGCCATATCACTATAGTGATATAGGAAGGTTATACCACTTTAGTGTCCCTGTGATATTACAATGTCACTAAAACCAGGCAGCTAAATTGTAAGAAATGAGGTCGATTGACTATCTACCGTTTAATTATAATATCACTAGTTAAACTGTAATATCACGAACCTGCGACATATATATATTCATAATATTTATGGCTTGTTCGTGATACCATTTCGGGCATATTTAATACTAGCTACCCGTTTCGTATAATTCATACTAAGTTACCTCTTCCATTTCTCTCCTTTAAAATTAAGAAAGGATTTTCGAAAATTTATCGTTTCTCAACGCATGTGTTCATCATAAAATAAACGTTCCAAATTCCAAATGTTTCATATTTTAGCTTTGCCGACTCAGTAGTTGATACTGTACGTTAATGACGAAATCAAGCAAGCAAAGCGGTACTAGTCGGGACTAGATTCCTGATAGTGTCAGATGATGAGATTTTATGAGATATTATAAAAAATATATATTTTATTTAAGCATGATGGGGAATGACAGTTTATTTAAATCTTAAATATTACAAAACGATATTAAATTACCGTCTGTACATGTCTCACTGCTAGACAAAGGCCTCCTCACAAATAAGGATTGGAGAGTATTCACCCAATAACATATTATTTTTAGGCCTTACAATAATACAATTAATGAGCTAAAATTTTTTAATGTGTATTGGAACATTTCTGCACATTACGGTCCAAATAAATTACATAAATGCAAATTAAGTACATAAAACCTAATTCACAATCTTCAAGTCTACTTGCTCAAAAAACTAAACTATCCTGGCAGAAAAACAAATAATACATTTTTTTTAGTTTCTGTAATCATAATTTAAATGTAACAACTACCACGCTAGATGCCTTATATATTCATCACACTTGTATAATGTATAATCGCATGATGAAACTGTCACTCGAGGGAGTCACAGAAACGTAGTATAATTGCTAATTAGTTTTTGATTAAGGAACAGATGGCTTAACTAATCTGCTTTCAGTATTTGCGGGCCTTAAGACGTGTTTTATGCATTTGTGTTGGTTGAATTTCCAACAGGATATATAATAGTGTGTAGGACCTTAAGGAACGAGCGATTGGGAAGCGCGATAGTAATATACTCTGGGATACGTGTCTTTAAAATGGTTATAAGTAATATCATATCTTGGAATATCAACTGGAGGCGTTTGACGCGCCACGCGCGTAAGGTAGACATTATATCATAAAACAATAATTATTTCAATGAGAAATATATTTAAAAGGACACATAATCTCGAGAGTCTGTTTGCCAAATTTTGGTTCTATTAGAATTTTATTTACTATTTAATTATTAATTATAAAATATCATACAGAACAATTATATAATAACATATTTGCGGAGATTGCTATCTGTGACGATACTAAACTATACCCTCACTAATGACTGAATTGTTTTTTGTTTAGCTTATTGACTGACCCAAAATTTTAGTCGTAAAATTTCTAAGGCTATTGTTTTGCTTTATTACAATTTAATTAAGTCATTAGTATAATTTTGCTTTTTATCTTTCTCGTTAATCTTAACTTAGCCCGCAGTAAATTCGATTGCGCTGGAAAATTTACGCATAAATAAATCTTACAACGCAATTAAAAAATACAAATGTTTTCCTGTAGTATCGCACAGAAACAATTACATAGACTTACAAACACTTTTATGATAATGTAACATATATTCATGGCAAAAGAAATTTCACAAAATCGTGAAAAAATACGTACAATATTGTAAAAGTGAAAAGGCATTTACAATCACGATTTAACATTTCGTCATTACTTTAAATCGATTTAATAATTTCTATAATTTATGTTAATTAAGGAAATTGCGCTTATTTCTTTCAGTCGGTTTGACCTCGTGGACAGATATTCTTATCTGGATTAAAAAATAAAGAAACTAGTAAGACGCTTACCATGCATCGAATTAGTAACAATATATATTTTTATTAAATTATGCATTTGTATGATGGCTAACTAGAAAAAGAACTAATACAATATATGTACAAAACTTATATCAGAAGATGAATCAAAAGCTTCCGCGAAGGTTTTAGTATATGCTCTCTGTTTAAATTTAGACTATTCACGTGACGTGAATTTCATGTTCTTGTATAAAATAAATGCTTTCAAAACGATTACGATTAAAATGAATAGTTTAATGAGTGAGTTCATAAAATACCTCGATTTTATGTTTATGGATGAAGGTACTATGAAAAATCGATACCAATAAGCTGGTGACATTGAGGTGATTTCTAATCAAGGTCGATTTATACTTTAAATCCGACGCTACTCATTAATTCAAGCATTCGTGCAAAGGTTCAACAAATCTTTGCCCTCTATTTATTGTCACGCGACGGAAAGTACGTTATAATGTATACACTTAGCTTACACTCTTACGGTTTTGTAATTAGTTATTTAATATTAATATACCGATATATATATATAGTAACAGTAACAGCCTGTGAATGTCCCACTGCTGGGCTAAGGCCTCCTCTCCCTTTTTGAGGAGACGGTTTGGAGCTTATTCCACCACGCTGCTCCAATGCGGGTTGGTGAAATACACATGTGGCAGAATTTCAGTGAAATTCGACACATGCAGGTTTCCTCACGATGTTTTCTTCACCGTTAAGCACGAGATGAATTATAATAACAAATTAAGCACATGAAAATTCAGTGGTGCTTGCCCGGGTTTGAAACCACGGTCATCGGTTAAGATTCACGCGTTCTTACCCCTGGGCCATCTCGGCTTATATATATATATATACAATATACTGATATAGATATATATATATATATATATATATCAGTATATTTTTTTTCTCACATAGGACATAAATAGTCGCTTCTATTCGAACAATGCAGAACCTAAATATACACGAATTACATAATATGTCAATCAGTATAAAATATAATTAAAATTGCCTATCAAATATTTCAATCCAATATATAAAATGATATTCTTTCAAATTAATTTTTTTTAAATATTTTTTACATGCATAAAATATTACATTGTTGAAATATGAATATAAACAAATATATTTTTTTTTATTTTGCGGACGAATGGTTCAGTAAGTCAAACTGTTAACCATAATCTATTCATTTATTTTCAGTACCGTTATTCCAATCAAGTTATGCTAATACCAACAACACACAGAGGGTCTTGATGTTTGCAATAATTGCTATGCATATATGAACTAAGTTTTGCATACATAGTTATTACAATATCGCATTTTATCTGGCTTATATGTAATATAATTACATCCGTGGTAATCAATATAAATATTATAAAGATACAGGATCTACCGTCCTATATGTTTTTCTTTTCATATAATTATTATTCTTTATAGGCGCAGGACAGCTATGTAGTCTAATTCGACGAGCCCGTTGGCGTGGTTGGTAGATACTTGCCTTTCACGCCGAAGGTGTGGGTTCGATTCCCACCCAGGACAGACATTTGTGTGCATGAACATGTCCGTTTGTCCTGAGTCTGGGTGTAATTATCTATATAAGTATGTATTTACAAAAGAAAAGTAGTATATGTAGTATATCAGTTGTCTGGTTTCCATAGCACAAGCTTTGTACAAGCTTAATTTGGGATCAGATGGCCGTGTGTGAAAAATGTCCCAGGATATTATTATTATTATTAATTGCATAACAAATATTTAACCAATATATATTATATTGTACCAATAAAATCGCACAGAGCTTTATGCTGCATTTAAAATCATGTATTTGGTTAAATATTATATGTTACAGAAGGCGAAAGATTTTGTATGTTTAATATTATTATTTAACAATGTCGATACGGTCAGTGTGCACGTGCAACACCGTCCAGCGTTCCCAACACAATGATTTTGAAGTCTATTGTCTTATGACACTGCCAGTGTCACCATTAGTCATACACAAATGAAAAATAACAGTATATTTAATTATTATTATTTATTCTCTAACATATATAATAATAATGAATCTATTAATATAATTACAATTCAATGAATATAATTAAAAAATCAGTTTAATAAAGTTTTAATTTCATCTCGTTCTGAAAATACAAGAATAGTGCACTTAAATACTACATATATTTTAAAGCAAATAATATATAGTTTAATAAGCGTTCTGTGATATAATATTATATTTATCAGCGCGACAACATTACTAACAACAATAATAGTTACGTCAAATCGTCATGTACTAATATGAATTATATTTTGCGATAATTGTAGCATAATATTTCAATCGTTTGCTCTTTGACTACACAGATACGGCTAGCGATGTTCTGGCTATACTTTATTGGTATGTGTCGGTCTCAGCGTTTGATGGGCGTTTGTATTTGTAACCATTTGAGTCAAGGTGACAAAGTCCACGTCCCGCTGGCTTGTTATTAACTGAAACAAAATATTGGCTGGCTCAATATTTTGTTTCAGCGGTGCATCATATGAACAAAATATAAGAATATACATACATACAATGGATGAAATTTTGCCACATATGTATTCATCCACTTTTTTTCATTATCATGCGTCATATAAATTCTAAGTTCAAAACGCTTGTCGTGTATATAATTTTTGTTATATTTGCAAGGATGATATGTCTTAAGTTGAGCTGTTCGAGCGCCAGCGGCAACACTTTTGTAAAACCATAAATAATGCTAATAAAAATGACGCTGAGTCTCGTATCCTCTTATGTAATAAAAGTATTCATAAATTTTATAGAGGTTAGTTAAGCTTTTTTTTATAACTCTCGCTTTTGATCTTACACAAATTATAAATTATTCCAGTCATCATTAATCTCCTTAAAATACGATTTACAATACATGGAGATTGTACATACATAACATTAGGTATAAACAAAGAAAATAAGCAAAAGAAAGAAGCATTTTACCGAAGCCCATAATTGAGATTTTTTAAATTTGTTTTTTTTTTAACATTATTTGACAAAGGTATTCACCGATTCCGATCCTTAAAACGTAGCTTTCTACGTCTAAAAGAAAATAATATAAATACGTGCTTTTTTTTTATTAGCCGAAGTTTTGAAACCCAATTGTCACCGCGGATGTCACGTAGCTCGCAATAACCTAACATATGTCACGAACTCATGCCATTCGTTGTTACTTGTACCACATTCCAATGTATATTGTACTTTTGTTACCTCGTGAAGAATTTAAAGTAAATGTATTTTAACATCGTAGCCCCGCTGTTCTTGTTACGCTAGTACTAAGAGTTATATTAGCATGATTGATTATACATAGGCAATTTTACCGATTTTAATTACTGGCTAGTGTGAAAATCTGTCATTATACTTAGAATTCCAAATTCAAATTAATTTTATAATTTAACTAAGATTTCTGTATTTGTTTATATACAATATTGGCCAATAAAGATTAATTCAATAGGTTTTTCTTTGTAACACATGAATATTAATTTTAAAAGTTTATAAAAAAGGTGTTTCGTAATTGTCTTCATTTGCTAGTTTGACGGCATTAATCTTGTAATATTATTTATTCATATTAGTCATACTTCTTACTTTGTACTTCTTACTGCTGACTTTGTAATAAAAATATACAATTATAATATGTAGATAAGATTAATAATACAATGTTTTTTTTTATATTTAAGCATTACATTAATTGCAAAAAAATAATTTATTTTAACTTGTACACATAACCCTTCTCTTTTATTATTAAACATCCTTAAATATAAAATTGTAAGGTCCTATTAAATAATTAATAGTAGCGGGGCGAGCCTTCAAAGATGGTCCAAACCATTCCAAATGAAAACTCTCGATAACTTTCGAGACGAATGTTTCCATTTCAAGTTCAGCAATGCGTCGACCTGATGAAAAAATCTAATTGAAATAAATAAAATAGAAATATTATGTTTAAAAAGAGGTCACGGGCCTGATTTATATTGATGGGGTTGGCTCACATGACTATGAGCTATGTATAGGGCTATGTGGGACTCCATTTCCTAAAGTAAGAAAGGCTTTACATCAATACTATATACTTATATACAAAAACCTAAACGCTACTAACTTCTTTAAATTTGGACAGCTACTAAGAATTTCTCGACAGAAAGTAACCGAGATTATTTTCGATAATAGGGATTCGAATCCAGAACCTCCTAAGCTGCAGTTTTATAAGCTTAACAATAGACAAGCGAGACAAATAAAAAAAAGAACAACATGCATATGCATGTTACTATGTCATGTTGTATAAATATTAATATTCTATAAAATTACCTACCTATGCAACTTCGCACACCAAACCCAAATGGACGATAAGCGAAGGGGTGTGCGTTCCCATAATACAGGGGATCATCTTTATCAACTATCCACCTCTCTGGTATAAACTCGGACGGTTGCGGGAAATATTGCTCCATTAATGACATATACTGATTACCAACTACCACAAACATCTGAAATATGATTTATACACTATATACGCTTTTAATTGCAATTATAAAGAATTATAATTCCCATAAGCCAACAAGCTTAAAACTATTACGCTTAATTTGTGAATGTCGATTACTTAATTTTAACAAAAATTAATAATAATAAAAATATAATATTTAAAGGAGCCGAAATGACTCAGACGCTGGAACGCGTAATTCTTAACCGATGATCACAAACCCAAGCAAGCACCACTTAACTTTCTTGTACTTCATTTAGGTTTATAATTCTTCATCTCGCGCTTGGCGGTAAATGAAAACAGTGTAAGGAAACCAACATGTGGCACAATTTCAATGAAATTGTGCCACATGTTTATCCAGTAACCTAGATTGGAGCAACGTGGTGGAATAAGATCCCAACAGTGAGACATTCACAGCCTATTAGTTTACTTCTGCTTTTTTTAATGTCTTTATATTACCTTACACCTTAATATTATTTTATAATGTATTTAATCTTACATCTTTCGGTATTTTGTAGCCCAAAACATTGTATTCTTTTGTTATTTGTCTTAAATTTCCACTAACTACTGGCAATAATCTCATAGCTTCTTTAATACAACCTTTAAGATATGGCTGTTTTTCTTGCTTTGACATTATCTCTTCTCGTAATTTGTTTTGTTTCTCCGGATTTTTCGCAAGAAGAAATAACGTTGCTATGACTGAATGGGCAGTCTGAAATTCATAAATTTTGATTCTATATAAGTTGGTCAATTAGAGGACATTTTATTTTTATGTAAGCGAGAAACAAAAAAACTCGTCCATAATAAAAAGATGTTAATAAAAAATAATTTTCTACTTGTAACAAAATATATAAGTTTTTGAAATGTTTTTGCACTTATAACTCCAATGTTCAAGTTTTATAAATGTTAATGACACAAAGATATAACTTGATGCGATTCATCGTTTTTGTACTTCGGAATTTTCTGCCACATTTGTTTCCCTAACAGGAGACGAGGTAAATGTATTATTTCGTTGTGTCTTAATAGGACTTGTTCCATTCCCAGGGAACCACTATCACTTCTTCAGGTATTTTGCCATCATCACGACTCATAAATAAGTGAGCTCAATAAGAATAGGAATATGGCTGCAAGAGCCCTTATTCATATAACTATATGCAAACTAAAATATTAGTAATGTTAATTTTTTATTTAGCTTATAGTTTCCTACCGTATCGATACCAGCGAACAGCATATCGCTTGCCATTATTACTGCAACTTTATGATCTATTTCAAGTAATTTTTCAAGCACACCTTTTTCTTCATTTGGTGAATCTTTCCTATTCTTAAGATTTTCTATTGCTTTGCTTATGAAATATTCATTTAACCTTAAACAAAATAATTTATATTTATTTCTGAAATTATTCGTAATAATATTTATGATAACTTTATTAATTACATATGTATAACTACGAGTATATTCTAAAAAGAAACTTAACTGGTAATAAAAAAAAAGTTAGTAAAATTCATATTACCAAATGTTTTTCTTTCTCTGTTAAAGTTATAATATACAAAAATTTGAATTTAAAATATATAGTGAGTTGAAAGTTGAATTAAGTAAATATTAAAAGAAGGTACAGAGCACAATTACAGTTTATAAAGATAGACGTTTAATCGAAAAGTTAAACCAATAAATTTATTGATTGTTTTTTTATTATAATTATAATTTATTATTTAATTTTCACATTTTTAAAAATTACTGATGATTTTTGTTACTTTTAATTGGAATTTGATTACATTGAATCTGGTAGTGCTATGTACATTTGTCATTGACGTTCATATTAGATATACTATTATTGTTTTATAAATTTATTTTTTCAATGCTTTATAAGTATGTTGTAAGTGTGTTTTTACAAATAAATAAATAAAGGCTTACTGAATTTGATCTTCATAATGTTTCATTGTTTTCTTAAACGTTGGAGTCGATATGTATCTCCAAAGACTTGGCTGGAAGTCAAGTTTTTGTGCATTGATCATGACGTCATGTACAACTTGTATTAGCTTTTTCACAGGAGAATCTTCCGTGAGGTTAGGATTAAAACAGTTAAGCCGTCCGCCAAGCGCTACCACGCCAACAGACTCCAATGCCCACAAGTTCATTTCCATGTCAAATTTACCATCGATCATATTTTTTTCATTGCGCTGTGATTTCATTCTATAATAAGAAACATTACTATCTTATGTCTTTCATTGCGAATGACCACTCTCTTTCAGTTAATCAGATACGTGACCATTTGCCTTTCTACTATTTCTTCGTTTTTCATCAAACAAGAACAAAGAATGAGTACATACCTTTTCACCATATCTTCTGCCACTTCAGTTAAAATATCTCTATACAGCTTGATCGATTTTGGCTGTAGTAAGGCTGGGTTCACAACTGATCTGAATTTGCGCCATGTTTCTCCATGCCTGAAATAAATATCTATAATGTACAACAAACTAAAATCGATATAGTTACTACTTCCATTTTCCTTTTAAATTATCATATAAAATCTCTTATATTCATTAATTAATCGTACATACAATTATGGTAGCAAGCGACACTTAAACATGAATTGATTAAAATAGGCATTGCAACGAATACGTATATATTATTATTTGCTATTATGTCATAAATTTAAGTATATTAAATGTAAATAAAAATATATTATATGTAATCTTCTCCTCAAAGAGGAGGCCTTAGCCCAGCAATGGGACATTCACAGACTGTTACTTTTGTATATATGTATAAATAGAAATATAATATAATTCTACACAAAAGCGCGTAAAACTCAGTATTCGTAACAGAAGATAAACCTTTTTTTTTCTAAGTATAATATTTAATTTTTTTTTTTCCAACATTTTCATTCAAAACCAAGGGCTTATTTTTTTATATTTTCAAAATTACGTCCGGCGAAAGTGCCCTGGACGTCTACCTCATAGATTTTCTTCACTTTTAGAATTATTTTTTACAATTTTTTTTTGAGCATCATAGAGACATAATAATTAGACATAAACAAATAAATAGTAGCCTTTTTATTTTTTAAAAATTTGATGCGCTCGCTATAACACTTGGAGAACGTAAATCAAAAATGCAATGACGTAAGAATTTAATTAACTGGACTAGATCGAGTTGTATTGATCTGATCTTTAATCGTTATCGATATGGAAAATTCATATAGTAAAATTCTCGCCAGCTCCGATATAATCATATCCTAATAACATATTACTTTTTACTTACTCCGTCAACAGACCTGTAGATTCATTAAAGACTGCGTATTTTTTTTTGCTGTGATGTTTTTTAAAATATTCCAAAGATTGAAATCCAGGCCGTGCAGGAGCCCAGTTTTCATTTCGGAATATCTAAAATATTTATGGAATTGAATATTTAAAATCTGCTTAAGAAAATAAACAAATAATTTATTAAACTAAAAAATGAAGTGAATTTATCTAGTAGTTTAAGAATGATTAAATTTTTATTATTATTATTTATTTACATTAAAAATAATGGTACGTATAGAAACATACTTACACGAAATGCTGCTTCCGGGTCAAATAGCAATATTAGTGGCGACGATCCCAAAACTCCGTCAAGCTTAACGATTGGTCCGAAGTTCTTATACAATATCTCTTGTAATTCATTGTGATTATGTAACATACCTAAACAAAATTACAAATATAATATGACAATAAAAATAACTGGACTAGAAATACTAACTATTAAAAAGTTAATTTCGTACAATCTATTAAAAAACGCCTACAAAAAAAATATCCTCGCTTAGTTTAACAGCTTAATTTTATTATGAAATCGGCTAAGGCGTTTAGGATCTAATTGTCACATACACTAAAAGAAAAATAACTACAGATATTTTAATAATCTAAAGTAACTAAAAATTATAAAAGTCAAGAAAAATGTCGCAATGAAATGAAATCCGTTGCTTAAAATTCTACACTATATTAGCCGTTTAAATAAAGGTTTCTTGGTTCGCCCGAACTATTAATATTTTAAATTATCAATATTTCTGAAATGTTCCTCATACCTCCTGGTAAGAAGTGCAGTATCTGGCCAATAATAGGCAGAGAGGATGGTCCAGGAATTTCTTTCCATGATTTTAAATTGGTTTCATCGGTGAAATTTATATCGTTAATAGTCGATATTGATCTGAAATTTTAATAATAATTTTAATATAACTAGATAAGAAGCATATTGTACATATTTCGATATAATCAATGAGGCAGATTTATTTAATCACCCGATGATAACTAATCTCTGCTATCAATTTTACGCTCTCAATACTTAATACTCGCCTTAGAATTTCATTTAAGAAAGGTAATACTATGATTATACGATTTAATTTATTATTGCGTCTCTAACATTATAGGTTCATGTACCTTTTTTATGTATTTAATATTATTTACAAGATAAATTAATATATAATCAAATTTCCTTATAAGTCGCATAAATTCCTTAACGCTATTCCAAAAAAATACCTAAAATATTGGTGACAAGAGGGACAGAAGAGAAAAATGTGTCAACGGTCATATGTACCATCAATGTTAATGCAAATATTTGTATAAATCATTCGACTAATTGTCTTATTGTATTTTTTTTAAATAAAACAATTGCAATGACTCTTTTAAACAATTAGTATTCCTCCACCGCTCTAATTAAGCGAATTAAAGTAAGAGAGGAGGAGGAACTTGCGCTAGGAGTGGAGATGATAATAACCCAAAGTCAGTATTGAGTCTGCAATTTCCACATCGCTAGGCAGTCTATAAGCTGCTGCGCTATTAAAGCTTAAATCTTTGTATTGTGTGCTTTCGAACTCTTGACCCAGGGTTTCGAGTGGAAGCCGTTTATTGTAATTATGACTTTGGAGTTCTCTAGAAACAAGTTGGCCTGTAAAGTTATAATTAATCTTGTACGGTGGGGTTTCCTACGATTGTTTTTGAACTCTCAAACCTGTCATACAATTAAAATAACCGCCGTTCTTGTAACTAAATGTGATTCAGGTATATACTAAATCATAAATAATATTTTCTTTAAAAACTCAATTTACAATAGCTACAGACATAATTATTGTTTTAATATTATAATTGATTGACATTTAATTATTATGAAATGTTATATACTTATCTTTTTTACGAATGTATGTTATTAATTTAATAAATGTATAATTCAAACTGAGATACAATCTATCGTAGTTAACATCTCAGCACAACATCATTTCTTAAACTAGAAAAACTCGATCAACCTGCTTGTTTTTTAGAAATAATAAAAGTATATAAGCAACTTTATTATATCGAGTTATTATATTAAAACAATTCTATTTATTGTGGGGTCATTCTTTAGCAAGGAAATTCACTTACTAAATGATATTTTAAAAATAATTAGTATGCGTTGCAAGGAATCAATATTTTTTTTATTAAATTGTTCTATGTGTCATAGTTACCTATTCTAAATCTTCGCGGAAGTGCGCACAATAACACACCAAAATGTCATTGCTATTAATGTTTAGTCCTTAGAATAAAAGTGTTCGACTCGATATTGAATTAAGCTATACATTTTGCTTCAATAGACGTACTTTTTTTAAGCCAGATCTATAATTTTTAATAGCCAAAAGTATGTTTTAACCTTGGCATAAGTGTGTAAAACTCAGCATTGTTTCACTATTTTAAGTAAAATAGTCACAAAAAATTTAACAGAACCTGTATAAACAGGAGACATAATACACACGACCGTAAAAAGTCAAAAATGACCGAATATAACCGTGAACCTGGCAACCCTAATCACGATATTGTTTATACGGGACAACAACAAACATGTAACAAAGAAACATCGATTTTTATATAAAGATAAATGTAAAAAATAAACTAAAACATACCTTACAATTGACAATTCCTTACAAACGGCCTCTAAATTAAACGGCAAGCGTCTCAAAGCGTGCATTATATCACAATTATAACGAATTTAACGAAGAAAAAATTCACCGCCAATACGTCCCTTCATATCTTATCTATATTGAATCGATATTTATGTATGTATATAGTTTGTTATCAATTTTGATAATTTTTAGAAAATCAATGTATTCTAATAATATAAAACCGAATGCACGTTTAACGGAGTAACGCGGTTACTGAACGAGGCATTACGCAATACAAGATTTATTTATATGACCTTGTTTTTTATTGTTCCTTTGATATTATTAGATCCCAGTAAACTCGTTTATGATTAATTCTTAATGTACGCTTACAAAAAATATAAAAATAGTAATAAATTATATTTTAGTATGTAAATTATGCTTCTTGCAATTTCTAATAAAAAAACATACTATTTTGTCAAATGACTCGATTAGTTTAGTAGCCTACAGATCCTGATGTCCTGAGTTCAAATCTCGGCTCAGTCTGATAAAAAGTCTATTGGGTTCCGTTAAGAAATTTTTAGTAGTCCAGTCCAGTTGAAATTCAATTAGTTCTAGTTGAAAAGAAACTAAAAGCAAGGGAAAAAACACTGGCTTATAACAATAGTCTTAAATTACTAGTTCAAGTACACATCTATCAGCCAGCCTAATTAAACCAAAGTGCCTTTCATACTTATATCTACAGGCATTGAGTACCGTAATAATATGTTATCATTCCAAACATAGTAGAACAATATTCAATCAAATAAATATTGCGTCAAACGCATCGATACCACGTAGGTACTAAAATGGATTTAACATAATTTGTTATATCGTCTACCGTAGTAGACTTGTTGATTGTAATATTGTTTATCAAAATATAAATATAACATACCCAATTGTTATAGTTAATGGAAAACTTTGTTTTTAACTAAAATTTAGAATTCTATAAGGTTTTCTAAATACTATAAACTAATAATAGACATTAGTTGTAACGCTCGAAACACTAAGCGTCGCTTTGCTATTTTTGGTTAATAATTATGCAAAAAGTAATTCAATGTTTATTATTTGCTCGTGGTGAACTAAGCAAAAGGAAATACATGCAGGCTACAATTTCTAATGCATAATGTTTTATATAAAGAATCATAGGTATATAGTTATCCTACTTCTATGTCATGCTATATGTTTTTTAATATTCTTAACACCAAGTTTAGGCTGTCCCTTAAAGGACGAGTCATTTTGCTAGAAAAGACATTTATCATGTAAAACTATTCTTATAAATATATATATTTATTTATTTATTTTTATTTTTTTTTTTCACCAAACGCCCTTAGACATTGGCATTGTAAGAAATGTCAACCATCGCTTACATAGCTAATGCGCCACCAACCTTTGGAACTAAGATTTTATGTCCCTTGTGCCTATAATTACACTGGCTCACTCATCCTTCAAACCGGAACACAACAATAACAAGTACTGCTGTTTTGCGGTAGGATATCTGATGAGTGGGTGGTACCTACCCAGACGAGCTTGCACAAAGCTCTACCACCAGTAAAAATTCGTGCAAGATATGGACGAAATCAAATGCTAGAGATCTTTCAGTAAATGCTAGTGATTAATATGTAAGTGTATATTTGTAGTTAGATGTTACACAATGCCACGTATTTACAGTTTCATTCAAAAACATAAATCATTAAATAAAAAAATTATAAAATAAATTTTAAATAAAGCTTAAGCTTATTTAATAATTATGAGAATGATGCCTTTTTGAGTTCTTACTACACTTAAACCAAATTCAAGTACTAGGATCGCATAAGTTCAATATAAGGCCAATGGAAACTATGGTTCCAACGCATTGTCAATAATAATGTTTGTAACAAATGACATTGTGTTCGACAAACGAACCGAGAATAATATAGCGGATATGGTCAATTCGTATTGTTATAGAGTGTGCTTCGATCAGTGCAAAGCGACTTAATATCAATAATAATTCTTATGTTGTTATGTTTGTCATATCTATAAAAGTTATTTATTTATTTTCTATAAATAAAAAACTTTTGTAGATAAAACAAATACGAATATACATTATCACAGCATTTTAAAGTCTTCGCACAATTTAAATTACTATGTGTATACGTGATCCATATCATAAATGAGATGAGATTTGTTTATTGACATAAATATCATTATTAGAATTGAATATTGAAGGAATATATCTAAATAAAAATTTAAAACGCAACTTTAAAAAGCATGAACACTTAGAATGTTGCTAAGAACAGTATTTATGTGAATCGCAATTCTGATTTGTAGAAATATTTTTCACAAATAGATCACCTGAATCAAATATACATATATAAAGAGGACACAAGTCAATCTTTTGTTTATATATTATATAAGATAGATATATCCACATAATATTATGTATTTTGTATAAGTTGTCAAAACATATATTTGTATCTCGTATAATAATATAATTTAATCATTACAAAAAAATTATATATCAATCGGTTCAATAAGAACTTAAATACACAATATCAATTCACTTGTCTAAATACTAATACAGCAACACTGCAGAAACAATACGATGTTCCTTTTAAATAATATTTCTTTAACAATATGTATACAAAATCCTAACATGTATGTTTATATCTGTGGTACCTAGATACAGTTCAGTAAAAACTGTCGTTTTTGCTCAACGTGTTTAATTGAAGAGTTTATTAATTTATTCATTTATTAGACAATTATCACTTTCCAAGTCTTGACTAATTGATAATTTTCAATAACTACATGTCGTACATACGTAAACATTTCACTCAGACTGAGTCATCTAGTTGCAATAAAAATAGTTGACTAGAAGAGATCATTTACCTTGCATTGGTCATTAAGTATGGACGTTTCAAGCGCCTAGATAAAATATGTTTGTTTTGGTCAAAGTCAGTTTACTTTCGATAATCTTGTCTCAAGTGCAATGTGCTCCTAAGAAGAAATCTTATTCGGAAATTAAGCAATGTGATATCGGTCCACTGGCTGATGAAATAGCATCTTACGATACAGTAGTCAAGGACATAATAGACTACGCGGTTAGTGGTCCGTTCAAAAGGAAGACTTACAATGAGTAAGTAATAAATATTGGCTTTATTACTGATCGTGTCTCGGTTGTACGTAAGTGAGATATCGTTATCTCATGTGAAACTAATACATATTCATTTTTCAACTCATAAGTACCTAATCTTACAATTTCAAAATTTCTACAAAATCGAATATATTTATTAATGTGATATAAATGTGAATTAACCAGCCAACACCAATTACCAATAGGCATTAACATTATCTTATATTATAAATGCGCTGGCAACCATGAGATCTAACTCGTTACATCCGTATGCCTATAATAACTTTGGCTTAATCGCCCTTTATGATCCGTGATGGCGCATCGGTTAGAAGACGTAAATCGTTAACGATGGTTCAAGCCTGCGAATACCACTGAATTTCAATGTAGTTGGATCAAGATAATCAATGTCAAATTTCATTGACTGATTTCGGATACTCAGAATGACTATGTAATGTTGTATATATATATAATATATATAATAAGAGTTGTAAAGAATAAATATCTCTATAATCTTAGACGATATATAATGAAATCAACAGAAATGGAGAGAGTACGAAATGTGTGGACCACTTAGCTTCTTAAAACAGCAGTTCTTGTTATTGTTGTGTTCCGGTTTGAAGGGGGAGTGAGCCAGTGTAATTACAGGCACAAGGGATATAACATCTTAGTTCCCAAGGTTGGTGGCGCATTGGCTATGTAAGCGATGGTTGACATTTCTTACAATGCCATTGTCTAAGGGCGTTTGGTGACCACTTGCCATCAGGTGGCCCATATGCTCGTCCGCCTTCCTATTCTATAAAAAAAAATAGCTGTGTGTTTGATAACGCAAGGTCAAATGTAGAATCGAGTACTTAGTAAAAATAGAGTTTATGATTTATTTAGTAGTAAGTAGTAACAGCCTGTTAATGTCCCACTGCTGGGCTAAGGCCTCCTCTCCCTTTTGAGGAGAAGGTTTGGAGCTTATTCTACCACGCTGCTCCAATGCGGGTTGGTAGAATACACATGTGGCATAATTTCAATGAAATTAGACACATGCAGGTTTCCTTACGATGTTTTCCTTCACCGTCAAGCACGAGATGAATTATAAACACAAATTAAGCACATGATAATTCAGTGGTGCTTGCCCGGGTTTGAACTCACGATCATCGGTTAAGATGCACGCGTTCTAACCACTAGGCCATCTCGGCTTTTTTTTATGATTTATTTAAAATATCGTTATTATTAATAAATCGTAATTTATAACTTTTAAGTAATAAAGTAATGAATATTGATAACTATTATTTATAAGTCCTCGAAGCCATAGGATCAAATGACACACAGTGCACTGCCCTGAATGAATAAATGAATGAATTTACCCGTGTCACCCAGAATGATGTAAGGACTCTAACGATATTCCATTCATCCAAATCTATAACGGTATTTAAAAGTTGTAAAATAAAGAACCTCACATACACGACTTATTTTTTATTTGATTATTCTTTCTTTAAAATCCACGTGTATATTGAAATACCCTCGGGGATATTGAATTTTTACTTATTTATACTGTTTTCACTATACTACTTCCGATGAACAAAAAATCCTAGGCAATAAGCTAATTATAACAATCTCGTCACGGTTATAAAGATGATTCAATGTTTTTAAAACAGTTGCACATTTTCTAAACAAAGTTTAAATTAGTGATAAAATTTTAATAACAAAATGATTAGCGTTGATATTATCTTGGGTTTTCTTGAACATTTTTTTTTTTTCGTTCATGGTATTTCATAAATTAGTAATACATATAAATAGTTTATTTTAGTTTTAGACGGCGTGTTTTTGTTTTAAATTTGTAATGTGTAATTTGTTCTTTTTGCTTGAGCTGACCACGGATGCATTTATTTTTTTATAATATTGATAGGCGGAGGAGCAAATGGATTACCTGATGGTAAGTGGTCACCACCGCCCATAGACATTGGTGTCGCAAGAAATATTAAGCATTTATGTTATGTTACACCGACTCTCACCTTTCTAACCGAAACACAACACAAGTGTGGGTGGTACCGTCCAAAACGGTCTTGCACAAAGCCCTACCACCAACTAAATTTATAGTTATACTGACACTCTGCTGTAGCCTCTTCGATCTTTGGGAAAACTGCCATCATAGGAGTTTAAGTGGAAGAATTCCACAAAAAAGCTTTCTCCAGGTTCCCGAGTACATTCTGAGAGTTGCGTCAGCGTAAAAAAATATGTATTCTTAAATTAGTATAGGCTTCATCGCTCGAAAGACTTAGACTTATTATATTAATATAATATTAATATATTTTAATTTATATTAAAAAATGCGAGAAATACATAATATTGGAATTTGTAATTCCAAGAAAACTTCATAAGATAGAAAAACGATCTTACCTAATCCTAAAAGTCTGAAAACATTAAGATAATATCGAATATATCTCTAGTAAATATGACATTTTCGACAGCCGACGATTTTTCTCATAATGATAAGATAGTCTCTCAACAAAAGGGCATTTTCTTATCACAACATCACATTATTATCAAGGCACGGGTAGAAAAATGAGTTTCTCGGCCCGAATCTTTGTAACCCTTTTTATTATTTTTGTTAGTGAGGCTAAATTTTTACCAACAAACCGTAACAGCTGCCGGTCTTTATTAGGAGATGATCTGATAAAAGAGATAGCGTCGTATAAACATGTAAAAAATGAGATATTTAAATATGTTTTGGAAGGTGATTTCAAGAGTAAAACTTACGATGAGTGAGTAAATATTATTTGTTTTTTTTTTTTTTACTTTATTGCTCACATAATTATCGATTAAAGGCTACCGTAGTTGTCGCACCAAAAGTTATATAATATTAAAACGGATCTACCCTCTTTAAAAATATGTATGTATACGTGTGTAAAACCAGTACCAATTTGTGATATTTTTTTAATCAACGTGTAATATTCTAGAAAATAGGTGTGAATAGTTTCTTTGTAGCAGAATCTATTAGATATGAAATAAAAAATAATAATTGTTCTATTTACATTCCCAGGTTGGAAAAATTTGTTGATACCTTCGGTGCGCGGCCCTCGGGATCGCAAGTTCTCGAAGATTCTATCGATTACATGATTCAGCTAACTCGAGAGGAGGAAATAAATGACATCGTTACGGAAGAGCTTGAGGTAATTAAGAGCAATAGGAAACACGTTTCCTCTGTATTCATTTTATATTATGCTGTTTTTGCGAAACTTTGTTATATAAATCGAAATCACAAACTACATTTTTGTAGTGGTATGTACAATAATAGTAAATAATAATAATATAATATTAAACATATTTACAGGTACCCCATTGGATAAGAGGAACAGAAAAGTTAACTATGTTAGCACCAAGAATTAAAGATATTGATCTATTAGGCCTTGGGCGTAGTGTCACCACGCCACCTGAAGGGATCACAGCTGAAGTAGTAGTTGTAAAAAACTTTGAAGAACTGTCTAATTTATCGAATGATGATGTTAATGGTAAGATCGTTGTATATGATCCAATATTTACAACATACGGCCAAACTGTTGTTTATAGAAGTCAAGGAGCAGCAAAAGCAGCAGAAAAAGGTGCTGTTGCTTCATTAGTAAGATCAATTACTCCATTTTCTATCAACACGCCTCATACTGGATCTCAATACTACGATGATAATATTAAAAAAATCCCTGCCGCTGCAATATCGCTTGAAGATGCAGATTTGTTAAGGAGATTTTATGACAGTGGAGAAAAAATTGTGCTAAATATCACAATGTCATCGACACTCGAAACGAAAACTTCAAGAAATACTTTAATCGACTTAAAAGGTACTAATCATCCAGAAAAATTAGTAATTGTCTCCGGACATATAGATAGTTGGGATGTTGGTCAAGGTGCGATGGATGATGGTGGTGGCTTATTTGTGAGTTGGGCAGCACCAGTTATTCTAAAACGTCTTAACCTAAGACCCAAACGAACAATTAGATCAATTTTCTGGACAGCCGAAGAATTAGGCTTGATTGGTGCCTATGCTTACGAAGAAAAACATAGGAATGAAAGTCAAAATATCAATTTCATAATGGAATCCGACGAAGGAACCTTCGCTCCACTTGGTTTAGCAGTAGCTGGTACCCAAAAAGCTCGCTGCATTATAGCAGAAATCTTAAAACTATTCAAATCAATAAATGCCTCCACATTAGTCGAAGACGACAGCCCTGGTTCTGACATTACTGTAATTATCAAGAATGGAATTCCTGGAGCAAGTCTTCATAATGCGAATGAACGCTATTTTTGGTTCCATCACACAGAAGGAGATACAATTAATGTCGAAAATCCCGATGAACTAGATTTATGTGCAGCATTTTGGACAGCTGTGGCTTACATTATAGCTGATATTTCAATTGATATTCCGCGATAAAATATTGTTTTAAATTAAAATATATCCAAATACCATACGAAAAATAAATAATTCATATATTCATTTCAGTTTTTAATATTGAGCACTTACATAGCTTTCACATTAAAATAAAAAACGAAAAATACCTTCATCACCTTATTGTTAACACTTTATTTCAATTATAATAACACGGACTTCCACAAATTATTTGTAAACAATGGCTTGACCTATACTATCTTAGTTTTGGATGTGTTCAATACAATATATATTATATTATATGGGAGTGTATTGTGTCGACACACCACACTCCCTGATAAGTTCGCGAGTACTTGTAGATGAATTTGATTTAACAGGCTTTCTGCAGAACCTCATCAATATCCATTAATGGTCGCCCGGAGCTCTTCTTCCTTTCCAATGTCGTATCTCCACTGTTAATTTTTTCAAACCAACGCCGTGCAGTGCACTGGTCAAAGACATCTATCCCTTCATATCTTATAATTACACAAAGCGAATTTCGTAGAAAACTGTCATGTTTCTTCTCTGAAACAAATAACTAAACCAGGCTTTTTTTTAAGTCGAATAGGAAAAAACTAGTTTAGAGTAAGTATAAAATAGGATTAAAATATTTACAGACTTTTAAATCTTAAATAGGATAAAATAATATGATAAAACGGTCATTTTTTTGACACACCGTATTAGCTTGCACGATCATATAAATATGCGTTGCTACAAATATTTTCTATGCCTCATTTAGTTAAACTTTTGTCGTTATTCAGAAGGAATTAGTAATTTGTTGTGACCGACAATTTCTAATAACTATTAAATCCTTTAACTAGTGTAATATTAATCAAATACTTAAGCAACTTACTTGCAACAATACATCTACTACTAAATAGTAAAGTTTAAGGCAATGTATATTAATGTGTTCTGAAAGTATCAAACATATAACTTTTTTATCAAGTTAAAAGACAACCCATTAGTTAAATACACCGATATGAGTTCTCATGCATTGTTTCTTTTTTTTTTTGTTATGGTAGAAAGAGTGAGTGAACTGTTCAATTATCAGTTATAGAGTTGATTTGAAGACTCGTTATCTGATTGTTCGGCTATGGTGAAGATACAAAATAACACTCTTGGCGCTTGATATATAATAGTCCGTTTAATCGACAACGTACTCAGATTGCAAATTGACTTTACGGAAATAATCGGATTGGAAACACAGTGAATTCGATGCCACGTAGTGTTTTTCTACAGAACCGCTCGTTCTGCCTTCACTATCCTGACCCCCGTTGATCCTCTAATTCGAATTCTCCAACCATCTTTTTTGTCTGTTTTTAACCGTCACTCCCACTATTCAAAATCACCATGGCAACGACCGCACCCAAGCAGTTATGATTTCTTGTTGTTCCTGATACAGCGCCATAGTACTGACGCTGTGACATATATATATTATATTTTCCGGGATGGCTACTCCACCTGATGGTAAGTTGTAGTAGAGTCCAAACGCGACTACGACCAGTAGGAAAGATTGATCAGCACTAGTCGTCCCCGCCATGCCGGCCCGCAAGATACAACAACGATACTAAGTGTTGCTATTTGGCGGTAGAATATGTGATGAAAGGGTTTGCACATTAACTTGCTGCCTAAGACCAAGTAAAATAAAATACAGAAAATGCTATTTGTTATGTATAATATGATGTAATGTATGATGTAACAGCCTGTGAATGTCCCACTGCTGGGCTAAAGGCCTCCTCTCCTCTTTTTGAGGAGAAGGTTTGGAGCTTATTCCACCACGCTGCTCCAATGCGGGTTGGTGGAATACACATGTGGCAGAATTTCAGTGAAATTAGACACATGCAGGTTTCCTCACGATGTTTTCCTTCACCGTAAAGCACGAGATGAATTATAATCACAATTTAAGCACATGAAAATTCAGTGGTGCTTGCCCGGGTTTGAACCCACGATCATCGGTTAAGATTCACATGTTCTTACCACTGGGCCATCTCGGCTTATGTATAATATATTCTATTCTAATGTAATTTAATGCGGGCTTTCTTACTTGTCTTAAAACATTAACATTAATAACATAATTACAATTATTAACATTTATAACCAAAATACCTATATTTTTTGGGGGTGATAAGTCAAACAATGCAATCAAAATAATATATTTTGTGTATATCTCATATATTTCATAGTAGATCATAATTGAAATTCAAGTAAAGAAAACACGTAAGAGGATGTAACAAAGTTATGCTCTGAAATGTGGCCCTTTTGTCCGCATTTTCCCAAGTCTGCCAACGTAAGATAAGAAGTTGAGTCGTTAGCTTTCATTGATATAGCCAGCTCTCGGTGTTACCTTATAAAATGTATAATATTTACCATATATTTCTTAACTATTATAATATAAAAGCTCTTATTATTTTCTAACTACATCATTAATTTAACCAAATAATGCGAGAGTTGTATGTCATTAGTATTGTCTCGTTGATCTAGTGGTTAGCTTTTCAGGGTTCAAATCCAACGACCCACAAAAATATAGAAATTTTATGTTAAGAAATTGCCGTAAATGCAGTAGTGACCAAAGGTTGGAAGTAAGCAGTGCTAACATTGTATTAGTGGCGTGTCAGATTTTTGGATAGAAGGCAATAAAATTATCATAACAGTGGGACGTCAAGAGATCTTTAATTATTAATCACTTAAAGATCTTCGATATCTACATGCATAGTGAAATTTTTCAATTAATCACTTTGTATATTATATCTAGTAAAGTTAAGAATATATATAAAATATTTTCACGATAAAAACATCACTACTTTACTTAGTTATTTTACAAAAAAAATAGTCGTATTCAACAAATACTTTTTTCTGCGTGATAAAAAAATTATATGTAAATTATATTTTATACAATGCTACCTGCGTTATTTAAATTAAATTTTAAAAAGCTTTTAATTCGTTATTAAAATCTGATAAAATATTATTGCGTGACCTTAAGCATATCATTACCTCCTGCTAGCTGCAGTTGTGTGGCGTCGGTGAGGCGGAGGAAATAATCCAATTCGAACTGTACCCCAGCTGTATGTGTATGGACCCTTAAGCAGTGGCACATTTGCAGGATTCCCTTTTTTACATTTCAAAAAAGTGAGAAGATCTTTACTGTTTATATTTTAATCTAACAAACACAAATAATAATTTGATAAATACAGATATGAATAATATTAAAAGTAACATAATATTTAAATTATAATTTATATTATTATTATAATAATTAAGAGATAAGGAATATATAGCGCGTCATTTGTTTGTGAAAAAATTTACAATGTGGATTTTCCTATTCGCGATATAGATGAACTCTTGACGCGTATTTAAAATATAACGTATCTACGTTTTTTTTAATTAATTTTGAATGATATTAATTGACACGTCACATTTTTATTAACTAGAAGTTTATATTTCACTATATACTATTTATATTTCATTAAAATATACTTAAAAATTAAAAAGTGATCTTAAGTGCTTGGTAGCGAAAGGTGCTGGATGGGGATGGTGCTCCGCTGACCCGCTTCGCTGAAAAAGACCGGGGAAAATGTTTCGGCGCCATGCGCATCTTCTCCCGCCGTCTCTGTGCCCCGAGAACCGTCTAGAATTTGAAGGCCCGCAGAGGTGGGCTAGGTTTGTTGTTTGAGGTTATGTTCAATGATATTTAAAAATGAAAATCAGTAAATATTTCCTGTGCGTATTTTTTATTCTAAGCCTATTCAAATTTATTGAGGCGAGCGAATCAGCGTCATTGTATGTTAAAATTAGTCACTTAAGTTATACAATAAAGCTTAATATTCTTAATGTAATGTAACTTTAAATAAATAATTTCAGTTTAATTTATCAAGAGATCGTTATACTTATTATTATTTCATGCATGTAATAGGTATACTGTATACGAATTATTTATATATTATTTTACTATTTGGTAGATATAAGCCGAGATGGCCCTGTGGTAAGAACGCGTGAATCTTAACCGATGATCGTGGGTTCAAACCCGGGCAAGCACCACTGAATTTTCATGTGCTTAATTTGTGATTATAATTCATCTCGTGCTTTACGGTGAAGGAAAACATCGTGAGGAAACCTGCATGTGTCTAATTTCACTGAAGTTCTGCCACATGTGAATTCTACCAACCCGCATTGGAGCAGCGTGGTGGAATAAGCTCCAAACCTTCTCCTCAAAAAGAGGAGAGGAGACCTTTAGCCCAGCAGTGGGATATTCACAGGCTGTTACGGTTGGTAGATATATAAGAAAATAGTCACCGAGAAGGATATGTAGGTAAATGATTATAGTTAAAGTTTGAGGCTTATCCATAAAACTTCCAGTCGGATTTGAAAAAATATTATTGCTTTTTTAGCCCATTTTTTCGAGGAAAGTTATGTATATTATATTATAGATTGTGTTACATAAAGCGTCCCCGCGGACGAAACAGGAACTTTTGATGCGCGTGAAAAAATGTGAAGCAACTAGTTGCTGTTATTGATGAATAAAAATATTTATATTTTTACAAGTACGTATGTAAGAATCGTTTATAAATTAACCTTAAATTACTTGTATTTGATATTAATTATTAAATAGCAAATTCTTAGTTTATTATAAATACCTATTTTGGCGACACCAATAACGGCTAAATTTGTGGTACTGGCCTGGCAACCAGTTAGTTTTCCTCATGGGTCTTTATCGAAATGCCTTTCCGGTTCGTTTTCCCTGTTTCAAAATATGTGTATACCTTTTATAATATATTAATTCATATGTTTGTATATTGTGAATTGAATTATTTGTTTTTAATTTTAATTTTTCTAGTATATTTTGGTAAACGTCTAAGATAGCCCCGCCCCCTAAGGCTATCGGTGAGACACTCACTTAATTTGACTACTACAACTGCTAGCATAATTAATGTAAATAAATAAACAGATAAGCGAATGTTAACATCGTCATATCAGACATACTTTCTTAGTTTTTACCTAAAATATATCATGTCATTTTTGTAAATAAGGATTATAAATAGACCTTGTATATATCATATAGCGATATATAGTGAGTGTAAGATCCCTATGTTTCTTGCAGCTTTGTGCAAGCTCGTTTCTGTAGGTACCACCCACTCATCAGATATTCTGACGCAAAACAGCAGTAGCAGTTGTATTCCGATTTGTAGGGTGAGTGAGCCAGTGTTATTACAGACACAAGGGACATAACATCTTAGTTCCCAAGGTTGGTAGCGCATTGATGTAAGCGGTGGTTAACATTTCTTACAATGCCAATGTCTATGGGCGTTGGTGACCACTTACGATCAGGTGGCCCATATGCTCGTCCGCCTACCTATAATATAAAATAAAAAAAAGTTAAAAGCCCTTTTCATTCCTATAAACTTTGTAAATTTATACCTCAAGTACCAGAAGGTAGATCACGACTTATTTGATGCTGTAATGACGTCGCTATTTTTTACTTGCTGACTAATACACTCGTTGTAAATATACTATCAATATATACAGTACAGTACAGTAACAGCCTGTTAATGTCCCACTGCTGGGCTAAGGCCTCCTCTCCCTTTTGAGGAGAAGGTTTTAGAGCTTATCCATCCAGCCATCACGCTGCTCCAATGCGGGTTGGTAGAATACACATGTGGCATAATTTCAATGAAATTAGACACATGCAGGTTTCCTCACGATGTTTTCCTTCACCGTCAAGCACGAGATGAATTATAATCACAAATTAAGCACATGACAATTCAGTGCTATCGATATATGTTGTTGTTTAATTATGTCATTTTAGTTGGCTCTAATATTTAATTCGTGTCACAGGCTTCCAAGAAATGTATGTTAAAATCAACACAAATAAAAATAATTTTAGTAAATACATACATTTAGTTGTGATCAAACATTTAAAAGTATATAATATTATTATATATTATTGATTGCTAAAAGAACAAAATACTACAGGGAAATACATATTAACTCACTGCAAAAACTCTAAGTAACGTCAAAATATATAAATATGGATTTGTATAAAAGAGATATAAACCTTGTGGAATTGAATGTATAGTTGTCATCCTTTCCAAATCGTTATGTTCAGGATAAATATTTAAATACTTGTTAAAATACAGCAATATAGTATTTAAGTGCATTTGAGAGCAGACGTTGTTGTTGATACCTATTTACTATAAATTAAAATTAATTTAAAAAATAAAATGAAGAAGACAGTTTTCTTTATTCTTTGTATACTCGCTCTTTTTGCGCTCAGTGAAGCAAGACCAAAGCGAAGGTAAGACAAACATACTTATGACGTTTTACGTAGTTTTGATTATTTAATTTTTTTATTGTAATCTAAATATCAGTATTAGTAGGAATTTCATACTATTTGTATCAGTATTTAATGACTTAAGAGAAAATTACAATTTTCTTGTATTATCATCAAGTAAAATCATAAATCGTTTTACGAAAAGCTTATCACATTGGATACGTATTCTATCATATAATATAAACAAAAAAAACCTTTGTTTCAATTAAGCAATTTTTTGTTTGTTATTTCAGTATCTATTCACATGGAACCTAATTCGATTTCAGTTTAATTTCAAATTATAAAAAAAAATTACAATTTTTTTGTTTCGACGACAACATACAAACATACCGTGCAATATATCTTAATTAAAATTAATTAAAATTATACTTAATACATGATTAAATAATTGAATAATATATTTAAAATATGAATGTTTTATGCCTAATTGAAAATATATATGATTTGGCTACAATTTGTATATTGTAGCCAACAGTGGTTGAAATATTTATATATATGAACTGAATAAATAATCTAATACAGTAACAGCCTGTTAATGTCCCACTGCTGGGCTAAGGCCTCCTCTCCCTTTTGAGGAGAAGGTTTGGAGCTTATTCCACCACGCTGCTCCAATGCGGGTTGGTAGAATACACATGTGGCATAATTTCAATGAAATTAGACACATGCAGGTTTCCTCACGATGTTTTCCTTCACCGTCAAGCACGAGATGAATTATAATCACAAATTAAGCACATGAAAATTCAGTGGTGCTTGCCCGGGTTTGAACCCACGATCGTCAGTTAAGATTCACGCGTTCTAACCACTAGGCCATCTCGGCTTTTTTAATCTAATAGTATATTTTAAACAATTAACTCATGAGGCATTATTATTTTATCTTCAAAATGAATAAAATTGTTTAAATAAATTTAAAATTAGAGATATCCTTGCTTCAATTTGTTCATCGCACATTATTGATTGTAATCAAAATATATAATAATATCCTGGGACATTATTCACACACGGCCATACATCTGATCCCAAATTAAGCAGAGCTTGCGCTTTGGAAACCAGACAACTGATATATTACATAAACAACTTATCTTTTGTAAATATATACTTTTAAAGATAATTATACCCAGACCCAGGACAAACAGACATGTTCATGTCACACAAATGTCTGTCCTGGGTGGGAACCGGACCCACAACCTTCGGCGTGAAAGCATGTATCACTACCAACCACGCCAACTGGCTCTTCAAATTAATAACATATTAATATAACGCTGATTATGATATTAGAACGAATTAAATTGTAGCCATTTTAGTGTAGTAAATAGGTTTTAGACATTAAATTTATAATAATTCAAAACAATGCCTGCTTAGAAAGGTCATGTGTCATTGTAAAATACATGTTGTATTTTAACAATACAATCGGATAGATTTAGTAGGTCGATACTGATTGTTATATAACATTTGTTTAAATTCCATTATTTTAGAAAATATCATGACGCGGGTGACCATAAATGGTGTGTTTTCAGGGTTCATGTACGTGAACTGACAAATTTCACTGTAAGAGTTATCCATAGTAGCCTTATATCAACCGGAGTGACAATGACATTTTCTATTTTTTAGGAAATCTTTTCTTTCAGTATACCTTTTGTGACGTAGCTAGTATTTTGTAATAAGCTATACTTCCGTTGAATATGCAACAACAAAATAGGTACATCTTTAACCTTAAAAGTACAAAATTGTGATAAAAATTCTAAATATACTAATAAAATACCAATTCATTTATTTACATAAGATTTGTTTGATTACCTCCTTGGTTTAGTGGTTTCTTTATATATAGATTAATTATAAAACCCAGAGTAGATTTTTGGTTCAATCACTAAAAAAAAGCTTATAAGTTGTGTAAAACGTTCCTTGGAAATCACGTCAATGGTCGTGTAGGATTGCTGTCCTATCGGATTATGAGATTAATTAAATAAACAGTGATTACTCTAGATGTAAGAACTAGATGTAAGGCCGCAGACCCGAAGGTCCTGGTTTCAAATCCCAGTTCAGGCCACTAAAAAGTTATTGGGTTTTTCTGTAAAAAATTTTCAATAGCAGCCCGGAATCTGGAAGTTGGAAGTGTGTACACTCCCGTGCCTCGGAAAGCACGTAAAACCGTTGGCCCTGCGCCTGAACTCTTTTCGGTCGTGTCGGATTGCCGTCCCATCGGATTATGAGAGTTAGGGAATAAAAAGTGCACCTGTGTTTGTGCACACACTTGTGCACTATAATAAGTCCTGCGCAGTTGGCTAATCTCTCTTGAGATTGGCCGCCGTGGCCGAAATCGGTCTGGACGACTTTAGATACCAACAAACAGTGTCGCATGAATAACATTCATATTGTTTAATGTCTTAATTGATAGCCCGAACTTCACTAATGCCATGGTACTACTCAAAAGAAATTGATTTGTAAACTTTTTTTTAAATATTGATAAAATAGAATTTTTAATATTACACACTGGTGACCCTTCGAAGCATGAAGCTTTATTTAAAATTATTATAATAAACTATTATTTACAATTTTTTGTATTATTTACCATTTATTCAAATATATGTTAACAGTATTTTGATTCTCGCGCCCATTTCCTATATTGTATATGTTACTTTTCTTATCCTCATTGGCTTTTTGGCCACTCTCGCTGTCACTTCCAGATTTTCTATAAATAAATAATTAAACGTTAACTTTGCATTCAATAACCCCAGTTACCTAAGATAGTGGCGACGACAAGCGACCGTGTCGAATGTCAAAAATCTAGGTAATCAAATAAGGAAAGAACAAATTATAATATATGTATATATATATATATATATATATATATATATATATATATATATATATAATTTGTTCAATAATAAAATGAAGGAATATAAATGCTTTATAAAATACGAAAAAATTTGAATAACGAGTTTAGCATAGCTGCATAATAATGTTTTGGCAAAGAGACAATATTTTAGTTGGCATAAATCGTTTAGGTTTTATTCATTACATCTACATTTGAATGGCAAAAAGTTATAAATACTATTTATTTGAATCTAAGCAGTTATTATACAGGTATAAATATCTTAAAGTGATGACCAATATTTCACAAAAAACAAATGTTACATATAAAGTTGTACTTAAAACAAGTTGAAATATGACAACCCCGACTCCGCGCGGTATTGCCTTTTTTTTCCGCTGGAAAAACGCATTTACGCGTTTTCCCCACTTGAAGTGGTGTATGTGGGGCTCGCCGCCGCTGAAGGCGCCGGAATACCCATCAAAAACCTGACTCTCGACTGACCCTGACTCGCCCCACCTCCGCCAATCCTGGACGGTCGCCACTCGACCTCGCTTCCACCCGGAACCGGTACACTTCCGCAAGCACCTTTGCCTGGAGTTCCCAAGGCGGATCGCTCGCGAGAAGTGTCGCTGCCGTCCATGGCACTGTACGGTAACCACGTATCGCTCTCACCGCTATGACTCTCTGTGGTCTCCGAAGAAGAGCCTTGGTACGAGCAGTAAGAGCGTCCACCCAGATGGGTGCACCGTACAGCGCCATGGAGCGCACCACACCAGCGTATAATCGCCGGCAAGGTGTTTCCGGCCCTCCTACGTTGGGTAGAAGGCGGCCCAAGGCGGCAGCGGCGTTGATGAGCTTGGGGCTGAGTTGGACAAAATGCTGCCCGAAGCTCCATCTTCCATCCAGAATCAGGCCCAGATAACTCATCTGGGCCTGCACCTATCACCGTTCCCTGGACGGTGATAGACGTTCCTCGAGGGAGACCTCGACGTGGACCGTGGAATAGGAGGGCCTCCGTTTTTGTTACAGAGACCCTCAAGCCCAGCATCCTGATTCGATCCATCGTGAGCGACACTCCGACCTTAGCCAAGTGGGCTGCCTCCTGAAAAGTACGTCCCGTCGTTGTGATGAGGGTGTCGTCCGCGTAGCACAGCACCCCCTATCCCACGAAGGACGGGTGCCCGCGGGAGCCAGTCAAAGCCGACGTTCCACAGGATTGGGCCGAGAACCGACCCCTGTGAAACGCCGCAGCATACTCGACGCCATACAATGATAGATATAGGAAGGCACCCCACGATATCGAAGCGCCTCCCTTATTGTCCCGAAAGGAAGACTATTGAAGGCGTTCGCCACGTCCAGCGATACCGCCAGGACCACGACCCCTCGGGCCACCGCCTCCATGGTCCAGGTCTTCAGGGTGTTCAGGGCGTCGATAGTTGATCGACCCGCTCTGAACCCGAACTGAGCTTCTGAAAGACCCGGGGCCCACCTCCTCGAGGTGCTGAACAAGACGGGCAGCGACAATCTTCTCGAAGAGTTTGCCCGTCTCATTCAGCAGCATAATTGGCCTGTATGCCGAGGAAGAGCTTAGTAGGCGCCCCTCCTTCGGCAACAGGACCAACTTTCCTTCCTTCCATAGCTTCGGAAACAGCCCACTAGAAAGACACTCGTCGAACAGTTCCCGAAGCCTAGGTGCTCCAGGGCGTCACGCATAGCACGTCCTGGAACCCCGTCCCCACCCGGCGCTGTTCTGGCCCTCAGTCGATCAAGGGCCATCTCCATCTCTCGCTCCATGATATTTGGTGGAGCCATATTGTCATCTGTCATGGAGAGAGGGGCCATACTTGGTGGGACGTGCTCGCCTGAGTTAGGAAATAATTTCCCAACCAGGCGCAGGAGAAGATCCGGCGGTAGCGTTTCCGTAACAGGAGCGCCGTGTGTACGGAACTTCCCTCGCACACCACGATACGGGCGCCCCCACGGGTCCCTGTTCAGGCCCACCAGAAGCTCTTCCCTTGCTCTCTGCTTGGCACAACTTATCGCCTGCTGCAGCTCCTTTTTCAACTGGCGATAAGCGGCCCACAGCCGTCCCTCCAAGTCCATGTCGAGGCCGTTGCGCCTGCAACAACGGACGTAAGCCCTCCGCGCCCGGTTACATGTCGCCCGCAGCTCTGCTATTTCGAGCGACCACCAGTACACCTGACGGCGCGGTACCCTCTGCCGGGTCCTCGGCATGGCCGCATCGCACAACTCCTTTAGAGCACTGCGTATGCTGCCCACTATCTCTTCGACGCTAGCGCCCTCCCTCCATCCCGCGGAAACCCACCGCTGCACGATGGCAGCCTCCTTGACCAACTCACGATTTAGCTGGCCAAGAGACCACCTTGGAAGCGTGGTTGGCACCCTCAGTGGTCCCGCTGGCCTGCAGGAGTTGGAGATCTCAAATCGGATGTATCTATGGTCCGACAGAGTCTCCACCTCCTCCTCTACCCTCCAGTTCCTTACTCTGCGTGCTGCGACAGGGGTGGCAAACGATAGGTCCACCACAGACCCCCCCTGCTGCCGTATGCAGGTGTGCACCTGCCCCCTATTAAGTAGAGACAGGCTGGAGAGTAGAGCCCACACCTGGACGGCTCTCCCTCGCGGATTCGTAGCAGGGTTTCCCCAGGCACGTGATTTTGCGTTAAAGTCGCCGAGAACCATTTTCGGTTTCGGCGACTGCCTGGACACCGCAGCTCTGACAGAGCCAAGAAAGATTTCGAACTCCGCCAGGCCCCGGTTAGGGGAGAAGTACGTTCCCACAACTATGTACTCTCCCCACCCCGCCACTACGTAGCCCGAGCCCCTCTCAATGAGTGAGAGGGATGGACCCGTTCCGCTCCGAGTGAGGATCGCCACGGTGCCATCCAAATCCCCTACCCAGTGAGGTAAGGAAGGGATGAAATAGGGCTCGCAGGCCACAACCAGGTCAATTTGCCACTCCGCCATGGACTGCAGTAGCAGGTCCTGAGCCCCGGCGCAGTGACATTCGTCTGGAGGAAGCTTAGCTTGTCTTTCATGATGACATGGCAGCTTCCTCCTCAGCTTGGCGCCGTCCGACGTTATCAGTGGTCTGGGTGTCTAAGACCATTTTTCCTTTTGTGATCGGTGGGTTACACTCCCCTGGTCCCACTACGTGCCCGAAAGGCCTACCGGCATCTGTGCATACAGCGCAGCACAACTTTCCGGTGCAGGTATCTGCACCGGAAAGGCCTACCGGCATCTGTGCATACTGCGCAGCACAACTTTCCGGTGCAGGTATCTGCCTTGTGGCCTTCGACACCACACCGGTAACAAAGTCCCCCTCTTTCAGCCTTAGATGGGCAAAGCGCCTTAGTGTGACCAAGGCCCATGCATTTGAAGCAGCGCAAAGGGCGCTGCTCCAGCACGCACACCTTGGACAAGCTCCACCCAACCAGAAGGCGACCAGCTTCGGACAGCCTTTTCGCTGCTGTAAGGGGGCACGTCACCCGGACCATCCCTATATAACCGGGACCACGTTGCATATCCCCACACCTAACCTCCTCTAGGGAGCAGTCCCCTGCGCGTGCTACTGCGGCCACCACCTTCTCTTTTGTGATGGAGTCATCGAGACCCGTCACCTCGAGGTCCACCCGCTTCACAGGCCGCACAACGTTGGCCTCTCCATCTAGCACAGTGCGGAGCTTCTCGGCTAGCTTCTCCGCCTGCTCTGTTTGTGCCTTCGGGAGTTCCAAGACCCTGGCTCCCGTTGCCGACCTTCTGACCTTGAGTCCACCGCAGATCCCTAGATCCTGGAGCTTAACGCCTTGCTCGGCCCGCTCCAGGATGTGGGCGTAAGTCACGCCCTTTTCCTGCGCCTCCGGCTTCAATGTGACGATTACTGCAGCCGTGCGAGGGGCTGCCAGCTTAGGTTTGACCACCTGTGGCACCTTGGACACTGTCAGCGCGCGGTATTGCCTGCCTTACCCCTAGTATGTTTTTTTTTATAAAATAGGAAGGCGGACGATCATATGGGCCACCTGATGCTTAGTGGTCACCAACGCTCATAGACAATGGCATTGTAAATTAACCATCGCTCACATCACCAATGCGCCAACAACCTTGGGAACTAAGATGTTATGTCCCTTGTGCCTGTAATTATGCCTGTAATAACAATATATATATAGTATATTGTAGTGCTCTGTTTTGTTAGACGTAGCCCATTTTAAAAACTTGAGACGAAATCTAATCAACCCGACTCCACGCTTGGATTGTTATGCAAATCTTTGTTATTTGAGTGAAACATTATGCAATAAAATAATATGCTTAGCAAACATTATGCAAACAGTATTTGTGGGTAAAAAGTATATGCTTAAATACAAAATTGATAGTGTACGTAACGCTCAAAGTGACAAGTAAATTTTTGCTTTGTTAAATTATGCGACTAAATAGTAAACCATGTTCATACCCATTTTCCTCACTGTGTTGTGAACCACCGCCTTGTCGATAGCCACCACCTTCTTGAAAACCTTTTTGGAAGCCTTGTTGGCCATAACCACCAGCGTGTCGAAAACCACCGCCGTGATGATAGCCGCCACCATGAAAACCACTACTATTTCGAAAACCACGTTAATAAGGATTCCTATCACAGCATATAAAAAGTAATAATATTATTGTTTATCCTATTTAGTATTTTTATTTCTTTACAATTTTATCCACAAGGATGATGTTTTAATTATTTAAACTAAATTAAGTTCAGAAATGAGAGAAAAATGTTAAGATTGCTAAGCTAAAATACCAAATGTCTTATTAATCTTGAGTGTTTCATACCTGCCATCCCAAATACCACCGCTGTTTTGATAAATAGCCTTTGTAATGCCAGTACCTAGTACTAAAGCAGTACCTAGTAGATCAACGCCACCAACCTCACCACCACCTTGTAAATAATTACCCATCATTGGACTGTATAAAGAAAAGTATAAATAAAATAATGTTACAGTATAATATACAATAAAAATAATATCTATATCTAAAAAACACGATTCATAAAATAACTTATATGATATAAAAACAGAATTAGTTTTACCTTCCTCCACCATAGCCACTATGGTAACTGCTGTATGTACCACCATAGGAGTCATAGGTACTACTGTATCCCCCATCATACCCACTTAAAAAATCCCCACCACCGTCTTGTATACACGTGTAGCTATATCAAATAAAAAGCAATATTCAATACATTTTAGAGTACATTTAGAATACAATGTGCGCAATATATGTATTTTCCTATTGGTAGGGCTTTTTGCAGGCCCGTCTGGGTGGATACCAGCCACTCATAGCATCGCCAATGTCTATGAGCGGTGATGACCACTTACCACCAGGCGTCCCAGTTGCTCGTCTACCTGACTATAACATAGAAAAAAAATAAGCTGACCAGCGTAAAGTTACACATACAGTAACAGCCTATGAATGTGCCACTGCTGCGCTAAGGCCTCCTCCCCCTCTTAGAGGAGAAGGTATGGATCTTATTCCACCACGCTGCTCCTTTGCGGTTTGGTGGAATACACATGTGGCAGAATTTCAGTGAAATTAGACACATTCCTTCCGATGTTCCGATGTTGATGTTGAAGGTTTCCTCACGATGTTTTCCTTCACCGTGTAGCATGAGATGAAGTATAATCACAAATTAAGCACATGAAAAATCAGTGGTGCTTGCCCGGGTTTGAACTCACGATCATCGGTTAATATATGTTACATATAATTTATCACAAATATAGAACAGTAAAAATAACAATACTCGACTATTTTATATCGCGCAATAATGTACATTCCCATCTCGTAGGTTATCGCCCGTATTCGGAGCGTAACAGTAGCATACGATTCCAAGGCGTATCCCCAAAGATACAGAGGGTAATTGTTAATATACAATATAATCTTTATTATTAAATAATAATCGCTTTTATAAAAGTTAAGTGAGAAATGTGAAACAAACACATGAATATATTGGTTACGACGATGATGATAAGCGTAAAGTAGTTTGTTATCCTTACCAAGGTTTTGCTTCTATATTAACAAACGAAGATAGAAAACAAAAAAAATACAACAGTGATTTTATCATAATAAATGTATTAAACACGTCCAAGCTATATATAAAATTACTTATTACTAAAACTTAACGATTTATATCTTTGGACGAGATTAAAGGTCAAATGATATATAGAGTAACATCAACTCAATGTCTCAAGAAAAACAATGTTTTGAGATTTGCAAAGCAAAAAAAAAACGCAATAAGTATTATTAAATTTGAAAATCACCACTTAGTCGTATAGAAAGCTCGATCATTATGGGGCCGCCTGATTGATAAAAATTCCTCAAAGTGCATTGGACGTAAAAATTACCGAATTGTCGTCAAGATGATAGTAGAATTAAATTAGATATTAAATTGTTGCCGAATGGAATACATCATCTAGGCAGCATTGACGGTTTGGTTTAAACAGAAACATCAGTAGTTAACAGGGTGGCGGTAGATCGTGGAGTTGCTTCACCATGTAAGTAAAGGGATAAGCCTGTAACAGTTTTCAATGTTCATATACCCACAGATGATCCGATATCCAAATCTATTAGGAATTTTGTCAGGTGAGTGCTTCGTCTTGTATTGATATTGAATTGTAGCTGCTCTAAATGGTGCGTGCTGAAGATGACTTGATCACTCTTATTCTTTAAAAAATGTAAAAGAAAAATACGATGGCTTACTTGGTAGTAGGACTTTGTGCAAGCACCTCTAGGTAGGTACTAGCGATAGAATAAGTGATGACTAGCATCACTTATTCTATCGCTAAACAGCACTGCTCAGTATTGCTTTGTTCCATTTTGAAATGTGAAGAGAGCCAGTGTGATCACAGGCACAACGGACATCACTTCTAAATTCCCAAGGTTGGTGAGCGCATTGGCGATGTCAGAACTTGTTAATGATTCTCACTGTGCCATTCCATATGGGAGATGCTGACCATTTACCAGCTCATGGCCCATTTGCGAATACTCTTACCAATTATAAATAATAAAATAAACAATGTCGTATAATGAATCTATTAACACCTCGATTAATTAATAAAAACCTATACCATTTTACTATATTTCTTGCGGATACTTTTCGTTTTCGGTAGCATTGACGTTAACTGCTATTTTTATAGAATTCCGGTTATTGTTACTAGATGGCGCTTTATTATTCTGACTAGGCACACATATTACTAAATATATCAAAATAGATTAGTGTTATTGTGTTAGAATAATGTGTCGTTTTATAAAAGACGAGGCATTGTCGTTACAGGCTTTAGTGGTGGGACTGAAGTTTATAACTACATTATTTTATTTTATACTTAAAATAAATATTTAGCCTATTTTTTATTTAATAATATTTCTTTTATTGTTTCAAGTTCCGAGTACAAAAATAATATAATACTTATATTTGTGGGACCATGATTATTGTGAATATATAAAAGCAAGCGTTATATTTTATTATATTTAATTTAATAAAAGGAACATGTGTAATAGTATTGGTCTCAATTTAATTACGGCATGGTGCAAAATTATTTAGTATTTTTGTTAAAAAAAACTTTTTTATATACAGGTACATAGTTAAAGCTTTCCCGGAAGGATCATTATAGCTCAGGGTCACAAAGCCAATTTTATAACAGTACAAAAATGCAGATGCACAAAATTTTAAATATTAGTATTGAAATCCTTATAAGAAAGGTAACTTAAGGTTTAGTTTACCTTATAAAATAACGTTACAAATATGCTTGTAAAAGCCTATATGAATAATATATATATATATATATATATATATATATATATATATATATATATATATATATATATATCATAATTATATATATTTAAACTCTTGATTATAACTACGAAAAGTTTTATATATACAGGGTTACAGGGTAATATGTCACGATCCTTTTAAAGGGTTATAGTTCAGGACAATAGCTATCAAATGACCCCCAAAATGCTTATGCAAAAGTGTATCGTTTTCGAGTTATTAATTTTTTAATATTTTTTTTATTTAAAGGATGTTTAAGATTCTAAAATTCAATAAAAAAAAAATCAACGTATTTTCCCTATTTTTTTTTGTATTTCTTGCTAAGGTACATCCTAGTTAATAATAACCAGTTATAAAACAAAAACAATCTTCAAGCATTTTTAAATTACAGATCCAAAACTGTACAACTTTTCGATTTTTAATTTTGATTCTTTAAGTTACTCGCAATTTTTTTGTCAAAATCACTATGGCTCTTATCGTGCGGATCATTTTAAAAACATCTGCGTTTCCTTAGCTATCCATCGGTACATAAAAAGTACAGTAACAATCATAAACTCAGGAGAAAATTAGATAACAAAGAGACCAGGTAGGAAATTCTAAGAAATGCTATTGTTAAGAAATTAAATCTGGATCAAAGACAAAAGGACCTCAATGCAAAGTAGTTAAAGATTATTTTTAATAGGGGTAATAGGTAAAAAAGGAGAGATAAACCAGAGCTGTCATTGCAATTTTGAATTTAAATCAAAAACAAAATACTTAATCTTTTTAGTTACTCCATACTTTCGAAATTACACTGTTTATTATTCATAATTCGTGTTCAAAATGAGATCCCTTATTTCGTATACAAATACGCATTCTTTTTCTTAATTTACTTTTTACTACAACACTACTCAAGCTATGTCGAATAGAATTTGCAGCATTCATTATTCTTGTTTTGAGTTCTTCAATTGTTTGTACTGGTGAAACATCATAAACCAGGCTTTTCATATGCCCCCAGACATAATAGTCCATCGGAGTCAAATCTGGACTTCTCGCTGGCCATGGGATTGGTCCTCCTCTGCCAATCCATCTATTACGATAATTACTGTCTAGCCACTGTCTTACGGACATTCGAAAGTGTGCGGGGCAACCATCATGCTGGAATATCATTCTCTGCCTAAGTTTCAGCGAAACGTTTTCGAGTAACTCATGCAGGATTTCTCTAAGCAAGCTTTCATAACTTTCACCATTTAAGTTATCAGGTAGGAAATGTGGCCCAATAAGATTATCATTGATAATCCCCATCCAGAAGTTTACCGAGAAACGTCTTTGGGAACCGCTTAATCGCTTTTTGTGAGGGTTTCCCTGTTCTTTTTGAGACCAATATCGAATATTGTGGTAATTAGTAATACCATCTTTGTCAAACTTTGACTCGTCTGTCCTTAAAATTTTTCTCAAAAAATTGGGATTTTCTGCATCACAGTGTAGCATAAATCGGCAAAAATCTAAACGTCTTGCAGGATCTCCTTCTTCAATCACGTGTACGGGTGTGTAATGATAGGGATACAATCCAGCCGCGTGGACAGTAAACCAGACTCTCCATTGAGATACGCCCAGTCGGTTTGCCACAATATTGGTGGAAACTGTAGGGTCATTCGAAAATGACGAATAATTACATCTTCTTCATCTGGAGAACGGACACGAGGGCGTCCGGAATCAGATTGTCTCCTTTGCACGCGACCAGTTTCTCTAATTCGACGATACACACCAATAAAGACACTATTGTCAGGTGTCCGGCGATCCGAAAATCGACGATTATACTCACGACGAGCAGCTGCGGCGTCACCGTTACAATATCCATAGCAAAATAAGATGTCAGCGTATTCCTCATTAGAGTACGGACGACGAGAAGAATTTTGTTCTGCAGCCATAATAGTCCTTTTTACGCGCCAAGTTATCATAAACACAAATCACAAATTCCTTTTAGCTAGCCGAGTCACGAAGTTGTAAGAAACAGAGTCCAGTAAACGAAGCGGTTTTTTTCAAAAATTTAAGAGATCAATATTCACTAAAGCGCGTCCACACTATACGAGCAGTGCAAGTACAGTGAGTATTATGTACCCCGACAAGGTTTTATTACTCTTATTCCTAAAAGAAATGAGATAAAAGGAAATTAGAAAAAATGACGGTAAATTCAAAGGAATTGATAATAGTATTCCACAAACAGCTCTGGTTTATCTCTCCTTTTTTACCTATTACCCCTATTAAAAATAATCTTTAACTACTTTGCATTGAGGTCCTTTTGTCTTTGATCCAGATTTAATTTCTTAACAATAGCATTTCTTAGAATTTCCTACCTGGTCTCTTTGTTATCTAATTTTCTCCTGAGTTTATGATTGTTACTGTACTTTTTATGTACCGATGGATAGCTAAGGAAACGCAGATATTTTTAAAATGATCCGCACGATAAGAGCCATAGTGATTTTTACAAAAAAATTGCGAGTAACTTAAAGAATCAAAATTAAAAATCGAAAAGTTGTACAGTTTTGGATCTGTAATTTAAAAATGCTTGAAGATTGTTTTTGTTTTATAACTGGTTATTATTAACTAGGATGTACCCTAGCAAGAAATACAAAAAAAAATAGGGAAAATACGTTGATTTTTTTTTTATTGAATTTTAGAATCTTAAACATCCTTTAAATAAAAAAAATATTAAAAAATTAATAACTCGAAAACGATACACTTTTGCATAAGCATTTTGGGGGTCATTTGATAGCTATTGTCCTGAACTATAACCCTTTAAAAGGATCGTGACATATTACCCTGTAACCCTGTATAAAGCAAGATAAGAAGATATTAACAATAAACAAAAAGCTGGTATCAATAATATAAGTCGTAGGTTTTCTCGGGGTATTCACATATTTACAATGCTATATATTCTCCTTAATAGCATAGTTTCAATTTCTTAAAAGTAAATGATTTTACATTGCAATTATCTTGTGTAAGGGCAGTAATTTTTTGTGTTGTTTTTTATAGTAATATATAAAGGATTTTTAATAGTAATATATATAGTAATATATAAAGGAATTATTATCTCTAATTCCTGCTTCCCCCTTCCTTCATAAATCTACGCGGGCTGGCTCTCGATGTCACCGCCAAACTGTGACATCAATTCCATCGCGCACAAAGAAATTTGACAACTCCTTTCTTTGTCGCACTTCCAAAAAATGGAATTCCTTACCAGCTCATGTGTTCCCTTCCTCCTACAACCCGGGTTCCTTCAAACGAGGCGTGAAGAGGCATCTTGCGGGCCGGCAAGGCGAAGGCGGCTAGTGCAGAACATTCTTCCCGTCTGTACTGGCCGTCATCGCGTTTGGACTCTACTACCACTTACCATCAGGTGGAGTAGAGTCATTTGCCCTCTCAGCGATTATAAAAAAAAAGCGACAGTTTAAATCGATGTAACGATTGGGTGGTATTTAACTAGACAGCTTTTCTTTCGCTGGATAAACGCATTTACGCGTTTCCCTCACATGAGTTGGAGGTATGTGGGACTTACAGGTGTTGAAGGTGCTGGAATACCCAATAAAAAACCAGTGGTACCCACTCCGTCTTGTCCTACCGTGACGCACCGACGGTTGGCCCGCTTAAGCGGGTCTCCATTTCTGGGGGTTCCCGTAGTTCGGAGTACCTAACCCCAGCTTACTTACGGTAAGGGAAGAAAAACCTAGATAGGCTTGCACAAAGCCCTACAAAAACATTGAGTAAAATACTACATACTGGTGAAATAAAAAATAAATTACAATAAATATATGTGTAACTCTTGCGTGAAAACATACCACTTCTTTGAAAAATATCTGTTTACTGACATGGTTTTCGCGCCTGCTTCATGTTTCATCAAAACCCGTCGCCCAATTTCTCTTGCTTTTGTTGCGAGACGAAAGCTTCGAAACGCTACGTTTGGCGACCTTGTATAATTTTAGTCTCAGAGCGGAAAAATATTTTTCATTTTAGAAAAAGCTAAAAGATTAAAAAATACACCTATGTTGCAAAATAATATGTAATATATATCAATTTTTGGAAGGCTCTTGTTTTTATTTCAAATAAGCAGGCAGACTATGTTAACTATACCTTCTATCGTCATGGCACCATCAATCTGGAGAATTGCGAGTAAGATCTCCTTTAAGCCTCTATTATAGATATCGTTTGTGCCATTTCCGCAATTACTTGAGTTTATTTTTTATTATTCAGTTATCTGCCATAAAACTCTTTATTATACAAAAAAGTCAAATTGATTGACTTATAAATAACAACACAAATGTTATATTTTATAAAAAAATATTAATAATTGTCATCAGTACTGCTAAAGAGCTTTCATGTGTTAAATGCAATTAGTATAATAATAATAATAATAATATCCTGGGACATTTTTCACACACGGCTATCTGATCCCAAATTAAGCTTATACAAAGCTTGTGCTATGGAAACCAGACAATTGATATACTACGTATACTACTTTTCTTTTGTAAATACATACTCATATAGATAATTACACCCAGACTCAGGACAAACAGACATGTTCATGCACACAAATGTCTGTGCTGGGTGGAAATCGAACCCACAACCTTCGGCGTAAAAGGCAAGTATCTACCAACTACGCCAACCAGCTCGTCGAATATATTTGGTCATAACTACTAGTTCATTGATATAATCCGTTGCGTGGCAAAGATTTTCGCTCCTTTTTCTTTTCCTTTCCATTAAGAAAGATTACTATATTAATCTGGTATTTCATATATATACATTTCATATATACGTGCTTTTGAGTCTTACTTTTTCCTGATATTTAATTGTTTCATAAATGTGTAGAAAATCCAGTTTTCCTAAACTAAATGTATGAGAGTAGAGAAAACATCAAAACGACATTTATACAATATGTCAAAAGAACTGACATACGTATATCCAGCTAGTAGAAGAACAACGTAATCGCTTCAATATTTCCATCAGTATCCTCCTCAAATTCTTCGGATTTTAGTAGAGAAGTATTTGCGTAATAATTATACATATACGAAATGTTTCTGAGTTTTATATGGCAGGCATGTTACAGCCCACGCGGGTAAAATAAAGGTGAAACTTAATTTTTTAGTGCTTTTGGGTTTTTCTACACCACCATTTATGTCCTTGTGCATTTATTTAAATAACTCGTATTATATCTAAAAGGTAATAACTAAAAATATTCATGTCCCTTGTCAAGCCAAGCAGTAGAACATTACCAGGTTGTTACTTTACTTATTTATTAATATTTATTTTAATAAAAATTCTACTCGGTACAAAATTATCTGTGTGAATTTTTTATCGAATGACCTCTCTTCGGTTCAAAACATTAATGTATAAAATATTGCAGACGTTCTAAGCATCCACAGTCGTATGCTAGCATTCAATGAATATAAATTTATTTAGATATAGTTATTTTAGTATTTCTGTAACATAATGAATAAGTCCCTAGTCTTTGTTTTATGTTTATTAATAATGTTTACTATGAATGAAGCAACACCCTATGAAAGGAAATTAGGCCGATACAGGTAATAAAAATTGGAATAAAAATAACTTTGATTTAATTTAGCGGTGATTAATTCGTTCATCCCTTATGCAACATTCTCAACTGTACTGAATAAAAATTTTCATCATCAGCATCATTCATAGTTATTACTCATTATTTTTAAAAGCTACAACTATAACGATTCAATTTAAATTTTATTACAGTAACAGCCTGTTAATGTCCCACTGCTGGGCTAAGGCCTCCTCTCCCTTTTTGAGGAGAAGGTTTTAGAGCTTATTCCACCACGCTGCTCCAATGCGGGTTGGTAGAATACACATGTGACATAATTTCAATGAAATTAGACACATGCAGGTTTCCTCACGATGTTTTCCTTCACCGTCAAGCACGAGATGAATTTTAATCACAAATTAAGCACATGAAAATTAAATTTTATTGTTTATTATAAAAACCATTAATGTCTCAAGTAGGAAGGTAATAAGTTTGTATTTATTTTACTTTTAATTTTGTTGTAATAAATACAGTGTGATTGTGTACATTAAATATGCATAAGTATAGTACGAAGCATAGTACATTTAATGTAATGAAACAGTGCCGTTTACTAAAACAAGTGCGGTTAATAGTTAATAAACACAGAATGCTTAAAATCATGCAATGAATGTTTTAAAAGTGACAAAAATAAAACAAATTTCTAATATACTTAATGACATGTTAAAAAATAATAATTTAAAATTTGTACCTGTTGATTGCAAGTAAAAATAAATATAATGTAAATACAATGACTTTTACTTGTGTTTGTTTAACATTACGTAATAAACTATTTTTTTACGTAATAAAATATTTATGAAAAATTTAATTATTAAATATCAATCGTATCTAGATAATACATATGAACTCTAAGTTTCAATTTAATTTTACAGGTCACGTCCAGAATGGGATTACTCTGTCGACGACTGGAACAGCAGAGAAGTCGAAAGTGGACAATATTATAAGAAGTGTACGCACTGCACAGTTAACAATATAGGCAACGGTTTCAATAACCATAATGAAGTTCATATTGGTTCTAAGAGTAAAAAACATAAAACGACAAAAACAAAAAACAAATATTTGTAATAAATTGTGTACGTATTTGTAAAAAAAATTGTTTTATTTCGTAATAAGTAGTTGAAATTAAACGTAATTTAAAATCATTTTTTGTTTGTATTTTATATTTTAAGTGCTGCTACATCAAATCGAATCAGAGTTTATGCTTTTGCAAGCACTTTTGAGTCGTCTTACCTGAACATGTTATGATATAGCTGTAAAATGAAGATTGTATAATTGTCTTGTCTATTGTATAATTGAAAAGAATGAATAGAGGAGAGAAGAAATCTATCATCAATTTCATATAACTTTATACATTCCAATCTGATCTGTTCCGATTGCTTCCGATTTTTTTCGATTAGTTAACTGTTAACTAAGACTCCCTTGAGAATCAGTCTGTCTACTTGTAAATACAAAATAATAATAACTCTTTATATACTCATCGTTTCTGATATTATTGTAAATAAGTATAACTTTATGTAACACGCAGCGGGGGCTTTCACTTATAACTAGTGTTCGAACAGTGGTCGAAATTCAATCACGTGGTATTGACTATTTGTTTCTCTATTCTTATCGTATATCAATATTTTATATTAATAACACTAAAGCATGTGAATTACAAAGAAAATAAGTTGACAAACAAAACAGGAATGTATAAATGTATATCTGCCTTTTATTAGCTAGAGAATTTACGAGTTGAACGCGCTCATCTCAGGAAATGTCCTATGTTAATAATTCTTAATTTAAATAGTCCCATGTAAATGATAGATTGTTGTAAGGCTATTTACGTACCGTTTGCCGCTCCTCACATCTCACACCTCACACGCGTACGAAAATTTGTATCTTAACAAATAAAGATTTTTCCAAAAACTATTCATCCGATTGTGATGAATCGAAAGTACGAAGGTCCCAAAATTTAAAAGATTTTTTTCTTTGTATGTTTGTCCTCTAATATATTCTAATTAATTTTAGTATTGAATTCTAATATGTGGTGAATTAAAATAAGAGGTATATTACATGTTCGAATAGTTGTAATACTTGATCGTTGAACTAAGCAAAAATGAGATTAAACTTCGAGCTAATGGTAACTGGTGGTAGAGCTTTGTGCAAGCTCGTCTGGGTAGGTACCACCCACTCATCAGATATTCTACCGCAAAACAGCAGTACTTGGTATTGTTGTGTTCCGGTTTGAAGGGTGAGTGAGCCAGTGTAATTACAGGCACAAGGGACATAACATCTTAGTTCCCAAGGTTGGTGGCGCATTGGTGATGTAAGCGATGGTTAACATTTCTTACATTGCCAATGTCTAAGGGCGTTTGGTGACCACTTACCATCAGGTGGCCCATATGCTCGTCCGCCTTCCTATACTATAAAAAAAAAATAATAATAATATTTTTTAATTTTATTAGAAAGAACAAATAACGGACTCAACTATTAAAATAGCACAGGATTATTTTAAATGTTATATTATTTGAGTCGTAATGGTGACCATAAACTTGTGTGAAAATTCAGGACACCACTTATGACACCTATTACAGACTATACAATGCAATCAAAGCTTTTCAGTAGTGGTTCCGAAGTAGTTATTGATATTCATTTGCATTACTCATCTAACAACAAATAGATTAAATATATCTACATATATATACTAGCTGTTGCTGCTGCGAAAATTATATTTTGCCATTATTCCTAAGAAATAAATTTAAATTATGTTTAAAAGCTTTAACAAACAATAAACAAATATTGTCTAAGTTCGAAGGTCAACCCGGTGGCGTAATCTTTTATAAAGTGTTTTAATGTTTTAAATGATAAAAAATATTAACATTACAAATTTACTATAAATTGAGTTGTTAAACAAATAATAAAATGTATAGATAAACAATAAACTAAGCGTAATACTGTTCGCTCCCGATATCCGTGGTTCGCTCAATCCGCGGCAAATATTCTTACTTTTGCATGATTTTACCATTCCTAACCTCTAAACGAAAAAAATCGAATCATTTAAAAAGGAATTTACATGTGTATAATCAAGCTTTACTATGAATCTATTTAATTGCATAAAGATTGCATAATACCAATGTCATGCCCTGTACTGTAAACACATGCACTGTACTGTATAGGCGCATAGATCGATTAATGAATGCTTATACCTTATTTATAAAAAAAAGCGCGGGATAGAATACTTACATTACCCGCACGAAGAAATATATATCACACGAATATCTTCGTTTGTTTCAACCCGTATTTTATTGAATAATTTAAACAAAAAACAGTTATTGTGATTTGATGTGTTTAGTATGGGCAGCGCCCATAGACATTGGCATTGTAAGAAATGTTAAACATCGCTTACATCACCAATGCGCCACCAACCTTGGGAACTAAGATGTTATGTCCCTTGTGCCTGTAATTACACTGACTTACTCACCCTTCAAACCGGAACACAACAATACCAAGAACTGTTGTTTTGCGGTAGAATATCTGATTAGTGGGTGGTACCTACCCAGACTAGCTTGCACAAAGCTCCACCACCAGTGAACAAAGACTTACACTATAATAGTTAGATATATAGCCTCCGGAACTTTGTTGTAGGTAGTGATTAGACTATAAACATGTACGCCCGCCAAATAATTACTTTTGACGACGATTGACGAGCTGGTTGGCGTGGTTGGTAGATACCTGCCTTTCACGCCGAAGGTCGTGGGTTCGATTCCCACCCAGGACAGACATTTGTGTGCATGAACATGTCTGTTTGTCCTGAGTCTGGGTGTAATTATCTATATAAGTATGTATTCACATAAGAAAAGTAGTATATGTAGTATATCAGTTGTCTGGTTTCCATAGCACAAGCTCTGCTTAGTTTCGGATCAGATGGCCGTGTGTGAATAATGTCCCAAGATATTATTATTATATTATTATTATTACTTTTATAGAAAAAAATGATACCGTGGGATACATTATTGCACTTTTTGTAAAGATCTCTAACAAAAAAAAATCGCCTATGTTAGTCGCTGGTAACGTAGCTTTCTGTGAGTGAAAGTATTTTTAAAATCAGTGCAGCAGTTTTTGAGTTTATTCATTACCAAAAACCCAAATTTTACCTCTTTATAATATTGATATATATATATATATATTATTACTCGCGAGCGAAGCCGCGGGCAGCAGCTAGTATATACATGTCTGAGATAATAAATATAAGCGGGTATACGACGTCACTTATTTTATTGGAATAGCAACACCACACAAGGTGATTGACATCTTATGGGTATACTGGTCGGTTGTCAGACGTCAAGTGTGAAAAATATAAGAAGGGTACCAATTTTATTATCCAACCGACTGATGGAAATATAAAATATGTCGTGGTGTAATATTCAGTAGTACGTGTAATCGTATGTTGAGTGACACAGTTGGTCTCTTGGTCTCTTGCTCTCAGAACAGCGCCAGCGCCGGATGTGCACACTGCGTGATATAATAAAATCAACATGTTGGACGACAATGGCATTCCATTTGATTCCGCGACATATATAATAATAGATATAATTTTTTTGTTTTTTTTTTATTAATATAAGCATCATGTAATCAGTTACTATGGCACTGGTTTCTAAGGCAACTTTTACCGATGTCTCCTATACAGAGAGAGAGAAAGCGATAATATGTGATAAATTTTCAATCACTGGATGGAGGTTGAACAAATCAGTCTACGTGGGGGAATAAGTAACTGTGACAAATTTCTTGTCAATCGGGCGCATAGTATAGGAGATCTCGTGATGAGTGGGAAATCGCTTATGTATATAGATATAATATTTACCCTGTTTTTTTTTCATTCCTGCTTAACAAAAACAAATTTTAAATATTTTATTTGATAGCTTTATCTTCATTCCTTATCATCTTGACCTGCCTCTGGTTCAATAGTATATAACAAGCAACGTGTTTTTGTAAAACTCAGTCTCGCTGAAATACGTTCTTTTATACATATGTTTTGTGTGTTTGTGTAAATATTCGATTCTCTTCAATCTTCCAATATCATGCATAAATATTCATTCCTTATTCTATGTTTGTTTACTATTATTGTAATTAGCGAATCTACGCCCATTCCTAGGTAAGCATATACTCTTCTTTGTTATATGATTACTCATATGATTTTTTTTAGTTTCATCTTATCAAGTAATGATAAATATTTATAAATAGAAAACTGAGATTGTTTTATAATTTCGCAATTCAAAAAAATAATTCTTCATGTTACGCAGCAATTATATCACTACCAATCCCCTGACATGATTACAGAATCAAAAATTTGTCTTGCTTTTCCTTGAATTCCGTATTGTTCCAAGAAGGATGATTGATGATATAGTAAGGTATAGGTAACAGTAAGGTATAGTCACTTCTGCCCGCAGACATTCGAAAACGTTTCATATCATTAATTTGCTAAATATAATGGAAAGTAAGATTTTACGGCACACTAGCGCCTTAATCTTGCAAACCGGAAAATAGTAAATATAAGTAAAGCTGATAGGATAGCCGATACGTAAATATTATCATAAGATTACAGGTCAAATTCAGACAGACCCTTGAGTTGAGAGCAGAAGCCTCCTCAGCTCACCAATGATAAAGTTAGTTCTATAACGATTTAATTTTTTTTTTTTAGAATAAAAGTTTACCCAGTTCCTGATAATACAAGTAACAACAAACAGGAAGTTCGTGAAAAACATAAATTTGGATTTAAAGACAGTGAAGAGAGTCCAGAGAGGGAAGAAAGTGGTGAAGTGGTACCGAGTTGCGTAAATTGTGAAATAAATGAAATTGGAAACGGTACCAAAAATCATAATGTTGTGTACATCGGTGGAACAACAGAAGAACTAATATGTAACGATGAAACAGTATTGGAATGTGATGACTAAAATGGAACAAATGAAAGTCTACATTATCCAAGTAGGCTAGTGATTCGTCATTTTACAAGATTATATTGAATATAAAACTACAAGTTCTGCACATCGATAGATGGCGTCGAAAACAGTCATACTTTAATGTTATTTTTTTATTTAATAAATATAAATAAGAAACTATTTTATAAGAAATATTATTTTTATATAATTATTTTTAATATTTTGATATTATAAATAAATACTACATTATGTATTATTTAATAAAAAAACAAGAATTTTGTTAATTTAAACATATTGTTAGTCTTATGAGCTAATTACGATTACGATTGCCGAAGGATTTGAGAAAAACCAAAGTTTCTATTAACACTTTAATTAATTACTAAATATTATATTTAACTTAATCCTAAGATACAATACTGCTCGATGCTGGATGCAGATATTGAATCCTACCTTATATATATAACTTAATCCTTGTGCTAAAAATGCTGATCTATTAGATTAATTTAGGTGGTACGTGCAGAGCTGACTTGGGGCGGCGACATCGCGGCTAGGTGTTTTTAGGCGCTGTATGTGACAAATGTGCAAATTGCTAAAGTACTGATCTCTTAACTAGGTCGCGACGGCGACTCCCTGAGGTGCTGTATGTAACAAGTTAAAAAATATATCATAAGTAGTAACATTATGGTCCTCATAAATAATAAACTTTTTACTTTTGTACTAGTATGGTCATCAATACTGTTTATTTTTTGGTATTAAAATTTGGACACGTTCTAACAAATGCATATTTATAAAAACTCATACATACGATATATGTTAATAAAAAACATTCCGTTTATAAAATTGAATATTTTCTACGTACAGGAAAACATTCACTTTCACTCGAATATTCCAAGTAACAGTTTTCAATTTTCTGCTTTTCCCTTTACCACAACACAACAATTCGTATCTAGCATTATATGAAGCAAACAGAAACTAAAATATAATTACTAATTCATATATATAAGAAGCCTTAACTAAATATATAAATCAAAAATTAACATGTGTACAAATCGTGACCACAAGGAGAGATGGCAGGAATAACAACAACTTTATAATATAATGAGTTTGTAGTGAGTTAAGATCAACATTTACGAAAGTTTTTTTAAAGTCATTAATATGATACAATGACTATACATTTATGTGTAAAACTAAATTACGAAATTAAATTCAAGTTTTAAATTGTAAAATGCGTTAAATTAATTATTTTCCCTTTAATTTTATTTTTACGTTAAGCCATTAATAAATCAAAAAGTACATTAATTGATTTTTGTATCGTACTCCCAAAAATACTATTATAATTCTTTTCTTAAAAGTATTGACCGTAAGGTTGGGCTAGAAGTGAGTACGAGGTACGAGTGAGTGCGCTCGAGGCGTTGAAGCAGCAGGAACACCGGAGGGCTCTTGCGACGTGGCGCGACCGTCTCTGTGAAGAACGGTACACACGCAAACGCGTCGTTGGAGCGATCCTGCCAGCTTCGAAGCCTGGATGAGACGAAAGCTACGAGTCACCTTCCGACTTACGCAGGTAATGACCGGTCACGGTTGTTTTGGAGAATACCTGTGTAAGACCGGACGCGAATCGACTGCGATGTGTCACCACTGTGGTGCGGACCGGGACACCGCTCAGCATACGTTGGAAGTGTGCCCCGCGTGGAGTGCGGAGAGGGAGATCCTAGTCCGTGAAGTCGGACATGACCTGTCCCTGCGAGCAATCGTGTCGGCGATGCTTCGCAGGGAATCGGCGTGGAGGGTCGTAGCCTCCTTCTGTGAGACCGTCATGGTTCAGTAGGAGACGGCGAAGCAGGAACGGGAAAGGGCCGATCCTGCTCGGCGAAGACGACGACGGCGTCGTCTCGGCCCTCCCATAGCCCAGACGCCCGGGGCTTAAAAGATAGGGCGTAACCCTGGGGCCGTGGATGCGTGAGGTGGGGGCCTCACGTGTCCTATTTCAGACGGCCCTGTGGAGGACGGCAGCCGTGATGGCCTCGCGCTGCCGTACGCACTAGCGAGGAGTACGGGGGGCGAAATTCGCCCCTGATGAGAGCTCCGCCAAGCCACGAGGTTATATCAACACGATCCCGCAGCCTCTCCGATCCGTGCTGGGCCATCGCAGTGGTTTTAGTGGGTAATAATCCCACATAACCCGGTTCCACCCCCATAGGACCCGGGTATCTTTCTGATGGTTTCCACTACGAGAAAAAAAAAAGAAGAATTGAGTACGACAATGACAAGGGCTTGAACCAGAGATTTGAGACTGCTAAGTACCTCATACACACACAGCTCTTTGTAATGCAACAACGTAAAAGAAGAAAACTAATCAAAAAGTCCGCTTTAAAGTCGCGGCCTTTTCTGAGACTATCTTGGCTCACTTGACGGAATTATACAAGATGCGTAAAACAATGTTACATTTTTTTCGCCACTAAACACTAACTGTTTAATAACAAAAAGAGGCAAATTGGGCCAATGGTTCCAACGCCTAAATTTAACCAAAGATATGGGGTTCAAACCCGAGTAAGTACCACTGAATTTTTACGCGTTTAATTTGTATTTAAAATAATTTATATCGCGATCAGCTGTGAAAGAAAATATCGTATGGAAAAATGCATGTGATGAATAATAATCTGCCACATAGGGAGGCCTTAGCCCAGCAGTTGGACGTTTAAAGCTTTTACGTAAATAAAATAACAAAAAAATACATTTAAGATACGATAATATCAACGTATATAAATGTAAGTGAATTCGTGCGACCGTATTTACATTTACCTTAACAAGATTGTTCAGAAGCTCCTCGAAGTTTGCCGAGACTAAGTGGTTCGGTAAATATTATTTTTATCAGGTTTCGGTGACGCAGGATACAGGTTTGACATTGAATGTGAAAATAGGAAACATAATAAACTTTGTATATAATATTTACATTGATGCCTTAAATATATATGAATAGAAATTAAAAATAACTACTGCAAAAATAACATAACCGCGTGGAATAGTGGCAAGAACGCTAGTAGAATTTATGTACTTATACTATTCGTTTAATTTATACTATGTACTTTACATAGTAAATATTATAACGTACATAGTATTCATATGAAAATATTTTATACATTGTATTTAAGTTGTTCGTTTTTGGGCAAAATAATTCATAAAAATTCAATATCGCGATAATAACAAATATAGTATGTGTAATAAAACCAAATATATAACTATATACAACTATTATGTGACGCAAGACTTGTACTGATCCAATTTTTGGTCAAATTTATAGAAAGAAACATTGTTTAAAAATGCTGTTTTAAAATATATTTTACTTTTATTTTCTATAAAAAATATAACATTCAATCAATTCTAAGTTTTAGAAAAGTTTAAAGTAATAAATACTAAGAGTAGGTTTTACAATTCGTTTATTCGTAATAACTCATTTTCATATAAAACTATTCCATATCATATTAAATCTTCATAATAACTAGATTATCCTCTTTACTCTATTGTTAAAAGTTATACTATAAAAGTTCGCTGAAACGATTCCTAGTCAACGTATTACTAGTTTTATATGACGCTGCCTTACAAATGCCTTTTCAATTTTCAGTCGGTACGCGACCGCGGTGGCAAGACCACGTTCCTTCGCACGAAACTCGCAAATAATTACGATAAACAAAAACTAGTAAAACAATACTATGCAATGTGATTTAAATATTTTTGCAGCTTCCTTACTGAATCAAAGGTAATTTATAAACTTTATATTTCATGCCGTAAATTTTATTCAAGTTTAATTATAAAAAAAAAATGAGATTTTTTCTTGAAGCGGATAAAAATAGTAACTGTGAAATTAAGGAAGGTGTTTTTATTACAAAATATTATGATCATTAGATATCGCTTGGTCATATTTTATTTTTGATGCATAATAAATATTTAATGAATTCAACATTTAGATTTTATGTTTAACCAGAAAATTCTGAAAAAAGTACTTGTATACAAATAGTAGTGTATTTAAAAATATTACTATATTATATAATATTATTATTTATAATGTTCAAATTAAGAAATATTTGGAATTATTATTTACAAAATATTCATAAATTAATTCTTTAAGCTGTATTAATAAAACATAATTTAATAAACAATTGCTCATGTTCGTGAAAACATTTAATTAAGAACGTCTATTTCGTTTCGATAGTGTAACTGTTTCGAGGACGGATTAAAATAGTTGCTGCTGTACATACAATTCGTTTTTTAACTATATTTTATTTGCAATATAATAAAATCGCACTCTAGAATAAATATTTACATAATCGTTAATTGAATTAACATAGAATATAACAGCAATCGTAACTGATCTCTGAGAAAATTAGCTTAACATTATTATTCGTAAATTAAGATATCGATAATATTTAAATTTTCTTGGTGGTATAGCTTTGTGCAAGCCCGCCTGGGTAAGTACCACCCATATCATATGTGAAACAGCAATTAGTAGTTTTATTTCAAACAAAATAATGCTTAAAACTGATCTGAAATTGGATGCCGCTTTTCAAATCATAAAAGGAAATCCTTGAAAAAAAATAATGTAGTGGTTTATTATCTGCTTATAATTGAAAGTTAATTCATACTTAAGAAAACACAAAGCCTTTGTCGAATAGAAACTGAGCACAGAAACAACAAACAGAAAATTAGAAAAACAAAAAATTAGCACACATTGAGAGCTATACACGAAGTATGATTCAAATCCTGTTTTTTATATGTTTTCTTTACACTTAACTGGTGAAAAGTTTTGAGGAAACTCATCGCTGGAATGGTAGCTACCATTGAATATTCTACCGCCAAACAAAAATACATATAATGTCATGTTTGTATAATGGCGTGGTTTGAGCCAGTTGGCGTGGTTGGTAGATACTTGCCTTTCACACCGAAGGTTGTGGGTTCGTACATGCAGTGTAGTTATCTATATAAGTATATACTAACACAAGAAAATGCAAATCCTGATAGCGGGCAGCAGCGCTATTAGTGAAAGATGTCCAGCCACTGCGGTCACCAACCCGCCTGCCAAGCGTGGTGACTAAGGCAAAAACCCCCCTATGAGCGACGACAAAAATTCACGGCCCCCAATTCCCGGTAATCACACTATTCCTGGCCACGGTACCGGCCATGGTAACGGTGCGATGGGGGGTGCTAAGAATCCCCGGGCTACGGCAGGGTACCACAAACGGCGACTGTTTCTGGCCACGTATAATGGACGCTCTCTGCGGCTGGACGAACATCTGACAAAATTGGAAGTAGAGTTAAGTCGTATTAACTGGGATATAGTAGGTCTATCAGAAGTCCGAAGACAGGGCGAGGACACGATGACACTAGATGCCGGTCACTTACTCTACTTCCGAGAAGGACACCAACCATCCCAAGGTGGCGTCGGCTTTTTGATCCACAAGTCACTCAGATGCAATGTCGTGGAGGTTGGCAGTGTGTCGGCGAGGGTGGCATACCTTGTCTTAAAGATAACCGAGAGGTATGCCTTGAAGGTTATACAAGTGTATGCCCCAACGTCTACATACACTGACGAAGAGGTCGAAACCATGTACGAAGACATAGTGAAAGCTATGTCTCGTACCAATACCTTCTACACAATTGTTATGGGTGATTTCAATGCCAAAGTGGGAGTACAAGAAGATGGTGAATCGAGAGTAGGAAAATTCGGCTATGGGCGCAGAAATCATCGGGGACAAATGCTGGTAAACTTCCTCGAGGCTCAGCGATTATTTCTGATGAATTCATTTTTCCAGAAAAAGCCCCAAAGGAAGTGGACCTGGCGAAGCCCCGATAACATAGCGATGAATGAGATCGACTTCATTTTATCCAATAAGCGCCAAATATTTAGGGATGTCTCCGTGATCAACAGGGTAAACACTGGAAGTGATCACCGCCTGGTAAGAGGCACCCTGAATATTAACACTAAAATAGAACGATCGCGGTTAATGAAGTCGACTCTTAGACCAACTCTGCCTCAGGTCGAAGCTGGTTGCGAAAGCTTCCAGCTGGAACTACAGAACCGATTTGCCATGTTGGAAACCAGGCAGGGCATTGACGACGCCACCAATGGTCTGGTGCGTGTCATCCGCAAGGTAGGCCAGAATTACTTTCGACAAAAGAGCAATGGACGTAAGTCGAAGCTCTCAGGCGAAACTCTGAACGAGATGACGAGGAGACGAGAACAGCAGAACATGACGCCATCTGAGTGTCAGGCACTTAACAGAAAGGTTAAAAAACTAATAAGGCGTGACACAAGACGAGCGAATACCCGGAATATTGAAGATGCTATAGCACTCAATAGGGGCTCAAAGGTTTTTGCAAAGTCACATACCTCCTGTTGTCACCTGACAAAACTCAGAACCATACAAGGCACAACCGTCACCTCAAAACCAGAGATTCTAGCTGAAGTCGAAAAGTACTATGGCGATTTATACTCATCACGAGTACCTCCACTTGAGTCCCACAATGCGGATGACCCACGAGCCAGACTAACACGCCATCTATCAGACGATCTTCCCGACATCGATTTGGGCGAGATTAGGATTGCTCTCGGGCAACTTGGAAACAAAAAGGCTCCAGGAGATGACGGAATTACCTCAGAGCTTCTCAAAGCAGGAGGCACACCAGTTCTGAGAGAGCTGGCTAACATCTTTAATTCCGTCCTCCACAATGGTATAACACCGAAGACATGGAGCAGAAGTGTGGTGGTGCTGTTTTTCAAGAAGGGCGATAAAGCTCTTCTGAAAAACTACCGCCCCATTTCACTTTTAAGCCATGTTTACAAATTGTTTTCGAGGGTAATCACGAATCGTCTTGCCCGAAAATTCGATGACTTCCAACCCGTGGAGCAGGCTGGGTTTCGAAAAGGCTTCAGTACCGTAGACCACATACACACACTAAGGCAAATAATACAGAAGACCGAGGAATATAATCAGCCTCTATGCCTAGCGTTTGTGGACTACGAAAAAGCCTTCGATACCATCGAGACCTGGGCTGTTCTGGAATCCATGCAGAGATGCCTAATTGACTGTCGGTATGTCCAGGTGGTAAAGTGTTTGTACGAAGCCGCAACCATGACCGTCCAAGTACAAGATCAGAGCACAAGACCAATCCAATTGCATCGCGGGGTAAGACAGGGAGATGTAATATCACCGAAACTCTTTACCAATGCATTGGAGGACGTCTTCAAGACGCTCGATTGGAACGGACGCGGCATTAATATAAATGGCCAACACATTACACATCTGCGATTTGCCGACGACATTGTCATCATGGCGGAGACTCTGCAGGATTTGGAAGAGATGCTAAACAGCCTGAGCGATTCTTCAAGACAAGTAGGTCTCGGGATGAACATTGAAAAGACCAAAATTATGGCAAACCGTCATGTATCCCCGAGACCAGTGGTCGTAAATGGCTCTCCACTTGAAGTTGTGCAGGAATATATCTACCTGGGCCAAACTATACAACTTGGCCGGCACAACTTTGAGAAGGAGGCTAAAAGAAGAATACGTTTGGGCTGGGCGGCATTCGGGAGGTTACGTCATATTTTTGAATCGTCGATCCCACAGTCGCTTAAGACCAGGGTCTTCAATCAGTGCGTCCTACCTGTAATGACTTACGGTGCCGAAACGTGGACACTTACCGTAGGACTGGTCCACCAATTTAGGGTCGCTCAGCGAGCAATGGAACGCGCGATGCTTGGGGTTTCTCTGGCAGATAGAATCCGAAATGAGGACATTCGCCAGAGAACTAAAGTCACCGACATCGCGCTTAGAATTAGCTCGCTGAAGTGGAAGTGGGCTGGTCATGTCTCCAGGCGCATTGATGGCCGATGGAGCCGACACGTGTTGGAGTGGAGACCACGCTTAGGCAAACGTAGTGTAGGACGCCCTGTGACAAGATGGGCCGACGATTTAAAAAAGGTGGCAGGTTCGGGATGGATGCGGACTGCCCAAGATCGGGATGGTTGGCGTTCTATGGGGGAGGCTTTCGTCCAGCAGTGGACGGCAAAAGGCTGAAAAAAAAAAAAAAAACACAAGAAAAGTAGTATATTTAGTATATCAGTTGTCTGGTTTCCATAGTACAAGCTCTGTTTAATTTGGGATCAGATGGCCGTGTGTGCATAATGTCCCAGGATATTATTATTACTATGTTCCGTTTGAAGGGTGAGTCAGTTTAATCACAGGCACAAACGAAAAAGCAAGATTGTTTCTTATAATGCCAGAGTCAATAGGCGGAGTAACAGCTTACCATCAAATGTCCCATTTGCAAGGATACTGTAAAATATATAATGATAATAAATCCTTCCGACAGATGAAACCGTGGTCAGCCCACGAACAAGATACGACGCTGTCTTGCTGCAGAACGTTGCACGTTAAACACGCAGCCTACGCAAGTGCTTTGTACACTTTAGTAAGTATACCATTTTAATCTCCTATTATAAGTACCAGTTCGTTGTGATTAATATAATTTTCGCTTAAGTCAAAATGTTTTATATAAATGATTGAGCTGACGTCTATTTGACATCAAATTAAAGACTGTATTTTTGTTATACACTAATATTATAAATGTGAAATTAACTCTTTATATCTGTTATGCTTTCACGGCTACACCAACTGAACCAATTTGATGAAATTTAGTATGGAGGAAGCTTGAGTCTCATGTAAGGCTCCTTTTTATACCTAACACCTCCCCTTAACAGGTAGCCGAAAACTATTTAATTATAATTCTCATAATGACTACTTTTTTCTATGATACTATGATATTAAGACTTTGTAATGTATATAAATTACTAATTAGAAAAAGTACAAGTTGATATTATTTTTGTTTAAATATTAACAAAACTTACCCTTAGATTTTCGGTATAGCCATAGTTTGCATAAACAAATAATCATTGTTATATACGAATAATATATATAAATAACAAGAATAACATTATAAATACACTAAGTAGACTTTTTTCTACTTTTTTATAAAATATTTCGATAAACATTATAATTAAAAAATATATATTATAGCGTTTAAATAACACCGCAAAAATATTTTATGAATTCTACGATAATGGCTAAAAAGCTAAAAATACAGTAAGTTGATAAAAGTATTATAATCTTCATTCCCTGCAAATTACTTTAAATATAATTATAGAATGCTTATAGATATAAATCTATTATGACTAACATAAAATACAGAAAATATTTGTGAATAAATTAAATAGATGTGTAAAGCAACAGGCGGACTTATGGCTAATTAGCCATATATATATATATATATATATATACTAATAAATATTTTAAGATAACAAAATATTACTTTACAATTAAATTGATTTCGATTTTATATTATTTTAATATTTCCATAAAGTATTAATACATATCTATAACAATTATAAATATCAAAAGTGAATTATAATAACGAGCATATGGGCCACTTGATGGTAAGTGGTCACCAACGCCCATAGACAATGGCATTGTAAGAAATGTTAACACGCCACCAACCTTGGAAACTAAGATGTTATGTCCCTTATGCCTGTAATTACACTGGCTCACTCACCCTTCAAACCTGAACACAACAATAACAAGTACTGCTGTTTTGCGTTAGAATATCTGATGAGTGGAGGATACCTACCCAGACGCGCTTGCACAAAGCTCTACCACCAAAAATACGTTCTTACATTTTAGTAGTCTACGAGTAGATAATAGTAAGTGGAGCATTTATAGTTCTGTTTAAGACAATAAACATACATAATTTTAATTGAAAAATAATACGTTTTATAAAATCTTTATAAATGATAATTAAAATGAGATCCCAGGACTACATTTATAAATTTATAATACAGATTCTCAATTTAAATAAAACACATTTATTTGCCTTTGATATTGCTTTGTGCCAATTGACTGGTCGAGGACATACGGAAATCGAAAACCGCGTTGTAGAAATACGAATTCACTTTATTTTGCGCCAGATCCTTTTGATCTTCATTCTATAAACAAAATAGTCCATAACAAATAAATGTGATTCTAAAATTTACTTTTACACTTATTCGAAATATTCTTATATTAATGCAACCGCACATTCAAAATTGCGTATAATTAATTAATTATATATTTCATAATACATACTAACATTATGTCCAGCTAATTTCATAGAAACTTTAAATTATAAAAGCTCTGGCTCGGATGTAAATTTCCGCGTATTTGCAGATCAGATACAACATTTTTCTGTATAAAAGTAACAGATTATAAATGTCTCACTTCTGAACAAAGGCTTGCTCTTCACTTAAGGAAAGGATTTGAGTCGAACCATGTAGCTTCACTGCGGGCTGGTGGTACACAAGTAGTATTATATCGATGTTTTCCTTCACCGCCGAACATTATACATTATACTATCTTTCCAATATGGGCTAGTACAAGTTCGCCTGGGTAGGTTTCATCTCATCTCATCACATTTTCTATCACCAAGCAGCATACTTAGTATCGAAGTGTTTCAGTTAGAAGGATACGTTAGCCAATGTAACTACAGTCTTAGTAAGTCAAAGTTACCAAAGTCGGTAGCGCATTTGTGATATAAAAATAGTTAATATTTCTTACGGTGCCTATAGTAAGCGGTGGTGACTTAAGATCAGGTGGTCTTCGAACATGAAAAAAAATATTATAATTATTATAGTCAATGTCACATATAACATTTCACGTCCTCGGTCCGATATGAGTTTTTAGTTTGTTCATCCAGAATAGCAGCTGTACGAGATAGTGCATACATATGTATAATGAGTTTGTTATTATAATAAGATATTATACAATTCTAGTTAATGTATCCCGAATGATAAATAATAGCAGTATGGTTTTTGATATATTGGCCACTTACTTATACTATAAAACAATTCAAAAAAGCTCTTTTTTTATAAAAAATTTTTTGAATAAACACAATCTTAAAATTCGGCAAAGTGTACGAAGTTTACTAACTCGAATGGTATTAATATTTAACGCTTCCGTAGTAAACCCATTCAAAGTAGATGAAGATTTTATCAAACGTCACTTTTTATTATTTTTAAAATATTATTAATGTCTGATTTTCGAAGAATTATTTTTTCCTCTGTAAAAGCACAAATAATGTATAAGAAGTGGGGACAGCAATAATCCAGGGGGTTCGGATCGCACGTGACGAGATTCATATCGTTATCCAGCCCGTACAATGTTGAGCTATTAACGTTTTTTTTAGATTTAAATTATAAAATGCAAAATATGCAAAGTAACAATTTTAGTAAAGTTTTCAAAAGTAACAATTCTCAGGAATAGAACGAACACCTCCACACTTTCTTAAATCGAATATTGCTAATTTACAAAAATATGGCAATACTAAAAAATATGCATGTTTCATCTTTCTTGTGCGTAATTTATTTCGTGTATCTCAGAAATGGATCCAACAACAATTGGCTTAAATTTTTTTTTGATAGAATAGGAAGGCGGATAAGCATATGGGCCACCTGATGGTAAGTGGTCACCAACGCCCATAGACATTGGCATTGTAAGAAATGTTAACCATCGCTTATATCACCAATGCGCCACCAACCTTGGGAACTAAGATGTTATGTCCCTTATGCCTGTAATTACACAGGCTCACTCACCCTTCAAACCCGAACACAACAATACCAAGTACTGCTGTTTTGCGGTTGAATATCTGATGAGTGGGTGGTACCTACCCAGACGAGCTTGCACAAAGCTCTATCACCAGTAAATGTTTTATATAGATTTTTATATATCGATTTTGCTTTTTAAGTTTATCTATATATGTGGATTTTGTGAAAACATGCAAATATTTAAAAAAAACGATATAAACTCTTTTGTACCGTAGTTACTTATTACACAAGCAGGCGTATCTCGATTCTTTATATAATATTAAAAACATACAAAGTAGAATACTTGAATTGACTCCGGCTAAACACGACCGAGTTTTCATCAGCTTAATTTGCGTTTATGAATCACCTCCTATTTAAGAAGAGTTTAAGAGAAGGCCCAGCAGTGAGCCATTTGCGGCTTATTAGTTTTAAAAAAATTACTTTATTATCCCTAATTATAATTACACAACTATCAAAAAGTTTTCTGATTTACATTACAAAAACATCATAATCGAACAAAGCAAGCGACACATTAAAAAAAAACAACAACAACAAACAAGCGCTACATTAAAAAAAAAAAACATTGTCGGAAATACTAATAACGAAGATAACTTTTTCGATTACGGTCGCATAATATTCAAATAGATTCATAGTATCACATTGCATACTCACGGGGATCGTAATTTTACAATCTTGAGACGGTAATAAAACGTGGAATGAAAATCGGAAGACATGTAGCCGGGAGATCGTTCAGTTTTTCTAACTTCGCCACCAAAACTCGTTACATAAAGCGATGTCTACATTAAACTTAATTTACGTTGCAGCTGAGTTCTGAGATGTCTCGGTAGAATGGAACTGTTAATTTTAAATGAAAGTTATGATTTCAAATCTTGTTAATCATGCGTTATTAATTGGACCAGCTTGGTGGTTAAACCTTTTTTTATATGTATAGTTTTTCTTTAGAAAAAAATTAAGCTATTTAATGAAAATTCGTAAAAAAAGTCCGAATATAATTATTCGGACTTTTCCATCTCTATTTAGTAGAAAAATTGTGAAAAGACGCATTCAATTCTATTTTAGTTGCCAGATTTTGTTTTCTTTGGCATATTATTCATGACAATTATCTTGAAAAACAAGCGAGACGCTAAATGTTCAAAGGATTGGGGATTAATTTAAATTGGTTTATGTCTAAACTTTTAAATTAATGAATCAGAAGAGAAAATAATAAAAACTAAGTGAAAATTGTCTTTCTCTTTCTCTATAAAAATAAAATCACTCACGTCGGATATCTATTTGTCCGTTTCTTTCCACTAAACTACGCACAATTTTATACAGTTTTTCTTAGAGATGTGATATTCGGTTTGGATATTTCCGTGCGAAAACGGGACGGATAAACTAGTAATTAATTCATTAATTTTATTAAAATAATTGAAGATTTTTAAAAATTAAATAAACTACGACATATCCTAATTATAAAATTGTCAAAAGTTACGAAGTGAACACAACAAAACATTATTAAATTCGAGACCTACTTAATTGTAACGAGCTCAAAAATATAAATAGACTTTTTGTAGTAAATGAAGGAACGGTATGTATCCAAGGCTAACCGAACCGAATTCCTTTCTCTTGTTAAAGAAAAGGATTTCTTTAGAAACATTCGAGATTTTCCGCAATGTTTTCTTTCACTACAGAGCACGGTGCGAATTATAAGCTCGAAATTAACTGTATGGAATGAACAGTATGGAGGACTGGAATAATTGTATCAGGTGTTATTTTTGCATGCTACTCTGAAGCAGATTTGTGCTTGTGTGTGTGATGTCATTATTTGCAAATAAATTACTTGATTTTATTTGATGATATTAGAATTGGTGGTCTTTAGCTTATATCTTATTGCTCTGTTCAGTGAACTGTTATTTTAAATGTTTTACAGCTTGAAACAAACCATATAAAAGAATGAATAAATGAGTTTATTTCTTCATAAAATATAAAAGCAAGTCTTATCAGCTAGGTATAGTATCATATTATATCTGCAGAGACTGGGACCGATAAATGTATCTAAATACAGTCATATCATATCCTCAATTGATATAACATTATTCAGAGTTCATAGAAATGTTTAAAATACAATTTTTAAGTTAATTACTCATAGATATGTATTATATATTGTGAATATATTAACATAGATATACATGTGATATAAACTTTTAAATGAAGTCACATGAAAACGAATTCATGACCAAAGTTTGTAGTCCTCCCTTGCATACTTCGATATATTGTTCACATTATTTTGTACTTTGTATTGTTATTAACCAACCAATATTTTACATTGGTATTTGTTCCCAACCCACTCTGAACTCAATTTAACTTAATTACTACTCGTTTACTCGAAATTAAATTTTAAAAGGCTTCAATTTTAAAGTTGTGTGTTGTTAATAAATTCGCCGTGTAAAGTTTACGCAGCTATTTTATTGACCATAGCATATTTAAAATGTCCTTATAATATTTTCTATTGAGTAGTCTCTTTATTTTTTATTACTTTTGAAATTAATAAAAATCTATTCCTTGAAGCTATACCCTGTGCTTGTTTCTGTTACTTACGACAAACAGTTTATGCTTGATTTATTATAGCCGTAACTAACCATTAATGGAAATCATTTTTGTAGTAAATGAAGATTTTATATTAGTAAGGCCTTGTCGATCTCATTATTGAAAGCGAAATTTTATCGATTCTGCGATTCCAACCACACTTATCAATCTCCTTGTTTTCTCTTTCCTAAATTACATTGGCGAAATTATATTATGCAAAGAATTTAATATTGGGTTATGTAAATTAGACTATGTCGCTAATAATAGTAGAAAGCTACATAGGCTACCCATTACGATAAGAAAGAATATGCGCACTCCGTCGCTACTATATAACCTACTTTTTTATCCACTCGCTCTTTCTTATCTGAAAGATAGATTCCATTATTTATCTAAGGTCAGTCGAGATCAAGCAGCAATGTTCAGCTCACACTATCCGTAAGTTCTTCTCGTACATACTCTAGGTCGTTTGATGACAGCTGTTAAACTACAAAATGATCATCCATTAATTATGCGCAAATCATATTTTAAAGAAAAAGTTGAAAAACACTGATATCTATGATCCTTTTTAGATCTTATTTTGTGTTTATTATTGATATCTTATAATAAGTAATATTACTTAGTATAGGCCAATAGAATAGGGTATTTCTCTCCAAGAATCTTAGTAGCAGCCCGGAGTCTGGAAGTTGGTGGTTTTACTGGTGGTAGGGCTTTGTGCAAGCTCGTCTGGGTAGGTACCACCCACTCATCAGATATTCTACCGCAAAACAGCAATACTTGATATTGTTGTGTTCCGGTTTAAAGGGAGAGTGAGCCAGTGTAATTACAGGCACAAGGGACATAAAATCTTGGTCCCAAGGTAGGTGGCGCATTGGCTATAAGCGATGGTTGACATTTCTTACAATGCCAATGTCTAAGGGCGTTTGGTGACCACTTACCATCAGGTTGCCCAAATGCTCGTCCACCTTCCTATTCTATAAAAAAAAAAAAAGTTGGAAGTTTGTATACTCCCGTGCACATACTTGTGCACTATAATATGTTCTGCACAATTTGCTAATCCCTTTTGAGATTGATCGCCGTGGCTAAAAACGATCAGGAGGACACCGTCATCATCATCATTATTGAGTAAAAAAATTATTACATTTATTACATACCTTTATTTTATATATTTTTTATTTTAATTTTGCGACAAGTCTGTATTCTTGCTATCAATAATAGTAATAATAAATCAATTTGATTTATTCTCGTCTCAGTACCTCATAGTTCGGCTTAACTTATTGGGATAAGTATGCCTTTGTACACTTTTTTATTTAGTTAAGTTTATTTCTTGTATGAACGTTTGGTGTGTAATAAAGGAATTTATAACAACATAGTACATATTTTAGTACATAAAATAGAGGCGGGAAAAGGAACATTTAACCTGTGATATAACTATACTAATACATACAGCTGCTTTGAAAAGAGTTAGTTCTAAATTTCCATATGTACCCACCAATCGGAGATGAAAACGTAGAACTAGCCCAACCGGGACGGTGCAGCAACCTTTACCGCGGGTGAAACCGTGCGGAGCAACTATTTATTCATAAACATAAAAATGAATGAGTTTTAATCTTGTAAGAGTTCAAGAAAATCTTGAGCAAAGAGATGGGCTAATTTCGACCAATTTTATAGCATTATTTATCATTCAATAAGGCTAAATGTGTCTGTGATAACTTTATGGTCTTATTTTTATGCCTCCTTAACGTTCAGGCATATTTTGATCAATCATACGTTAAAGTTTTATAGATCAATGAATGTTATAACAAAGATTTCTTTGTTATAATATATACGTGAAATAATATATACGTGAAAGTAACTCTGCCTGTCAGTTACTTTTTCACGGCTAATCCATGGAATGGATATTGATGACATATATGGAGCAAATTTGAAGGCCCAGAAAGGTCATGGGCTACTTTTTATACCTATCACCTGAACCCTTAAAGCAGCGGGTGAAAACTAGTTTGTTATAATTAATCCATACGTTAATAAAGCCTACAAAAATGATTTAACAAACTTATCGCGCAATCTTTGAGTTGTTTCTTAGAGAATGTAACATTTGTTCTCTTCGTTATATACAAAATAACTGAAAGCCCTTGCTCTTAGCAAGAACTTACAATAAATTCTTTGCCACCATTGATATAATTCTGGTTATCAAGACATAATACAAGAATATGAAAATCACGCTTGTCACATAAACAGTCTAAATTTAAAGCGGAGAAACTGCGAAGCGCAGCTACTTATACGATAATATTGTATTCTAGAACCTTCTCTGACACGCGCTGTATCTACTGGCTTATAGTATATATATTATGTTTTAGTAATTTTATCAATTTGGCATTATAAAACAAACCTCTCCCCATTGATTAGTGTAAAGTTAATAATACGATAGCCAATAAGCACATAACATTTAAGTCACATACATACATATTCAATTCCATGCACTCATGTAATATGTAATTTCATACACACATTATTATCTTGATAGCTGTAATTGTATAGGTAGAGTAGTGAAATCTTCGTTTCGCTCATTGAAATATTTCCTTGTCACATTATTTCACCATAACATGAAAACTAGTGAAGATACATAAATATATGGCTATTCACTGTGATTCTATAAATAATCTTAGTTGAACTTTAAAATTAAAAATGTTATTTTACTGTAACCTTATAATAACAATAATATCCTGGTGCATTATTCACATACGGCCATCTGATCCCAAATTACTGGTGGTAGGGCTTTGTGCAAGCTCGTCTGAGTAGGTACCACCCGCTCATCAGATATTCTACCGCAAAACAGCAATACTTGATATTGTTGTGTTCCGGTTTGAAGGGTGAGTGAGCCAGTGTAATTACAGGCACAAGGGACATAAAGTCTTAGATCCCAAGGTTGGTGGCGTATTGGTTATAAGCGATGGTTGACATTTCTTACAATGCCAATGTCTAAGGGCGTTTGGTGACCACTTCCCATCAGGTGGCCCATATGCTCGTCCACCTTCCTATTCTATAAAAAATAATAAATCCATAATTTAAAACTGGATGCGTAGCCAGTTTTAAATTATGGATTTATTGTGCCGGGTAAGATAAAATATTTTTGACTAGCTGTGCCCGCAGGTTGACAGACTGGCAAATAAGCCAGCTGATGGTAAAAGGTCATCCCTTACGTCGCCAATGCGTAACAAATCCTGGAAACTCGTTATAATTATATTATCTAATTAGCCGGCGGTTTCACCCGCGTGTAACTTAAAGAAATCACTAAGAACAGACATAATATTTCAGTATATACAACATTTTTAGTTTTATTTTCATGACCCCTCCCGGATCTAGATATATTTTGCCACACCCTGATCAAGATAGAGCAACATACAATTGGCCATGAGAAATACAGCATTCCTTAAATCCATTCCGTCAGACTTAAATGTCTTTCCCTGTGCATTAATTAATGTAACTGCAAACGATACCTTCACAGGAAATTGTGTCTTTTTAAAATTGAAAGGTAAATCTGTGTGTTTAAAAAATAAGTAATTAAAATATGCGGCGGCGAAACAAAATACCTACCTAACTTACAAAGTTTACCCAACACAAAACCAAAAACAAATACAGTAATACAATAATTATAGTAAATCAACCTTAAAAGATAGACATATGCTATCGCAGACTTTTTTTATAACTTTTCAAGAGGAACAATTCCGTCATACATGTTGCAGTTTACCTTTAACCGTTTACGCAGCGCACGCAACGGAAGCTCTCAAAATAATAAATTAAATCATATGATTTATCATTTAGATTTGAGCTCAACTTACAATGGAGAATCTAAATCTCTAAAAGTGACAATTTTTTTATCTTAGTTTTATTCCTATACATTTTCAGTCATCATAATTTTACAGACTATTATTAATAAGTAGATAAAGTTTCAGTCAATTCAACTGAACAGTTATTTTATAGCATTTCTATCGAAAAATGTTAGACGTGATTCTTTAAATTAACATAACTTGTTATTTATAAGCCAATTGAAATAAAACAAAATTTTAAGTGAAGTTTGCCACAATATATTTGTGAAAACCGCACTCAAATCAGTTGAGCCGTTTTTAAAATTAGCGGCAAACAAACGCACAGACAAACAGACAAAAATTATAACAACCATTGTTTTGGGTTCTATTATGTTGATAAAGATAATAGTAAAACTATTATTGGGGCCTTATATATATTCCATGTACAAACAGCGATCAGTTGCCTTTTTATTATATTTATAGATTTCGAAATTGATATAATAACTGTTGATAAATTTGATCCCGAATATGTCATGACAGCTTATTTATATCCGAGCCTTCTTTTGGGGATTTTCTTAACATAGCGATAACAAAATAATTATAGACAAAACAATGTTAAGTTATGATAAATAATATCAAAAGCAATATTGCTACTATTAATCATGCATTATATTCATTTACATTAAAAAGAACTGTACAATATCATTTGTATATTATCATTATAATAACAAATAAGACAAAATCATTATACATATGTAGGCACTATCTCGTACAGCTATTCTGTATGAACAAACTCGAAACTCAGCTCGGACCGTGGACGTGAAATGTGACATAGTTATATGCGATATTGACTATAATAATTATATTTTTTTTTGTGTTATAAGTAAGTGGACGAAACAATACTAAATATATTTATTTATTTATTTATATACTCTTTATTGTACACCAATATAGACAAAAATAATAGGAGTAAAACAAAAACAAAGAAAAGAAAAATGTACAATAGGCGGCCTTATCGCTAAAACAGCGATCTCTTCCAGGCAACCTTTGGTAGAGGAGAGAGATAGGATGGTAGGGGTGTACAAATTATTTAATACATTAAAAAAAATAGATACAATATATATATATATATATATATGTATATATACGATACATAAATAAATATTCCATAAATATATAATTATATAATAATATAATATACATACACATTATAAATATATACATTTACATACTATAGATACTTACATAATAAATAAAATATTTAATTGCAGTATTTCTTCATGAAGCAAGATAGTGCTCTTTTATCATTTTTTAAAAAGAAGTAATAGTTGGTGCACGTCTTGCTTCTAGTGGAAGAGAGTTCCAAAGACGAATTGAATGGACTGTAAATGAGTCACTATAAAAAGATGTTGTATGAGGTGGTATTTTAAAATCAAATTCTCTTCAGAACGAAGATTATGGCTATGTGAAGAACTAAGAAATTGAAAACGTTCTTTTAGATATGAAGGAGAAGACGGATTGAACAGAATACAGTACAGAAGTTGAAGGATGTGAGTATTCCTGCGAAGCCGGATTGGGAGCCACTTGAGCTTTTTACGAAATTCAGAAACGTGATCATATTTACGAAGACCAAATATGAATCGGATGCAAAGATTTTGGAGACGCTCAAGTTTATTAAGTTGCACCTCTTTTAGATCAAGATAACATGCGTCAGCATAATCGAGAATTGGTAGTAGGAGTGACTGTGCTAACATAATTTTGGTAGGGATGGGTAGAAAATTGCGTAACCTTCGAAGGGAGCCAAAGGCTGCAAAAATTTTTTTACTAACCTCACTTATCTGTGGTTCCCAAGACAGGTGCTGGTCAAAGGAAATTCCCAAATTCCTAGCTGTAACAATGAACGGTATGTTAACACCATTAAAGTGTACAACCGGGAGATCCGAAAAAGATATACGAGAAATAAATTTTGAACTACCAATAATCAGCACCTGTGTTTTATTTGGGTTTACTCGTAATCCAAATGCAGTAGACCACTTAGAAATATTTAATAAATCATTATTAACTAAATGTATAGTTTCAGGAAGGTTCGCAATTTTACTTTGTGAATAGATCTGAAGATCATCTGCATACAGGTGATAGAGAGAAGATATATGAGAAGTGATGGTACTTATAAAGACCGAAAACAAGAGGGGAGACAACACGCCACCTTGTGGAACGCCAGCAGTTATAGGAGCCCATTCTGAGAAAGAATCTTGAACTCTTATCCGTTGCCGGCGCCCATACAAGTAAGAATGAAACCAGTCAATTACTTTAGCAGATATGTTAAGAGAACACAAAATAGCAAGAAGAATATCAAAGTCTACAGTGTTGAAAGCATTACTAAAATCTAATAATGTCAACACAGTAACCTGTTGATTATCCATTCCTAATCTAATGTCATCAGTTATTTTGATCAGAGCCGTAGTCGTACTATGACCAGGACGAAAGCCAGATTGTAAAGGATTCAATAGGACATTTTTTGAAAGGTATTGGTTTAATTGATTGTGAATAAGGCGCTCAAGTACTTTAGACAGGAAAGGTAGAATGGATATAGGACGATAATCAGTGTAAGATGAAGGATTTGTTTTTTTGGGGAGGGGGATGACTTGTGCGTCTTTCCAGGATTCAGGGAATTCACAAAGGATAATGGATTGGTTTAAAATATGTGTGACTACAGGAATTATGATATCTAGGATTGGGAGGATCATCTTACGACTAATGCAATCCGAACCAATAGCATCAGAATTTATTGCTAAAATGTTCTTCTTAACATCACTATCAGTAAATTGACTAAAGAAAAAAGGAGAATTTTCAGGAGTTGATTTAGCAGAAATTTCTTTTAAAGTATTAGACTTCACAGCAGTGTCGAAAGTTTGAGAGGACGAAAAATGATTATTTAATTCATTTAAATTATTATTGTGAGTATTTATATTTTTAGATGATTTTCCTACTCCTAAGGACTTGAGAAATTTCCAGACTCTAGCTGACTCCTCTTCCTCAGCTATAGATTTATGGACGTGGCGGCGTAGATTTATAATATAATATTACTGTTTAGCAGAAAAATATCTGATAAGTGGGTGGCACCTACCCAGGCGGACTTGCAGGAAGCCCAACTGTCTAGTAAATGACACACGTATAAAAATAGCGTATCCCCGTAAATCGGTTTTGAATATATCACGAATGAGATACAAAATGAATACTTATAAAATAACTTGCTGGTAAATAAAAGCGATAGCTTAGAAAAGTATATAATTTTAATATATTATATAATGTTAATGTTAAAATTAAATTTTCCGTATTTGCTTAAATAAATCGTCATAATATTAATGAGCTATGTACATATATACACATATAAGTTACTCGTAGAATAATATTAATTGAAAATGTCTCAGTTTCACATCGCGCTTTATAATTTTTTTTTATTCGTTTTATTCTTTGTTCTTCATATCCTTTGTGTGAAGTTAATTCACCTATAATTGTTAAACAAATACATTGTTTGGACATTAACGCTTCCTAGCGGCCATCTTTATTTGTACTCCACGGGAATAACCGCGCGATTTATGTTGCCACAACTGAAACAAATTACATTGAGATTCATTCGTATTTCCATGATAAACTTATTTTAAATAATATTACTTATTTTTCATAGATAAATTATCTTAAGAATAAGCTCTGTATTTGTTACTGCTTCCCCTCTTCGATGCGATAATTAAAACACTAATTAATAAATTATTAATTACCTGTAAAATAAACACAAAAGGAAATAATTACAAAAACAAATATTTGCATTTATTTTAAATATGTATGATCTGTTTGATGAAAGGACTTTGCGAGCGAAGTCATTTGACATATAATATTATAAATGACAAAGTTTGTTTGTTTGTTATGCTGTCATGTTTTATCTTCTGAAGCGATCATCATGAATTTGCATCTACGTTGTCAGGAGTTCAGAAAAGGACATAGGGTACCTAATAGTCTATGGGATACACATAAAAAAGAGACTTTAAGCTTTTATTTTGGAAATATGAGACATCCCCCTTACTATGATATATCTATGGTTTTTATTCCTTACACTGCGGCTCTTTTCAGAAATGATATGATCACCTTGTGGCTCGATTTTGGTCGTAGTGGCTTTTCTGAGAATAGATGAGTCAATTGCGCAGGAGATATTATAGTATTCAAATACCAACTGCCTAGCTCCAAGCTGCAATCCTCGCTAGAACGATTGGCAACAATAGGCCATTCGGTTTGCCAGCTAAAAAAGGACAAGCGAGGTCCCCACACGTGTCCTGCTGTCCTTGAAGTCTTAAAGTTATTTATTTCCTATCATAAAATTAGTTTTATGATAAAAACAAAACTATAATTTAAGAAAGGAATAGTAAAAAAAATTAAGAAGAGAAATATTTTAACTCAATTTTAGTTAATTTCAAACGGATACTTCTTCTATAAGTTACTTTTTATACGGAAACATAGAAAAAAAAATTCATTGCAATTTCATGAATGCTACTCTATGGATTGTAAATTAAATTGTATTGGTTCACTTCAGCCTTTGATCTCTTGATCTCAATTGGAATTAGTTTAAACAAGACTTTTCAAATGGATTTAAAAATTTTATACAAATTCATAAACATTGCTTTAAATGAAATTTCTTTGTCGTCTTTCATATTGTTTTCAGATTAATAATTTTATCAAACTTATTTCATAACATTTAGGTACTATCGAAATAAATAACAAATATTATAGTAAATATATATATTTTATACAAAACAATGAATGGTATTTTAAGAATATATGTAATTAAGCAATGTATTTAAAGTTTAAGTAACGGCTGTTAGCACTATGAGGAAGGAATTTTTCTAGTATAAACTCTCTTTAAAATTGAAATATGGTTCAAGCGCAAGACCAACGGTTATCTGAGTGCTATCTGAGTCACGGAAATGCAAGCACTGTCATATTCTAAGCTACTGGATTTTTAGCAGAAAACCCCAATAGCTTTATATAGTACTGACAAGGGATTTAAATCCAGGACCTTGGGGTCTGTAATCTTATAAGCTGACCACTAGACAAACGAGGTAATTACAGAAGCATAGCCATCAAAAGAAGAATGAAAGAAACAACAGAAGCACGCTTTCCTCTTGAGGTGTGAAGTATTATTTTGCTATTCGTACAATGGTCGTCACTAATCTAAAAAAAACTAACAAAATACAGAACAACTGAAAAATATTAGCCGTCCAACTTCCACAATTCTATTAGCTTTTGACAAAGCAAAAGTTTTGTTGGAGAACAAGCTCATTTAAAAAAAATCGTAATTAGTTTACCAAAAAGCTGCTTAATAAAGGAAACTTTCCAATTTTTAACACACACACTTTGTTAAGATATATGTATATATTCAAAAGAGATATTAACTCCTACTTTAATATGTTGCCCGCATATGGGAGGGTGTATATACAAACTAATATTAAACTAAAAACTTTATAAACCAGGGTAGGCAAAATTTAAATATGAATACTGAACACATAATAAGCCTTATTTTGCTTACCTTGATTGTAAGTATTTAGTAACAGCCTGTAAATGTCGGATTGCTGGGCTCTAAGGCCTCCTTTCCATGTGGCAGAATTCTATTAATCCATACACATGTGGCAGAATTCTAGTGAAATTAGACACATGCAGGTTTCCTCACGATATTTTCCTTCACCGTAAAGCACGAGATGAATTATAATCACGTGAAAATTCAGTGGTGCTTGCCCGGGCTTGAACCCACGATCATCGGTTAATATTCACGCGTTCTAACCACTAGGCCACCTCGGCTTTTATTCCATTTTGTATTATTAAATCTAGTTCAAAGTTAAAAACAAAATATTGTATGTAAATTACATTATATTTTCAATAATTGTGTTTTTGATCCAATAATGTAGGGCTGTCTTTGGGGATTTTTTGTAATACCATTGATAAAAGGTTTTTTCGCTTTCTACATTTTCTTTCCGCAAAAAACCCTATCTCATGTTATCCATCCTTTAACATAAGTATATATTTATTTATTTCTTAAACCAGTCGCTGCAAAAATGTTGAGACGAGAGGACTGCGGAAAATAATATGATAACACTTTTATCATAGAGCGCTAATTATCATTTTATAGATAAAAAAGTATACCATGTCATTTGATTAATTTTAAAAATATATGTAGCACAAATAAAATACAATATTGCTGGTCAATGTTGATAGAAAAAGCGTATAAATGAGATCTAGCACACGCGCGGCTGTAATCTAAAATTTTGCTGGCCTTAGGCGAACTCTTATGTTTTCGTCATAAAAAAATTATAATGGCGTCATATAAATTGATACGTCACATTACGTATAAAATAATGTTATTATCGTCCAACCAAAACCTATGTCATGAATATGCTTGAAAAATAGTCACTTTTGACTAGTTTTTTTATAAAAATTAACTAAATGAAAAGCTAACATCAGCTTGGAATATAAGTATCATTTTAATATAACATATATCCATAAAACAAAATAATTTTATTATTCTTTTGGACTTTACTGTATTCGCATAAAAGTTTTAGTACGTAATATAAAACAAGTCCATAAAGTGTTCCAATTCACTGTACATTCAAAATGTTTTTGATCATAGAAAATTTATATGTTTAAATCACACTCTTTAGTCAGGCAAAAAATAGTATATTTTTCATAAATTAAAAAATTAACAAAAATATCCACTACATATTATCTAAATCTTTTTGTTCGACCTCATCTTTCCTTCGAGGTCAACGTTCTCCAAAAGACATATTTCAGTAAAAAGTACAAATCCCGCCTTCTAACATTTTCCTGCACACTTGAACTTGTGCAGCATATTTTAATATTTACAAGGCACTTTAAGAGGTCAGTTTGTATTTATTTTATATATTGTTTATTCAGTGGTTTATAATGTATATATATTGTAAACAAATTTAAACTTGCATACTTTTGCATTTATAACATATGTTAAGATCAATGCTTCATTCATGAAACAGCATTTTGCTGAAAAACAGTTTTTTCCACCTGTTTGATGGAATTTTTCCTTCTTAATTATATGAGTCCATCTTCAATCCATATTATAATAAGAATTCAAATCAGTTCACAATTGGTGAAGAGATAATATACATAGACGAAGTGACAAACTAGGGTCATACATATATTCCTCTCTTATGTATAAAATGACAATAATCGAGATCTGTTCACAATCGGCAATCCGACTCTCCCTACTCTCTTACGTCTTATCGGTGCTGCCAGAGCATCGTCCTCGCTCTCCCTTTCTGCCATTTCTTTTTGCGCGATTGCGGAGCATACCTTTCCAAGACTTTTCACTGCCAACCATGGACTTCACCACGGCTGGCAGTGATAGGTCTCCACCGACTGCTACGATCAATCTTTGCCGCAGCTCTTCCCATGCTGGACATTCCCGTAGATGATGTGTTGCTCCAAATATTTTAACGTTAAAATGTAGTAAGCAAATATACTTACATGTACATAATGTTAGTATAATATAAGTTTTACATTACTTAATATATTTTCAGTAGCTCCCTGAATACCTACATATATATTTACAAGAAAACACTTAATCCCGCCCCTTCCGAAGCCCGCTTACGTAATACGAGAATGACACCTAATAAACTGGGGACCAATTCTACTAACAAATTGCCACTTTATCGCAATCGAATTAAATCGTGATCGTTTATCCATTTTCCTATTCTTTAATTTATTATCGACTATTGGCAAAAAATTTAAATATTAAGTTTGGTTTTGGCATAACGGTATATGTTAACATCATTTTGATTCGGTTTCTGAATAGATATAGAATAACCAAAGTATGATTGGAATTAAATCGGGAACGTATCGTTATAGATTAGTAGAATTCGGCCCTGTGCCATTATCTTAGAAGACAATGTGTTTGCTATTCAAGTCCACTTGTATGAGACCCTGACGCCACATTCTAATGGCGCCTTTAGTGTACATCAATATTTATACCCGAATACGATGAATTCAGAGAGATCATAAAATGTGTGTACTTTCTACACATATGTTTAGTATCTGCACACAAAGTTTTATCCTCGGATTGGCACGTAAGAATTACGTCATCTTTAATAATTTTATTATATGATTAAAAAAAAACTTAAAAAAAATTGTATTTTTAATTACCAGATAATTATTAAAATGACAACAAATTTTAGATTAAATATCACAAATACTATCTGCTACTCTTCGTCTTAGCCAGCTAATATATTTTATTTGTATCTTAAAGGGCTTACTTGATAACAATTGTTGCCGTTCCCAAACATTACTGATCAGTAAAAAATGAATACAAATAGTGTTTTAATCATCAATTTAAAATATATAATAAAACTAACAAATGAAAATTCTATAGAGAGTATCACCTCAAACATAGTAAGCTGTCTGATGATAGAAATTTAGAATTTCAGTACTAACTAACCTAACCAACCGTATTTTTTTTTTATAAAATAGGAAGGCGGACGAGCATGGGCCACCTGATGGGAAGTGGTCACCAGACGCCCTTAGACATTGGCATTGTAAGAAATGTCAACCATCGCTTATATAGCCAATGCGCCACCAACCTTGGGAACTAAGATTTTATGTCCCTTGTGTCTGTAATTACACTGGCTCACTCACCCTTCAAAGCGGAACACAACAATAACAAGTACTGTTGTTTTGCGCTAGAATATCTGATGAGTGGATGGTACCTACCCAGACGAGCTTGCACAAAGCTCTACCACCAGTAAGCGTGTGTCCCAGCCGCCCTCTAATCAAAAATTGAAAATCAAATGTAAACTTTCAAAATGTCATATGTACATAATTGTATATGTACATTTTGAAATACTAATATTATATATAACTCGTATTATATTCGGGGCGGCTCGCGTAGATAATAACTACGCAATAATGAGACAATTATCTGCAGCTATGAAGAAATTACATGTAAATTCTTACAGTATTCGGAACACCTTAGTAAGTAAGATGGAAATTCCATTAGTTGAGCCACCTGGCACCTAGTTTTGTAAATAAATGTAAATTGCAACACAAAAATATAATATTTTAAAATATAGTATACCAATCAATATTAATTATTATTATTATTATTTTGGTTTGCTAGGACTTATACACAAAAAAGCTGTTTACGTTGGTTGGGTTTGTGAGTTTTTTATTATGTTAGAAGCATAGAAAATAATTACATAATAACATTAAGTATATTTAAATTCTTTTTGATTTTACTTTTAATCATTTGTACCTAGCAAAACTAACTAGCAAAACTGGCTAAGCTTATTGTAATGGATATTCTTCAAATCTTCAATTTTAACGTATATAACGAATCTTTCAATTATACATACATATTAACTTAAAAAGAGACATTAATTTCGAAATCCCAGACAAACACTTCAATTTTATCTATTTGTATAGATGTTAGTTTAAAACGCTACGTGAAATAAACTTGCATGGCACATCTTGAGATTTTGGTATATTTGCATACGACCGGCATAATTAGATCCGACCGACTCTTATGCAAATATCGCCTCAGATTTAACGACACCCATATATACTTTACCCTTCGAGTTTTGTTTGCACACATCCAGTTCAAATGCGTCATTGTTGTCAATATAGACGAGCCGATTGGCGTGGTTCGTGGATGCTTTCCTTTCACACCGAAGGTTGTGGGTACGATTCCCACCCAGGAGAAATATTTGTGTTCATGAACATGTCTGTTTGTCCTGAGTCTGGGTGTAATTATCTATATAAGTATGTATTTACAAAAAAAAATTGTATATTTAGTGTATCAGTTGTCTGGTTTCCATAGTACAAGCTCTGTACAAGCTTAATTTGGGATCAGATGGCCGTGTGTAAAAAATGTCCCAGGATATTATTACTATATTATTATTATTAATATTCCTAGCATTATAAAGGCTAAGACAGATTGGCGTTTATAAAGTGTAAGACTTACGTGTAATTTATGTGTAATATATTTTAATTTCTATTGATGACCTGAGTGGCTAGCTTTTGAGGTTGTTGATTGAGTTTCTCTTGTCAAGGGATTCTTATTAGCATCGTGCCTCGAAAAGCAACCGTTGTTTTTGCGCCTAACCTCTCCTCTCCGGTGAAGTGGCTTTTCATTCCAACAGACTATAAAAGCGAGAGAATAAAGAGTACACCTATATTGTGCACACGCATAAAAAGTATTAAAGATTATTTTAAAAAAAGTCAGAAAACCTTACCTTTTCACAACATAATATAACTCATAATAATTCTTTCAGTATTTCGTGTTGTGTTTTTGTAAAAATAATAACCCGTAAATAATTATAACACAGTTACAAAATGTTATTTTAATAACTGAGATCCAGTGGTAAGAACGCGTGAATCTTAACCGATGATCGTGGGTTCGAGCACCACTGAATTTTCATGTGCTTAATTTGTGTTTATAGTTCATCTCGTGCTATACGGTGAAGGAATACATCGTGAGGATACCTGCATGTGTCTAATTTCACTGAAATTCTGCCAAATGCGTATTCCACAAACCCGCATTGGAGCAGCGTGGTGGAATAAGCCCTAAACCGTCTCCTCAAAAAGGCCTTAGCCCAGCAGTGGGAAATTCACAGGCTGTTACTGATAAAATGTTGATTTGTTACAGAATATATCAATCCTGGTAGTGCTGCTATACAGTTGGCGGATTGGTGTCAACGCCAAAAGATACAAAGAACTTGACGATGTTTATTACGGTGAGTCATATTTGTCTATACGTTGATTCGAACTGTATCTATGTATAAACACAATGGTTTTTTTTTTTATAGAATAGGAAGGTGGACGAGCATATGGGCCACCTGATGGTAAGTGGTCACCAAACGCCCTTAGACATTGGCATTCTAAGAAATGTCAACCATCGCTTATAGCCAATGCGCCACCAACCTTGGGAACTAAGATTTTATGTCCCTTGTGCCTGTAATTACACTGGCTCACTCACCCTTCAAACCGGAACACAACAATATCAAGTATTGCTGTTTTGCGGTAGAATATCTGATGAGTGGGTGGTACCTACCCAGACGAGCTTGCACAAAGCCCTACCACCAGTAAATACATTGAAACTAAATTTTTATTCACTTGTAAACTTCCAACTAATTTGCGTAATACAACTACATGTAATAGGATAATTAAAAAGGATAATAGGATAGTACGGCTTTTATTTTAGACATCTATGTGATGTAAGTTTTATTCACATTTTATAAAGAATATTTTTTATTAGGTTAGATTTTTAATTTACATATCTAAAATATAATATCAGTCAGCTAATAATATATTTTATTCATTTATTTTTAAGCTATGTACAGTCATTTTTATAATATATAAAGCTTAAAAAAATATATTATACTGTTTAAAAAAATATTACGACAATTATCGATATTTTCTTTACGTATTGTACCACATATTAAAGTATATTATTTTCTTTAGTTTAAAAAATACATGTAGTATAGATATGATAATGGCAACACCAAGTCTGAAAGCATTTTTATTGTTATTGTGAAAAATTAATATATAAGGTAAAATTCATTTCATCCAGATTTTCCATTAAAATCAACCACATCGCTGTTTTGAATGTAATATAATGTTAAGTTTATTGAAGCCTTCAATAAACTTGATATACTATTACACTGCTTGATTAAAAATGTTGTTCAAATTAAAATATTACTTAAATTTCATCATTAAATCAATAGAGCCTTACTTTAGCTTTTTTTAATTTAAAAACAAATACTACCACAGATTCGAAAAAAAAAATTGATACAAAACTTTTTAATCATTCAATTATTTTAATCTCAGTAAAACTACCAATAAAATATTGCTTTACCTAATGATAGACTCAAATACTCATATTAAGTTGTTACGCTTATTTTCTTTTAAAAATGAATTACTGTACTATCCCGGAACCAATGGGCCCTAATAATAAATATATCTAATTCTATAAATTTTGATGCGCCTGATCATTATTTGAAGCAACAAGCAACGCTCTTGTGTAACATAAACTTAATTTTTAATTTTACTTATAAGTACACCGTTTGATGGTGCTTAGCATTTTTTCCAGCAACGAGCTAATACACATTTTAAGTTTCCAAATCCGCCTGTTTTATTTCATCGAGCCAGTTATTCCCGTACAATAAACATAGTTTTTAAAATAAACACTTTAGCAAAACATCTCAACGACAAATCACTGTATTTTATATATTTTTAAGTATTTCGCAAGTCAGTATACTAGTTTGATATAATAGTGACAATGAAAACAGGTTAGGTCAAGTTTATTTGAGCTAGTTTATCAAAGCTTGGTATATTCTTACCTAGGTATAGGTCGGGCTTTGTACTAGCCCAACCACTAAATAATGGGTAGGAACCCACTCGTCATATATTCTACCGCCAAACAGTAATGCATTGTTGTGTTCCAATTAGATGGTCTTAGTTCTCTTTTTATAACGCTAATGTGACCCTTTGCCTTCATCTGCTCCATGTATGCATCTTTTTTTTTTAAATCCGTGAAAAAATCAAATTAAATTACTATTTTGCAAATATTAAACTAACTAGAAATGACCAATAGTTGCTACAAATTATAATATAAATCATAGTACAAACGCATAAAATACTACTTCATATTCTTTGTTATAAAACGCATATTTATTTCCTAGTTTATTAGAATTAATATAAATAGGAATTTATAAATAAGTAGAAGGATTCACACATTTCACAACATCACAAGTAATATTGCATTATTAAATACTCATACAAATTCCTTGTTATAAAACTTGTATATTCTTTCACATTTACTAGAATATTTTTATTAGAAATAAAAATATTATAAAATTGTACGTTAGTACCATGTATTATATCCATAGTATCCATGCATTTGATATAGGAATATCATAAGCAGTTCACTGCCTCGTTGGTCTAGTGGCTACATATAAGGTCGCAAATCCCGAGGTTTTGGGCTCAAATCCTGGGTCAGGAAAATATATTTTATTATTATATTAAAAAAAATACAGGATTTTCTGTCAAAATTCTCAGTAGCAGCCCGGAGTCTGAAAGTTTGAAGTGAGTACACTCCCGTGCCTCAGAAAGCACATGAAGCCGTTGGTCCTGCGCCTGAACTATTTCCAGTCGTGTCGGATTGCCGTCCCATCGCATTATAAGAGCTAGGGAAGAGAGAGTGTTTGCACCTGTGTTTGCACACACATTATCTTATTGATAATGATATCAAAGTCAAATTCTACTTGGAAAATCTTCGTTACAAAGTGTGTGCTCAATAAATACCGATATCAATAAAAAACTGAATTAATAAAGACGGTTATAGAGCATGTCGCTCACAATTCTGAAGATAAAACAGAATCCCTGAGGTATTGCTTTTTTTGCTTTGGCCGCTTGTCAATAATTATAGAACATCATAAGCGCGGTTATGTCAAAAAATGTCGGTTATGACAAAGTAAACTCAATATCTTTTAAAATTGTTTGCAATCTGTATTATCTAGTAATATCGATGTTATGTAATTATTTATGCTCATAACTAATGCGGTATAAGCGTCTCTATTTTGCATGATCTGCCAACTACATATTTCTTATTCATTAAATTTTTATGAAGTACGCTTTTCATACCGTAGAGAATTTATACACTTTTTTGGATTAAACTATTTCTTTAACTTCAATTAACCAATCACAATAAATTACTAATTATAAGACACTATAATTGTCGAAATACAAATTGAAAAACCTTTGTAGCGGTCCCTCGTCTGTTTTGTCTACTTCAAGTACTTCAGTCTTTCATAATTACGGCTTATTATTCAAAACTTGACAAAACTCCTGAATTTCGAATATAGTTTAAATACAAACGTGCCTTATAAACCCGGTTATGAGTATTTGATGACATAAAACTTTGATATTATTTCAGAAGGGACGTACATGTTTTATATGTAAAATATTTATGATAGCTCAATTTGTCAATGTAGTTGGAGTGAAAATTGTCTATGGGGACGCCTTCCAAAAGAACGCTACCCAAACTATAACACATATATAACTATTACTATAATAAAAAAATCAAACATGATAACCATGTATAAATATTTTTGTAAATCTCTTATACTTACGGAGAAGTAAGCGACTGCAAATTCCTATATGATGTGGCTTATAAACTTTTACTTATATCACTAATACGCAAACAATAATAAGATCTAGACAATTTATACTGAAGAAATATTTGATAAAATCGTATAAACTTAACGAACTAAGTACATTAACTAACTCACTCTACAAACCTACATAAAATTTAATACGGATGGAAAACAACTCGTTTCGCACAGGTTCACTAGAATAATGAGATCTACAGACTTGATATTTAGCATATCATCCTCGATTTCTATTCATAGTGCTCTTCTTAGAACGGAGTTTATGGAAATCAACTCTCATAGATAGATAGACAGTATAGTAATTCCCTCTGAAATTATACAACCGCATTATTAAAATACCGTATTATAGTCATGTTTATTAAAATTTTTATGTTCTTTTTATATCTTTGTTATTATCCTCTTAACTCATTCTTGACTTGTCCGTTATTACATTCTTTTGTTCTTAAATTGCACCTTTATGGTAAAATTTCTAAATCCCGAGGGCTGTGGCGTAAATTTACTGAGCGATTCGTCTATTCTAGAATAGGGGTACAAGGAAAGTTACACGAACGAACGGGTCGATCGACGATAACAATGTTGCCAATCTACATAAGGCATATATTCAGCAAGAATAGACAGAGCTTTCAAAGAGCATTTCAATATATAAGCCGAGTTTTTAATCTGTATAATAATATATGCAATATAATATCCAATATAATAATACATACAACTGTAACATTTGAAACATTTTTGTAGGGATTTTCTTAATAAATATGTTAACGTTAAGCATTTGAAACTCGAAAAATAAAAGTTTCTTTCATCTTGGAACATCCGTTTAATAGGAAACCGATTCTACTAGTAGAAGATAAAGAAAATTCTTAATTAATAACGACTAAATGTGATTAATTTCCGCATTGGTGATGTAAGAAACGGTTAATATTACTTATTTATTACTATTATATTACTTATTATTGGCGCTGGTCAATGTATATGGGCTATGATGACCGCTTACCACCAGGTGACCCATTTGCTCGTCCGATTAACTAATAATGTGATCGAAATTATATGATTTTAACTAGCCGACACGGCAAACGTCGTTCTGCCATGCCATAATAAGGAAAGGAGCGCTGTAGATGATAATCGCCGATAAAAACAATAAAAATACCAACCATTCATTTTCTCAATTCAATGAATTTCATTAATGTAATGGACATATTCATTGTTTTATTAAAAGTTAAATGTAAAGTGAAAATAGTAATATATATATTTTATCCTATAGCAGTTAATTAAGAAGAATTTCGAAGAGCAATTGAATGAACGATATTTTTGCTATGCCACGTATACTTATTCGTGTGATAAACATGGTGTGCCCAAATCTAAGGCACAAACGGACATCTTTTGCCTTGCGACTTATCGATTGTCATTATACATATATGCATAAAACACCAACTTGCGATTTTTTTCATGCGTTTATTTATTATTGTTTTCTTAGGTTATGTCTACGGATTTTGTGTGTGAGTGGTGGTTCATCGTACATTCGTCCCACATTATGCATCTCATAATGTAGGACGAATGTACGATGACTAACAATAACTTTTGAAAAAGGTGGTCCGTTATTTGTTTTCTTTATAATATTGGTAAATGGACACCCCCACCCATATACATTGGCAATTTAAAAATATTAACCATTCCTTACATCGTGAATGCGCAACCAACCTTGGGAACTAAATTGTCCCTTGTGCCTGTAGTTACACTGGCTCCATCGCCCTTTAAGCCGAAATACAACAATACTAAATATTGCTGTTTGGCGGTAGAATATGGGATAAACATAATACATACGAATGTAACATTATCTTTACGCTGGCTACTTCGCTGTTGCATCGTTGGCCATCACCATAATTTTTCTTCTTGGCCAGAATTTTAATTTTGCCGTGACTCCTAAAATATTAATTTAATTTAATCCTTTTATAATTCCAGTGAGACAACCGCGTCTTTTTATTGCCTCTCAATCGATTAAATTATTACCAACTAACAGTTTCTATTAAAACAGACAAATTGAATTACTGTTAAATATTTTTTGAAATATAGTTTAATATTTTACACAACTCGAGGTGACTTATTTTACACAACCATAGTCTGTTCAAAGGTGGCGCTGGTAACAGAATTCAAATGGAATTAAGTTTTACTTATTGCATTAAATAATTAAATTTGATTCAGAATAATAATATCATTTCTTAAGGATTTTGTTTTGAATATTTTCAAAGTAATTTTGTGTATTCTACCATTGTGCATTGGAGCAGCGTAGTGGAATAAGCTCTAAACCTTCTCTTCAAAAAGGGAAAGGAGACCTTAGCCCAGCAGTGGAACATTCACAGGCTGTTACGAATATATAAACTGCGTTACAATCTTTGCAAGGAATATGAAAAGGAACAATGGTTAATTTGATGTGGTGGATTAAAACCATACTAGTTTCTGACCGCAGCTTCGTCCGCGTAACGGGAGGTTCTCAATGTTCTGTAACCCTGATGTCGTATTTGCCAAATTTAATGATGATCAGTTGAGTAGTTACCATATAAACCAAAGAAATAAACCAACTCGTTTTCGCATTTATGATATATTTATTACATCTATAAAAAATACTGGTATTTGAAATAAACTCTTACAAGCTCCTTATTTACAAGATAAAAATAAATTTCAAGTTACTGGAATGTATGTACCATAGAACCAGTAGTAAATTCAACGGCTATCATTTTTCTCAAATATAAATGTAAAATCAACTATTTACGAGTACAATAAAATGCGGAAATCAAAGAATATTCATTCTACGCTTTTTTCCACTATAACCTGATATTATTTTTAAGATCAATTATTTTCTTATCATTATTCCAAGCCTTGACTTGTTTAACTCATCACATATATATCACAAAATTTTTATTTATAAATTGTAAATAAAGAAGTCCACATGCTCAAATTGGTCTTGCTTGACATTCTAATGACTGACTTTTGTCTTTTAGCCTCATCATATAGGCCTCTGCATCTTTGACAGATCCACTGGGCACAAGTAGAGCCCCTTGTAGTTCTACCCATCTTGCCATCTGACGGGTGCTGTTATAACAGAACCGTCAGTTTCCTTGAGAGGTGCCGTCTTTTTTGGAGTAGGTCCAAGAGCTCTTTTGATGCCCGCATACACCCCGCCAATATCCCCCGCGTTTGCGCACGCTTGTATGCTTTGGCAAAGCTCTGTCCAATACGCATTTACAAAGAAACGCGTGCTACTCTGGAGTAAGGCTTTTGCCTTCGTGAGATCTTCACGCGTCGCATCGCAAGGGTTAAGGCGAAAATTTAAAGCGGCTTGGCGTTTTGAGTCAATCAAAGGAAGTAAGTGCTCCTCGTTTTCTTGAAACCGTAAGATTTTGCTTTTTGATAGCCAAAAACCTTGCCTGCAGTGTCAGTGAGAAGAGACTTGACTTTTTCACATTCGACTCGCGCTGATGCCATACTGTCCCAAGTTGCAACTTCTTCACGGACGAGTTCCCCAAATGACTCCACTACTTCCATGTCTTGAAAGGATTTATCTTTTTTCGACCGAGTGGCTTGGAAGAATCCTAGGGACTCTCCTAGGGACAAGTCGGACTTTAGTAGCCACGTGGCTGTGATCGGTGTCATACTCGGCACTGTGAAACGCCCGCGCGTGGAGCGTTTCCCGTAGATCCCTCCTTCTTGTAAGAGCAAGGTCTAATTGGTGCCAGTGTTTAGATCGAGGGTGCATCCACGAGACTTTCCACATCATTTTGCCTTTAAAAAAGGTGTTGGTAACACACAGCTGGTGCCTTGAGCAAAACTCCAACAATCGTTGTCCGTTGTCGTTAAACTTGCCTATGCCGTGTGCACCGAGGCATTCAGGCCAGGCTGATGTGCCCTGACCGACACGGGCATTAAAGTCACCCAAAATGTGCAGTCTGTCAGTTAGATTCACCCTGCGCACTGCCTCATCGAGCTGGCCGTAGAATTGATCCTTGGTCTCGGGTTTTGAACTAAGCGTCGGTGCGTAAGCGGAAATTAGCGTGACAAAGCCGCTTTTTGTATTTAGACGCAAGACCATAATCCGCTCGGAAACGCCTACAGGTGTCTCTATGGCGTTGATGAGATGGTTTCGAACCGCGAAACCTACACCATGCTCTCGTGTTTCCAAGGAACTCTTGCCCTTCCAGTAAAAAGTGTAGTTAGCTTCACGCAAAGACCCTTCGTCTTCAGTTCTGGTCTCTTGTAAGGCTACAATATCGATATTGAGCCTTTTAAGCTCCACGTTGATACTGTAAGTTTTGCGCAGTTCTTGGGCGCAATCGGAGTTTCCGTAGGTGTTCGGGAAGCCTTTCCTCATCGTTCGGACATTCCATGTCGCAAAGAGCATGTAAGCAGCGTTGGTGTGGGTTTTGGGATTTTTGTTCCTTTGAGCAGGTGGTTAATGTCACAGCGTCAACGTCTAGCTGTAAGGCTTGTGTTCCGTTCACCCAGGCGGAACAAGTTACCGCTGAGGCGGATCAGTACCTTATTGATCGGGGTCTGCCCGACTTAAATCAGGCGGTAGCTGATCAATGGATCTACGATGGATCCTCCTACTGTCAAGAGTGGCCCCTGGCGTCCGCACTTACGCCTATTCGTGCTGACTTATAACCGGTGACTGCCACTCTCCGTATTGTTTTCCACCTGCAAGACAGGTGAGCGAAGTGTTCTCTCCGTGGATGCTGCTACGCCTGGGCCAAGCGACTTTATGACAACACGGGCTTGCCCAGTACCCATGCCACCCACTCCTCCTCCCCAGCAGGATCCGCAGGAATGACGAGTCAATACGTGTGGTGCTGGTTTGGCCGCAGGTGACTGGCTTACGCCTAAACGGAGGCACCGCTCCGGGTTTAATATTAGTTTTTATATACTTCTTTTTTAGAGACTCGGTGTTGACGTCTCTGCCGTTGGGACGTGGGACGTGGGAGCAAGGGCGTGACGCTGGGATAATTTTGGGAAACAGCGTATCAAGGGAGGGGTGAGGATACTGTGATCACGGAAGATACAGGAATGTGACACTAGTAGCTAGAGCAGTCCGGGGTCGCGTACCCGTAGTGATTCCAACCAGCTATCGGACAGATAACTGGTAGATCCACCCTCTGGACATACTTAGCCTACTTAGTTACTTTTAGCCTACTTATGGTGTATTTAAGACCGTGCACAATTATGTAAATTTGTACAAATATTTAATAATACGACACCATCATAATTTTCATTTTCGATTCGAAATTATATAATGGTGGAAAATGTTGCTAGCAGAATATCCTAAGAGTTTATATAAATTGAAGTTTTTAGTAACATATTTTTATTGTCTAAGGAAATGGGAACTGTACTTTTTACTTTTGATCTCTTTTTTTTTGTCTTTGTGGCTTTATGTAACCCTGTCTGGGTAGTGCAATATTTGGTATTGTTGTGTTCCAGTATGAATGGTGAATGAGCTAGTATAACTACAGGCACAAGAAATATAACATTTAGTTCCCAAGATTAGTGACGTGTAAGTAATGGTTAATACTTCTTACAGCGCCAATGTATATGGACGGTGGTAACCACTAGTCATCAGATAACCCATTTGACAGTATGCCTATCTAATTTATACAAAAATAAAAATAGAAACATATTCCTATCTGGCAGGTTTAACTGCCTCGTTGGTCTAACGACGGCGTTCGTTCTCTCTCAACATCCTAGGGTTAAACCGTGGCTCGAGTAACTGAAAAGATATTATGTTTTTCTATCAGGAAATACTCTGTAGCAGTCCGAAGTTAGGAATCTCTTGCCTCGGAAAGCACATAAAACCATTGGTCCCGCACCTGAGCTCTCACCGGTCATATTGGATAGCCTTTCTATCGAATTATGAGAGCGAAGGAATAGATAGTGCACTTGTGTTTATGCATACAGTAAGCACAATAATATTTCATACTTCGTTAGCTATTTTCTGTTGAGAATGGTCTCCGAAGTACCTCATCATCATCAGGTCCTTTCGGGTTCCCTAAAAATATATTTTGTCTTCAATAGTAGGTTAACCTGTGAAAGAAAAAGGCAAAAGTAAATAGATTTAATTAGTTTATCCAATGATCCATGTAATTTAATTTAGAGCATCGAATTTTCAAGCATGCAATTTACTACGGGACCTCGAACTTAATTCCGTCATATATTTTCTCAAGCCGAGCGAAGCAAATACCTTCGGGTAATCGATGTGATCGATTTTACTCGATTTGTTTGTACACTTCAGAATCGATTACGTGATGTACGTGATTACAATCTAAATAAACCCCTTATTTACTTTGTATACATTATATAATAAGAAAAAATACATAAATATTTTGCACGAACATTTTTTGGCGTTTTTTGTATAAACATTATTTCATACACTTCATAACTCGACAATAAAACACCGGTCGTACTTTTAATAAATATAATTTGCCTTATTATTACAAGAAATTAAAGCGAGGTAATTGCTGCGACTAATTAGTTTCGATATACTGTTACATTAAGCAAATGTTTTGTGTATTAACTTTTAACCTAAAAACTTCGGTCGATTTCATAATACAACGATAACAGTCGAAAATCATATTTAAAAAGTTCTGCTACATAAATATATATATTGAAATATTTACATATTTTTTACATTATTTACATTAAACATTTTGATGTAAGAAATCTGTAGAATGCAGTTTTGTTATTATTATTCATTCTTTGTTAGTTCATCCAAAGTCTTTTTAAATATATATATATTATGAGAAAACAACACGCAGCGGTTTCGCTAAGATATATAACAGTAATTACAGGATATATCATTATGATTCTTTCTTGCTTGAATAGCTTCCAAAATATTAAAACCAGTGGCCATTTTTTTACATAGTCTCCGCAGGTGTAAGTTACCTACGGTATGTCTTTTTATGTACCTCTGAAAACGTGTATACAAAATTTAATGACAATCGTTTGAGTTTTAAGACGTGAAAGCATATTAATGAAACTCAAAAAAAATATAATATTAGCTATGTACAGACATTTTTATAATATACAAAATTGAAATAAAAAGAACAAAATACACATTACAAATTTAAAGCAAAAACACGCTGTCTGAAAGATTGTCCTGTGGCAACCCAAGACACTGGCACTATTGCCTCTCTGCACCGCTAGGCTCAGTCTTTGGTCTAAATAAGCGCCAGATCTTGGGTTACCAGAAGTGTGGACCAGTTTTTTAGAAAGACCCTTTATGATTTTTTTTTGTATCGGACGACCATAGACCTTATGTTTCAAAAACCAGCCCCGCAAATTCATATCCGCAGCTTCAGCGGCTGCACTGGCTTTACGAGACGTATTTTTGATATGAGATAGTGCCAGCGTATCTACAAGTAAATACAAGTAAATACAAGTACATGCAAGTTGCATCCCACACAAGAACACGTCCCATCGACGATGGCAATAATGTTGCTTCATCGGGTCTCTTGCCATCATACTGCATAAACCATTCGATTCCAAAGTAGCAGAAATCGATGCTATGGCAAAAGCTCGACGAAGCATGTCATTAAAAGATTCATGGTGATATGTACGGCCAGTGCTTTTGGGGCAGCTAAGTCCATGGCGTCCGAAATGATCCACCCGGGTACCACAGGGACATATGTGAGGCTCGCACACCTTTAAGCCTAAGCGAAGGCATATGGCGATGCGTATCGTTGTTCGATCAAGTACTATCCCTAGTTTTTTAGAAGGGATAACCTGAAGCCAGTGGCCTGACTCTCTTTCAGATACAGCTAGCAGTCTTGCACGATCTGTATCTGAAGTACACTGGGACAGGAGCAAATTGTGTGTAAGTTTAATACGGGGTAAATCCCAGAGCTTCTTACAAGCTATATCTGAGGGAAATACTTCATCAGGGCAAGGAACTCTCCAAGCTGCCTTAGCCTCAGCAAGATCCTTCACTACAACATCAGTCAAACTTGGAAAGTTTAATATTCGACTAACGACATTGATGGAACCATTAACAGAGGCCAAAAAAACTGGGAGCGCCAAAGATGACGTAGACCATATATCTAAGCCACCATATTTGACTGGAGGAGTTGCTTGTGTCCATGAATGTGAATCGAATTGTAAATTTAGAATTTTGCCTACGGTGTTTTTAAGTAAGGCATCAATAGCGGCTGTAATAGAAGGAAATTTCCAAAAGGGGCTGCTGCGTAATAAATACATAAACTTTGGAGCAAATAAACATGTCCGAAGTATGAAAATGGCTATGTGTACCTTAATGTCTAATAAACGCTTTGAAATGAAGTTAAACTTTTCTAATTTTGAATTTATTAAGGGAAGAAATGCATCATCAAATATTGGAGCGCCTAGTAGAGTTAAAGAAAGCTTTGGCACCGTAATAATATTTGGGATTAAAAGTTTTAAATCACTTAAAATTTTGTATTTCTTTTCTTGTGAAAGAGAAATAAGTTCTGAAAAATATACTTTACATTTACTGCAATTTAAATTAAGCCTAATGCTTTCAAAATTTTTTAAAATGTCTTTTAAAGTCGCTAATGACTGTTGCTACATCTCCTCCCAAAAAGCTATCATCGAGGTACCATAAATTAAATTTTGAATTTAAAAATGAAATTATTGTGGGTGGGTGTGTGGGTCACCTTGCTGACAACCTATTGATGAATTAATTTCGTGCTCGCCAAACAATAATATTAGCTAGTTTCATTTATTAGTCTTGCCTTACTTTGACTCAGAAAATAAGTAATTACATTTCACAATAAGGTAACATTACACAGACCAAATACATCACATAATGTTTTATAGTCTTGAATTTTCTATAAAACTATAGATAAATTTGTGGATTGTTATGTGTATGCTAATAAATTATTTCGTTTGTTCCAGGTGTTCAGATAGCGTATTTTGCAATCATTGGAACACAAATGTTTATGATTGTGCTCAGCATATTCCTATTTTACGGAATTTATAAAGTGAGTATAATTTTATAGTTCATTCAGCTGTTATCTATAAAATCAAATTTGCATATTATGTTTTAGCTGAAAGGTTTTTCGTTTAAAATATTGAGTGCAATTTTAGTTTTAACCTTTAATTCTTGTAAAACGTTTATTTTATCAAAATATACGGTGACTAAATAAGGTCACTATTTGATATTCTTCGTAAGAATATTCCCTCCTTCATTTTCCATATCCCGCTATAGATGCTGTTTTATGCATTTTCTTGAAAAATATTTCGCTTGAGACTAGAACCGTTCGCTTTGAAAGTTATTTGTATATTTTTCTTCATGATGAAACTTTGCTTTATTTTTCGTAAGTGTTATAAAGTGTTCTAAAATGAGATCGAGTGTCAAGTGAAGGTTTACGAGTCACCGTTTTATTTTATAACCTTATCACGCTGTTACAGCTGTTATAAAGAGCTTATCTTAATAGCTTCAAGACTAGACTATTAGATCCGTGAAGCTTAAGAATATTAAAGTTCATTAATTTTAATGCTCTTACTTCGTAATAATATTTTTATTTCTTTATTTTTTTAATGGTCAAGTTCGCCCATAGACTATGATTTATTTCATTAAGCACTCTTTTATATTTACCAAAAATAAACTTAAGAACTAAATGTAACTTAATCTAAATAATTTTTCACGCATTAAAAAGGATATATAAGAATAACACGTACAATCATACAAAATCTAAATTACTATGTATAGTGAAAATCATATATGTATATCCTAGCAGTTATATAATATTGCTTAATAAATTGTGCGACAGCCACGCGTCGAAGATGTTATGTCCCTTGTATAAATAAACTATCTCTCTGTTCACTCTGAATCACATCAAAATAAAGTAGGTATTGCAATTTATTGGTAAAATATGCCACCCTGACTTTCACAAAGCCGAACCACTGGTTAACTTACACACGTTTTAAAAAATAGTATAACATTTAGTGGAAATAATAATATTGTTTCAAGAAAAAAATGTTGGTGTATAATAATAATAATAATATTGTTTCAAGAAAAAAATATAAGTTATAGAAATATTCTACAAATATATTGTCTGTTATTTTATATAAAATAGATAAGCGGACATGCAAATGGTGGCTCTGGTCTCCACCGCCCATAGACTTTGGATCTGTAAGAAATATTAACTGTTCCTTAAATCGCCAATGTGCCACCAACCTTGAGAAATAAAATGTTATGTCCCTTGTACATTTATACTCGCTCACTCACTTCTCAAACCGTAACACAACAATTCTAAATATTACTATTAAGCGATAGAATATCTGGTAAATAGGTGGTAGCTACCCTGACGGGCTTGCATAAAGCCCTACCCCCAAGTAAATCAAAATCTATCTATCTGTATTGGGCACTTATATTTGATATTTGTTAAGCTTCTTTGTATATATGTATATCCACCCACGTATCATTAAAATAATCTGCAATCTCTTGACAGAACAAAAGGCCTTAACGGAAATAATACTGTTGCTATTTATAGAATGAAAATAGCAACATTTAATCGGTATGAATATTTACGAATAAAGGATTTTTATTATAAAATGTTGACATGCAAATAAATGCAAAAGCTCTTATAAGAAATGGAGAAGGAAAATATCCTGTCAAAACATACATATACCGGTTAAAACTTTGACACATATTGGAGCAGCGTTATGGAACAAGCTCCATTTTTTTGAGAGGACTACCTTTGTCCAATAATAGCACATATACTTTTATATAAATGAACTTGACAAAATCGTTTCAAGATTGAAAATCGATGGCCTCCTTCTTCTGTTGGCGTTACTTGAACTTTAAACACATATATAACATTTTACGTATTTCTATAAGAACAAAAGAAAGAACTTTTGTTTAGAGGATCGTAAGCAACGCATCAGGTCTTTACGATCTCACGCTGAGATTTCAAGAAGCATTTTCCATTTAATGGAGCATTGAAAGCCGAGTTGAACAAACTCATAAAACATATATTACATTTGAAATGTATTCCTGCCCTTGTTAACTCTTGAAATTTAGTAGAGTATATATACTTTCATAGTTAGTTTATATAAAATTAATCGCATTTGTTAAGTGAACACGAAATAAAGATAACGAAATTGATATATATGTATATTGTAGAGAAACATGGTTTCTCTTACTATTTATCTTATCGCAGAATTCAATACAACGAAGGGTTGTTCCATTAGCAGATATTTGAGCTAAGAGAGGTTATTTTATTAAAATAAAATACATTATTTAAATTGTGGTGCTAATAAACATACGAAATTTATAAAAATACACATTATTTAATGCATATTTTTTATATTTATATATTAATAAATGTATATTTGTAGTACATACAACACTGAACACTTTGATAGCATTCTTTTTTCCTTTGGTTGGTTGGTTGGCAAAATTTGTCATACGAAAGAAATGCTGCGTTCGTAAAAGACACTTTATATTGCTGTATAAAGATTATTATTAATGTCAAATGTATGAAAATTTTGCCACGAAAAAGTTTTTAATGGCACTTCATAAATAGAACACAAAAGGACGTATTATGAAAATACAAGTTAATTATTTATTCTATAAAATTAATTTGTAACACATTTTGTTTCAGGAAAACGTCGCTTTTCTCGTTCCATGGGTAGTGGGGTGCATGACCTTCATGGCTTTGGAGGCGATGGCAATGGTGTACTCCAACATACTACGGGATCACGTTAATAAAGTAAATATACACCACACTATGTAATTATATTAAACACAACACACTAGTAATTTCGACGGGAATGGAGCAAGTGAAGAAAATGAAAAAAATATCTAATTAAACGAAAACTGTTTCAACTTTAGAATGTTTTTTTAAGAAGCAGGATTTCATTTCGTTAACCAAAGGATAGTTGTGTATTTATTCAAATATAAATAATTAATTTAAGATATAAATGGTTAGTCTAAATTAAAAATGATAACAGAGATTAAATATCTAACATATATAAAAATAAAGTAAGATTTTTTTTGAGGTTTATAGACATCGATGCCGTTTGAACAATTACCATTCAATTTAAAATATCATTGGATACTATTTATTCGACAGACTTTGTTGTAATCACCACTAGATGGTTTTTTATAGTGTAGGTAGGGGGACGAGCATATGTGTCACCTGATGGTAAGTGGTAACTACCGCCCATAGACATTGGCACTTTAAGATTATTTATATATCGCTTATATCGCAAATGCACCACCAACCTTGGGAACTAAAATGTTATGTCCCTTGTGTCTGTAATTACACTGGCTCACTCACTCTTTAAACCGGAACACAACATAACCAAGTACTGCTATTTTGCGGTAGAATATCTGATGAGTGGATGGTACCTACCCAGACGAGCTTGCACAAAGCCATACCACCACTAGCCCTATAACCAGTAAAAGATGGTACTGAAACAGATCAATTTCTATATCTGACTATTAGTATATTTATATTTCGGACTCCGCAAATTTGACCACATTTCTGAATTTCGCAAAAAACTCGAGTGGCTCCAAATACGTCTTTGCAGGAATACTCATAATCTTTCTCTTATTTACTGTATACTTTTTCATCTAAATTCTCCGCACTATCTTAAACACCGTTTTGAATTCCTTAAGGACTCGCACGGCCGCACTCTACGATCTGACGATAATCTAATTCTTAAAATTCCTTCTCACTGTTCTTCTTTCTCTGTCCAAGCAGTTCACCTATGGAATTCTTTACCGCTCTACTTAAGACAATCTCAAACTATAAACACATTTAAAATCCGACTCAAGACATATTATTTATCTTTATAATTATCAGGGAGTGTTGTTTTATTATCTGCCGCACTTTATTGCTATTTATTATTATTATTATCATAATAACATATTTTTTTATGTTTTGTTTTATATATTATATATGTATGTTTATGTATATATTATTTATTTATATGTATGTATATTTAGCTATAGTACTGTATATATATATATATATATATATATATATATATATATCGTCTCAATTTTTATTTTTTAAATAAATATATATATATATATATATATATATATAATGGTGGATAATTTCACAATTATCTTAGCTCATAGTGATCCTGATAGCATAAAGTTTCTATTAAACGAGTCAATTTGTTTTATTTTCATAGGAACGCTGTAATGTTTATTTGTAAAGTTCCTGAATTATGGCTAAAAGTATATATTATAATAAATCATAATCATCAATTTTTAGTTTTATAAAGTTGGTAAAATAACCTTTTTTGTTAAAGTAACAATCCCAGTGAAAATTAATAATAATACTATAAAAACTTTTTTTAAGGTTTTAAAATAAGGCCTATGTTTGGACTAATAAATGAACTACCTAGAAGTAAATTGCAGATAAGCGTTAGTATAACTCAAAAGTTGACGTTATCTATCCAGACGATCTTACACAAACCAACAAATCAGTTTCATTTGCACATTAATATTCAAAGTTGGATGAACATTTTAATTTCCGTTTAATCTTGAAAGTAAACAACGCTACATCAGCCAATATACGTCATCGATATTCATTGTTTTATGGATTTTAATTAAAAAATGTAGATTCATGAATTTGAAATATATTATAATGGGATCAAGTTCATTATAACAATAATTAAAATGTAGCATTTTTGGTTTATATAATTAGTATATTTGGGTTTATTTTGAAAAAAAATATTCTAAATAAAGAAATTAGCAAAATTAAGTTAGTCTAAATTAAAAAACGCCTTTTGTGGACTTTTAGATCTTTCATAAAATGCATGTATACTAAATAGTTATTACTTACCATATTCGATTTTAAGTCGTGGGTAATGAATTAAAATTCTATCTTGATTAATGTACAAATAAATATAAAATTTTGCACAAAAAAAACGCTCGTGGGTAAACGCTGAGGCGATGTGGAATCTTGATAGTTTATAAAGATGGTATGAAACATAATACTGCACAGATTACATAGTTGGAACAGAACACGCACGAGCGTTTTTTTTTTCTTAATAATGCAGTACATTGCCGTGTTTTATTTAATACAAGATTAAACGGATGGACAATGGAAGCCATCAAAATTTTAATCATGGCGATTGATTCAATTTGTCAACAATTTGAAATCCGGCACTATGTGAATTTAATAAAATATAAGAGCCTCAACGTTTACGCGGTCCGATTGTGTTAGTGTAGTGTGGTCGCAGCGTTAAAGTAGAAATAAATATGATAAAAGTGTAATGAAGGTAGACATAGGAAACTCGCCTACTCGCTCACTCGACGTCATAAGGTGGAGATCCTAGTCAGCTCGTGACGACAACAGGTGCAATACTTTTGAAATATCAGGAAATATAATTAAATATAATATACGAAATAGATAACATACACCTCAAAAGTTTGAAGTATACATAAGTAATCTCACTTTAAGATTTAAGCTAAGATGTTTTTTTTAAGTAAAATGTAATTGGTCATAAGTTTGATTTTGTTTATCACTTAAACTTATTTAATTCCTTAAAATTTCAGAAAAAAATATTAAAATCGATTCAGTACTTTTTCAATTTAACGAAATCTATATATAACTAAACATTGTTTTACTTAGTTCAATACATGATAAAAAAGATTAAAAAACGCTCTTAAAATGAAAATACATATAAAAAAATCCTTACAATTCAAACACTGAGAATACTTAGTGACATGTCTCTTTTGGGGTTTGTCAACGACCCTTTTCTTTTTAATAATTTTTCAGATTCGTTTGAAGAAAAACTGCGTTCTATTAGAGAACGAAGAACAAGAATTATTAACGATTGCGAATAAACCTTGAAATCACACTGTTTCACATTTAAATATAAATTTCTGCAGTATAAAATCACTGTGCAAATGAAATATTAGTTTTTATGTGTTTATTTATTATTCTTATTATTTAATACATTTTTTTCTAATTAATAAAATTCCGTATATATTATATTTATTTTATTAAGGACTTTTAGTTGTGTCAGCAGAGCATAGATTATTTCGTATTTTAATAAAATATAATTAACAGTTCCATAATAAGTAATTAGCGCTACGCACTCAACGGGTCCTATACAAGGTCTTTAAACGTACCTAATTAAAAATCACGTGTCGGTTGTATAACAAAACCATTATCTAATCAAAGAAATCAATATATTTAAAAAAAATGGCTAATGTTTTGTCTCAATCTCAATTCTAAGACATATTAAAGAAAGAGACGTAGATATTAGTCATTAATACTGCACGTTTGTAAATAAACGTTAATTGAATTACAGAATTGAGGGAGATGATAGCTTAGGTACTAATTAAGTTCATAAAGTGTAGCAATTATCTTCCACATATCGGCGTCTGACCGAAGAGATAATTGGCCCTTGACTCAATGTTTCATCCAGCAAATATGGGTTAAAATATTAAGTTGTTAACTTTTCATTCATTTCAAACCCCGCCCTCTATAAATCTTGTTCAGTCGGTTACTATTTAAATAATGCTTTGTCTTCTACTTTCATATATCAAATCCCTGGTGACAGAAAGGGAGAAACGAGTGTTTAACTAAATACCAATTAAACAACATTTATAAATAATATTTTAAATACTCACATACATACATAAAATCACGTCATATTATAAAATAAAGTTCCCTGTCTGTTTGTATGAACTCGATAAACTCAAAAACTACCAAACGGATTTCCATGCGGTTTTCAATAAGAACAATAGAAATTCATGAGAAATGCTTAGGTGTATTAAAGTTTAGCTGAATTAGCTGAAAATTGATAATAATTGTTAAAGATGTCGGATGAAATGCCGACTCGTAGCTTTATCGGTGCCACGTAAACCAAGAGTTATAAACATATATTACGATATAATTTTTTTATGTAGACCTTTACGGCTAAGGATAGCTAGTAAGAATAAAAAAAGAAAGAGTATTAAGTTTAAACAGCTAATCAACTTCATAATTATTTTATTTTTTCCAGCTGTGTGCAAATTATTATTTGCTATGTTTGCATGCAAGAACAAAATGTGCTTTAAATTCACATCGATTTTTATAGAAATAAAGAAATACAGTATAGAAAAATACCACTTTATGAGACTAAATGTGTCTTTGATATTTCAATTACAATAATCCTTTCGTTGACAACGCTTTTCAAAATCAATACGGGCTCAGTTTGACAGTATAATAAAAACTTACTGCCGGATATTACGACGTATGAACCTTAGTACGAAGATAGCCTATAAATCATTATTTTCCTTAATTGTAAGGAAGTACTCCAAATTGTGAAATTACAAAATTAATTTTATTTTATACACTGCTTGCATGCTGCTTAAAGAAGGACATATTGTCATATTGAAATCAAAATCATCAATATTTATTACTAGTTATTATAAAATCGTTGGTGGTGAATGATTGTTATATACGCACAGCTTCTGAGTTTAAAAAGCTGGGAACATGGATTTATTGTATAACGTTAGTATCCGTTAAAAAGGTCTTTTGGAAAAGCGTTAAATAGAAGTAGTAACTTTGTATGGATTTTATCCGATGTTGGAACGGACTGCTAGTGAATAATAATTAGTCATACAAAGTTGTAATGAGGTAAGTTAGGAACATATATGTATATATTATGAATTTAATCATATAAGATGATGAATCATAGAAGATGATGTTGATTTTATCCTTACATGAAGGTGAGAGGTCTTTATCCAAACCAAGGAAGTTTAAAACTTCAAGATAAAGTACATATATATATACAATACCTTGAACATAATACAAATACTTATATCTATATAAGTAAGCAAATTCACGCAAAAAATACTAATCTGATCGTCATGACACTATTTTATTCTGATAGATTGTAGTTTAAAGATAGAGCTATAATTTTGAAATGCAAATTTACATATAAATTAGAACGACGATGCCAGTTACACTAACTATGAATTATAATATAAATATTAAATTCAAGAATTACAAAAGAAAAAGAGTTAATAACAACATAAATAAATAAAACAAAATAAAGTTTTTTTAACCCCATAAATAAACATAAATTTATCGACAATAGTATTTATATTTATATGTACATTACTAGGGTTTTGTTATTATTAAGTATTGACATAGCCCAGAATGAAGTTTTCTAAAGAGAAAATTTTCTCCGCGGCTTTTTCACATAAGCTCTTGTAAATTAAAACAGACTAGTGCTAATTTACATAGAAAATATACGTTAAATCGAATAGAACGGTATATTTACAAGGATATATATTTTTATTGAAATATTATAGGTAAACATACTGGCAAATGGCACCTGATGGTAAATGAAATCAACAATACTACGTATTGCTGCTTTGCGGTAAATTTTGTAATGAGTGGGTGGTATCTACCCAGACGGGTTGGCACGAAGCTCTACCAACAACTAATCATCGTGCAATATTTGATCGATTGGACTAAATAAACAAAAGATTTGGTCATCCGCCTCCCAATATCAATGTTTCGAATACTAATAAGTCGTTAACACGATACGTCCTCACTAATATCGATCAAAAACTCCCTCGGCCTTCAAACGATTGTAATATCACGTACATAATAATTATCCATGCTTTTTGAAAAGAGACATATATATACATTATTAAAAATAGTGTCAATAAAACAGATTTCGTATTATTTGCATTAATAAACCATAACTGTAAGCGTGAAAGCATGTGAAAATAAAGAAAATTGTCAAGATATTGTTGTATTATGAATCGTAACGAAATATCATGAATTAAAAGCCATACAAATATTATTATTATTGTAGTTTATTTGTATATTGTTGTTGTTAATATTAATTTTTTTTTTAACTTGATGACTGGATGAAAAGAAGAAAGATGATGATGAAAATACTATTTATTTAAATAATAAATAATACATATTTTAATCAACACGTTGGTTTAAATTATAGCAGGTATAATAAGTGTAATTAATATCACTTCCAACATAACGTTTATCCTAAACCATGAGTGTTGCCATAATGATTTTTCATTAGCTAATGAGTGACCAACTTTTATGAACGTAACAGCACGCTTGGTGTAACCTAGCGGTAATTACTTAAGTAATATAAAACAGATGGTTCGTACACAGATAATAAAACGTTTCATAGTGGTAATTATTAAATAAGTTACTATTTTAAATTATAGTACTGGATTTTGTAACAGCTGGATAAGGTTTTAAAGTAATCTATCTCTTGATGTGAAACAATTAATTAGTGCACCCTATGGCGTGGCAACGAACGACATGACACTCCCTCATACCGTGTGTCTCCATCGTAACTCTGTTTGTGTATATTATATGATCCGTAGCTAATAATAATAAAATGAAACGTATATTTCTTTTATTAAAAAAAAACATTCGAATTTCGAACTTTTACATTTGCGGGGAATTCCGTGAAAACGTCATTTTTATGTTTATTTTGTATTATATTATTAAGAATAATATTACTATATTTGAACCCAAAAACAATCTTAAGCAAATATCCAGATACGTAACATTAAAGCTCCAAGTACTTGATTTGCTTTTTTTTTATATGCGCCGGGATGGCAAATGACTCTACTCCACCTGATGGTAAGTGGTAGTAGAGTCCAAACGCGACGACGGCCAGTACAGTCGGCAAGAATGTTCTGTACTAGCCGTCCCCGCCTTGCCGGCCCGCAAGATGCCTCTTCACGCCTCGTTTGAAGGAACCCGGGTTGTAAGAGGAGGGGAACACGTGAGCTGGTAAGGAATTCCATTCTTTGGTAGTGCGACAAAGAAAGGAGTTGCCAAATTTCTTTGTTCGCGATGGAATTGATGTCACAGTTAGGCGGTGACATCGAGAACCAGCTCGCGTGGACTTAAGAAGGAAGGGGGAAGCAGGAATTAGAGGGAATAATTCCTCAGAGCATTCGCCGTGATACAGTCGATAGAAAGCGCTCAGTGCTGCTATCTCGCGACGCAATTGTAAAGGTTGTTTGTGACCTTTACGTCGCCAATAATGCGTACTGCACGTCGCTGCAACCGGTCCAAGGCCTCCAGTAGGTACTTAGCGGAGCCATCCCAAAGGTGCGAGCAATATTCAACGCAAGACCATACCTGTGTTTTGTATAACAGGCACAGTTGTTGTGGCGTGAAAAAACGCCGCACCTTGTTCAGAACTCCGAGTTTCCGTGAAGCTGTTTTTATAATAGCCTCGATGTAATCCCTTGGACTAAGGTCGCAGCGAACGTCCATCCCCAGCATGGCGATTTTGCTTTGTATCATCAGCGGTTTGCCACAGAGGGAGGGATGAGGGTAAAATGGTGACTTTTTCGCTGTGAGAGCGCATACCTGTGTTTTTTTTCAGAACCCCATTTAGCGATGAGCTCTATCATCCTATCGAGTTCAATGACAATATTCTCCCGCCTCTCCTCAGTTTCCGCCCGCCCAGCCACTGCGCGTCCGTGGTATCCACCATGCACTGTACTATCATCTGCATAGCAATGTATGTTCCCAAGAGAGAGCATATCATTGATATGCAGAAAAAAGAGTGTGGGAGATAGCACAGATCCCTGGGGGACCCCAGCATTCACTACATAGAATTGTGAAGCGCAAACATCTACTAAAACACGAAGGCTACGCTTGTGTAGGAAGCTGGCAATCCATGTGCATAGCTGAGCAGGCAGACCATATGCCGGTAGCTTGGAGAGAAGACTTCTGTGCCAGACCCTATCGAAAGCCTTGGAGATATCGAGGCTGACAGCCAACGATTCTCCATGCTTGTCGATAGCTTCACCCCAGAGATGTGTTACGTACGCTAGAAGATCACCTGTGAACCGTTTTGGTCGAAACCCGTACTGACGATCTTTAATTAGACAGTGATCTTCTAGGTAATGGATCAGTTGGTTGTTTAGAATCCGTTCCATCACCTTACAAAGTACTGAGGTGATAGCTATTGGTCGATAATTTGCCGGGTCAGACCGATCCCCTTTTTTGGGAACCGCTTGCACATTAGCTCTTCTCCAAGCCTCCGGCACACATCCCGAAGAGAGAGAAAGTTGGAACAGGCGCGTTAACACAGGAGACAGCTCCGCCGCGCACTTCTTCAGCACTATGGCTGGTATTCCATCGGGACCGCTAGCTTTCCGTTTATCAAGTGATTGCAGCTCCGCACGCACATCACGTTATCTGATTTTGATGTCAGGCATCGTGTGGCCACATGAAGGTATTGTTGGTGGCAGCGCACTACAATCATCGATCACGGAGTTGTCGGCAAAGAGTTTAGCCAGGAGATCGGTTTTCTCCTGCGGACTGTGAGCTAGCGATCCGTCCGGATATCTGAGCGGTGGCAGCGAAGGTTGGCAGAAATTGTTTTGCACAGACTTGGTCAGACGCCAGAAGCTACAGGAGCCCCTAGGATGCGAAATAAGGTCATGACCAATCTGTACAATGCGCTGTGCATCCGCTCTCGTGTATGCCTTCCTACAGGACTTGGAATTTTTATTGTAGTTTGCTTTCAGTGAGTCAATGTTAGATGCCCCGTTAACGCAGCCGTTGATCCACGCGCGATATGCCGCCTGCTTAGATGATACAGCGTCGGCACATTCACGAGTGAACCAACGGTTACGCGTACCCCTACTGATGAGATCTGAGCTAGGAATGTAGTATTCCATTCCTAACATGATGTCATCAGCAACAGCAGTGGCACTAGCTGTCGGGTCATTCCCACTGAAGCAACGTTCCTATATACGTTCCGCATAGTAATCGCGCATACCGTCCCAATCAGCCGACTTATAGTGCCAAACGCTACGTTTGCATACCGCTGATGGCGGTAGCTTGGCCTGTGGCACTTTGGTAGATATAAGGCCGTGATCCGAAGAACCAAGTGGAGCTTAAACCACAACCTGATATTCCACCGGGTGAGAAGTCAGCAGAAGATCCAGTAGAGAAGGCGCTTGCCCATCAATGTCTGGGATCCTGGTGGGCTGATCAACCAGTTGGGTCAAGTCGTGTGTGAGAGCAAAAGCATGAGCAGTTCTTCCAGCGTGGTCAGTTTTGAGGGATTTCAACCATGATTCATGGTGAGCATTAAAATCCCCCAAAAACACCAATTCCGCGTTAGGAAACTGCTCTTGCGCAGTATCTGCCACCCGACTAAGATGGTCTGAATAATCGGCTTGTCTCCAAGTCACCATTGTGGGATCTGTAGAGGCACACGTAGACTCGACTCTGACGAACCAGGTCCACACGTACCACCAACATGGAGAAGGAGGGGTCCTCCAATCAACGCAATCGGTGACAACAAACATCCGCCCTGACGAACAAGCATACTCCGGCTTTCGCTTTGAAAGATTCTTCAAGCATGTAGCCGGGATAGTTAAGGTAGCTGGTGTCGGCAGGGTGGAGAATTTGCGTCTCCGTGAGAAACAACATTGCTGGCCGTGCTGTCTCGAGATGGCGGTGGACAGCGTTGAGGTTAGCGTGGAGTCCTCAGGTGTTAGAGAACTCGACCTCAAACAGCGTGGGTATGGTGGGGGTGTGCACCGCTGAACGGCCGTTATATCTTAGTTGCGCTACCATTTCGGAAAATAAGGAAAAGAGACGTGAAGCGAGCGACGTGTTGCCACGATAGGGGTGGGCAAAGTATGGAGGCGTGTTTCCCCAAATGGTTGCCAAAAAGGGAAAATATACCGATCCGCCGGACGGAAGGGCCCCCGAAACCCCCCCCCCCCCCCCGGAAGTGGCCGCCAGGACCCCACCTTCCGGTCACCAACCGGCACGACGGTCCACCCCGAGATTATGCGTGACCTGGTGGGGCAGCCTCGCGAGCTGGTTAGGCACGCTCGGGCCCCTGTACTATGCCACGGGCGGCCAGCGGAACAGCCGTTTCTTCAGGTCTCCCTGTCCGGCAGGTCAATACAGTTTCCCCCGGCATTAGTTCAACAGTCGTCTCCACTGGACCAACACCCATCGCGGCAATACTCGCTCGGACACTGGCTGTACGCTGGCTGACCTCGAAACGCGGCTGCAAGCCACTTCACGAGTTTTTCACCATGCGTGCGGTGGTAACAAGCCAGGCGGATGCTTAACATCCTACCACCAGATGAGCTGATGGTCGCTCAGATATCCCTTTGTCGCCTCTTACGACACCCATGGGAACGAGAGGGGCAGTGAAATGTATTCTTTCTCCGTCACTGCACGGATAAATTATAATTATTGTTATAATTTATCTCATACTTATTGGTGAAAGAAAACATCGTAAGGAAGCCTGCGTGTGTTACATAAGCAGTATTATGTGACACATGCAGGAAGTGTATTGGCATTGGAATAAACTCCAAACCTTCTCCTCAAGAATCAACGAGGCCTTTTAGTAGCTGCTGTATTTACTATTAATGTTTGTAAAAATATTTCAATGTTCTCTTTTTTGTAATTAACTTATTAATTATAGATGTTGTAACATATAATTGCTCTAGATGTAATTTTGTAAGTCATAAAAAAATTATGTCTTATGGTTTAACGATGAATAAAATCCATATTGTATGAGTGCTCTTCAATATAACAAAATTGAATATTCCAGAGCCTTTAAAGTAAATTTCAATGCTATCGAAATTAACGAGATGAAAACATCTTAAGAGTAAAGTATGCCTTAAACTTGCCTTTAATGTTATTCGATTTATTAGAACAACAACAAAAACAAAAACACTTTTGTTTTTTTTATCGTGTATTTCTTTTTTATATGACCAAACGTCGTTATTTATTGGCACTTGTCCTAACAAACCATAGAATAGACAAAACATCATCAAAAACAAATAGTTTCAATAGACTCTTGCAAGCACTTTGGAATCAATATACAAGATTAAAACAGCACAATTTCTGGATAGCTTAATAAACATAAATGATCAAAGTTGAGAAATCTATATCAATATAATGGCATGATTTAGGAGCTTTCGAAATAATGAGCTCGTTATATTTAAGGAGTTCTGAAACGATGTAGATATGTAACAAGTTATGGAAAATTCAGAGATTAATCCGTCACGCTAGTCCGTCGTACTTATCTCGATATATGTCTTCCCAATTCAGATTTCCATAAAATAATTCGCTTCACTCTTAATACAGCCGTTCCTAATTTAAAATGCTTAATTATATACCATTCTGTGAGAACTCACTTTATTTTTTTATTATTATTTTTTTATTGTATAGGAAGGCGGACGAGCATATGGGCCACCTGATGATAAGTGGTCACCAACGCCCATAAACATTGGCATTGTAAGAAATGTTAACCATCGCTTACATCACTAGTGCGCCACCAACCTTGGGAACTAAGATGTTAAGTCCCTTGTGCCTGTAATTACACTGACTCACTCCCACCCACCAAAACCGGAACACAACAATACCGAGTTTTGCTGTTTTGCGGTAGAATATCTGATGAATGGGTGGTACCTACCCAGACGAGCTTGCACAAAGCTCTACCACCAGTAAAAAATAATGTCCTAACAAACCATAGAAATGACATTTCATTGGTAAAATGTTTAAAACTGATTAATAAGTAGTACGTATCACATATCACTTTCTGACAATTCAAAATCGTTTTTAGAATTTTAAGTTTGCTGTTACTGAATAGCTCTGCTGGTTAGATATTTTCATAACAATATTATATATTGATGTGTCCCGGGAAAAGTGAACCAGCGACAACAGTAAGTAACGATCAAATTAAAAAATATATATATTATATATTATGAGTAACAAAATTTCAGGTTGTTACATATTTTTTGTTACGAAAATGTTAACCTTATACCTTCCTTTAATTAGCTCCTTGGTATTTTTTTCTTCATATTTAAATGGAACCAAACAATACGTACACCCAACCAAACAAAAAAAACTAATTTTCCAAATCAGTTCAAGGAGGTTAAGAAATCATTGAGAACCTCCTTCTTTTTTAATTTTAAGGTAAAAATACGTAAGAATATCAAAATGTATTTCTTCTAGTATTTGTTAGTTAAAGATCTAACAAATATAAATAAAAATAAAACAATATAAAAGCTTATTTTAAATTCCTCAGTTTCCTCGAAATTTAATATCTTCAGAAAAGATATCGTGGTTTTCTCGCATTTAAATGAATATATTTTCTGATATATTTTAATTCTTATGTTTTTCGTATAATACAAATAGAACCATTGGGTTATATATAATAGCTATAATAGCAAATAAGTCGTTGATTAATTTAAATATTGACCTCTTATATTTAAAAATAAAATACTTTATTGTTCAACAAATAAATAAAAACAATCTTACGATATTTGCAATATTTAACGAGTTGTAAAAATAAGCGGTTTTCTTGCTAAGTTAATATATATACATATGTACATCTAATATCGCTTATATATAATAGCCTTACCTATGAACATCACATATTTAGTAGAGACTATGTATAGAAAACGGAATGACATAAAAGTAAGCTTTGTTAAAGGTATATAGAAAGAATATTATTTTTTATAGTATCAATACAATAAGTAATCACTTCCTATCAGGGGATTTATTTGTGAATTTGGCAATCATCGTAAAAAGCCAATGTAATTTTTTTTTAAAATCAATCAGTATAATCGGTGTTCCGACCTTAAGGTAAGCTTTGAATACAAACAGATTTCGTATTTACACAAGAATATTTAAGGCTCGAAAATACCTGCACGACCAAGCGAAGTGAAAGCGACCGCAAAGTGAAATCATCTATAAACCGAGATAGCTCATGTATGCATAGATTTCGAAGCTTACATGCAGAATTATGATTATATTTGATTTCGATTGTATTTGTTTATGTTTGTATTTAGTTTTGCTTGGTGTTTAAATTCCGTATTTTGTTAAAATAAAACTAGATTTATATTTTCATTATTATATCACACTGTCAATGCTTTGTTGGTCTCGGAGCTAGCTTATGAGCCTTGAGTCCCGCAACCCCGCATCGGATCAATGAAAACAATCACATACACTATTATTTGTCGTGCGCCACTTGGCTAGTCTTAAAAATGTCCGTGGCCGAAATCAAATCCGAGGACACCATCATCATCATCATCATCATCATCATCATTACCAAAGTATCGAAATGGCAGTGGTTTCAATTCGACAAAGATGGCGGCGCTATTGTGTAAATATTGTTGTGTAGATCTAGATATAAATTAGACAGTTTGAAATTGTATTTCAAAAGTTTCATTTGTATAAACTTTTAAATATTTTCTTGTCACCTGAAATAAACGTTTGTTTATTATTTCTATGACTATTTTTATTTATTATTACAGATACTTAATATTACTCGATTGTTACAGCAATTCGACGCGATGTGCAAAGCGGAAATATCATTTTTAATTCCGAGAATTCTTCTGAATGTAAGTATACTATTAAGACGGATCTTCATTTCGGATAAAGATAATTTTCTTGCCTTATATTGCCTTATATTTATAAACTTCAACGATTTTGTTTGAATAAATATTTAAATGTTCAAATTAAAAAATGTAAAAAAGTTTTATATAAAATGGAAAAGGGGAAATCTTCATTGCAAACACCAGAAAGTCTTTGCAAAATGAAAGTTACATTTAAATTTTAAATCATTTTTCAGATTCATCGGAACTCAATAAATAAGATATTTCAAATCAAATTTTATGCATATAGGGTATGTGTGTATCTATTTTTGTCCTGGGTTCAAAATCCGGATCAGAACAAAAAAGGGTTTTCGGGTTTTCTGAAATGATATTCTTAATTGTGTTTACACACTGTAAACACACACACACACACCATAAAAAACCGTTGTTCTCAAGTTTTTAATCTGTTCTTATAATATAAAATTACACAGGTCTATTTGAATAAAAATTATTTGATAATAAATAAAAATCATTATGTCTTATTTGTCTGAGTTATGTCATGATTTTGCTACTCGAGATCGCGGGTTCGATACCCACTCATTACAAAATCTGTTTTGTGTAAAAAAAAGTTTTGAAGGACTTATTATTAGTAGTTATTTCTACTGCATATATAAAGTTTAATTTATACGTCATTTCAGTGTCTATGCATATGGTGCGTATTGCGATTGTACCACCTCTTAAGAGCCGGTATCACGTGGAAGGGTACCGCGGCTATCGAGCTGTGACTAATGCGTCATCCAGACGTCCGAATAGACTCGCCTAGCCGCCCCCCTCCCTGTGAAACAAGTCTCCTACTCGGCGGGGCGGAGAGCGACACTGACGCGAGTTTGCACTCACTATGACACAAATAAGTTCTTGCAGTTAGTGTGAATTTTGCTCGTAATACGTATATCCGGACTTCTGATATTGGAAAATGAAACCGTACGAAAGAATGTTATATGTATTATGTAATTCCATATAATTACTAAATAAAAGAAAAATATGTCATTAATGTAAATTTCTATAATATAATAAATTTTTATTATTTTATAATTAAACTTATATATTTTATTTTGAATTATTTAATGATATCAATAATAATTATATAATTTTCTTCGTGATAAATTGTAAAATAATAAAATGTAAATAAATGTATGTGAGTGGTAAATGTTCAAATAAATTATTGTAGTAAAATTCTAAAGTGAATCAAAATGTCACAAGGACGAAAAGTGAGTTTGTACATTGTTTATTATGAACATGTACTTGATAGTATATGTAAATACAGAGTTAGTAGAAATAATATTTGTGTATATAAATTAGACTATTTTATCGTGACATGACAATGTAATGGTAACCATACCTTATTTTTTTTGTAATAGATTTACGGCCTTACTTATAAACGTTATTTAGTGATTGATTAGTCACACAATGTTCTGTCTTTTTCTTTCGAATGTCAAACCAATAATGTCAGAAAGAGCAAACCAGTGGTTAACTAAACCGCTTAGCAACGTTTATAAGTACGGACGATGTATTGTATAAAGGATGTGTTTACACGTTAGTAGTTTGCAATTTGAAATTTACTAACAAATACAAAGCATTCTATTGATTTTTTATCATCGACGTGTGTTGGAAACACAAAATTGCCAATTTTTAGTTATCGAAGGCGTAGATTAATGTACCTATTATATTATAACCTATTAATAATCTTTCTTAAATATCAAAATATTTTAAAACTGTTTCTTATAATTAAGATGTAAATAAAAACACTAATATCACGGTGAAAAGTGCGACTTTAACCATAATAAATTATTATTGAATGTTGAGAAAGAAGTTTTCTTTGACCCTACTTAGCTTCAAAAGCAAAACATGGAAGTAGTAACTGGAAATCGATTTTGTTTTACTTAATAGGCCAGCGTGCATGAATCATTAAATTAGACTCGATTAGTTTTACACTTGATCGACTTCAAGGCTCCACGGCTTAAACAAAGGGCCTATTATTCTTCCTGAAACTACTAGCCTGTAGGTATATAATGGATATTGAAGAAGTTATTATACCAAATAGCTTTGATTGAACATAAATAATAAGAAAACAATAAATTCATTCTCTTAATATTTAATAATATGATAATTAGTAGTTGGTCTCATTTGATTTTTTATTTCTTAAATAAATAAAGGTTTGCATTCAAATAAAACTGACTATGCTTAATAACAAGTTGACTGCTCAAGTTCTGCGATGGCCAAATCAAAGGGTTTTATATTCATAAAGAGGAAGAAATAACTAATATTCCTACTCATACCTTCAAATAAGCGTAGAGCTTGTCTTTGGTTTTATATGTAGGTAACAGCCCAAGAGGTCAGAAACTGCTTAGCTTTGATGGCATCTTCAGCTTTTTATTAAATAATAATAAAAACCGCAGACCGCGAAGTCTTGGATTTAAATCCCAACTCTGTCCAATATAAATGTTATTTCATTTTTCTGTCAAGAGTTTAAGCCACCCTGAGTCTGGGAATAAAAACTTGAAAATTTGGAAACTGGGAAATAATACAAAAAATAACAAGAAAAAGGAGGGGGAAAATAACAACTGTTGTTTTTAATTGAATTTAATTGTCTTAAATCCTTATCAAAATAAATAGCATAATCATTTTAAGCGAATTGATAAATATTAATTTTTCAATTTTTCGATCGCATATAAAATCAATTATACAGAAAATAATAATACAAACTCAAACTGAATCAAGCTGAGTGTAACCATTTATATAGTATTAGGGTTACTAAAAATTCAAATGTTGTTTTGTATTATTTGCCAAACTATTGGACAATTTAATGAAAAAAAATCAAACTCAATCACTAAGCCCTTTTTTTAATGCTTGAAAAACGCATTACGTGTTTCACGCATGGGAACAGTGGTGGGGTATATGAGGTATCCAAGGCGCCGAGTGTCCCGATCATCGGAATAACCACTGAAAAAAAAAGCGGTACCCTTTCCGTCTTAACGAGGAGCGCCATGGGATCGCTTGCGCATGCTCGTGAAAGTTTAAGCTAGTAACCTAAATCAACATATTGTATACTCTATCTATCTATCTATTATATCCCTAGAATTGGAATAATTCTCAGGGGATTGTCAAGACGAAAGTCTATATATAATATAAATTGAGAAGCAGACATATATATAGGAAAAAAATATATGTATAGGATAAATTTACTATACAAATATTCCCTTCAGCACTTTTTAAACCTTTACAGGTATCACTTTCAGCGTTCGACGATTTCGCAGATAAAAGACGTCGGCAATCGTAAGGATCAAAAGCCTTCAAAGGCTGGACGAAGGCTATTAAGGAATCTCGAGATCCTTTGTCGTTGTCAATTGGGACTGTAAATCCGTATGTCTGATCGCACTACACGATTCGCTGCTGATTTAGTTCGACTTAAGAAAATATTATCCAATTGTACAGGGCTTGTTATTATAATAATAATAATATCGTGGGACATTTTTCACACACGGCCATCTGATCCCAAATTAAACTTGTACAAAGCTTGTGCTATGGAAACCAGACAACTGATATACTACATATACTACTTTTCTTTTGTAAATACATACATACATACATAGATAATTACACCCAGACTCAAGACAAACAGACATATTCATGCAGACAAATGTCTGTCTTGGGCGGGAATCGAACCCACAACCCTCGGCGTGAAAGGCAAGTATCTATCAACCACGCCAACCGGCTCATTTTATTGCATATATATATACTAATGAAATACTTATAACATAACAATATTTTCTGTACCGTAACAGCCTGTGAATGTCCCACATTTTCTGTACATCCCAACATAATATTTATTAATAGATATTTTGTATTATGTAAGCTAAAACGTATCATATTTATGCAACAGATATTTTTATATATCAAACAATTCGTAAATAATTTCAAAAATATGACTTTTGGTAATAAATAATTGGATTTAATTACATTAAATATTTTTTATATAATATTAAAATTCCATCCGAACAGCAAAACTCTGATATCTACTGCAAAAGAAATTCTTTATAACCTAGCCTTGAATATGCAAAATTATTAATCTCATCACTTGGAAGCCTGTTCATGAATTAATTTTATCTGCAATTGCACTTGCATAAGAAGTTTTATTTTAATATCTTCATAAACTATTATTAGATTGTAATATTTAAATAAATTCGTTTTATTTGGATTTTTTTATTGTCTTTATTGCAAGAACATCTCAATTGAAACATATTGTCGTAAAAAATAACAACAAATTACATCAGATGTTACGGTAATATTGTCGCTAGACAATAAATAGCTTAATAAATAGCTTAGATAACGAAACAAGACGAGAAATAAATATTAAGAATATTAAATATAAGTTGAAGATGTATTATTTAAAACATTACACACAAGATAAACTTTCGTGGTTTTTGTAGCGCCATTTAATTGTTATTTGGATGTGTATATTGTTAAATAAATAAATTAAAATATAATAAGTCAGTAATTAAAATATAATAAGCTATTAACAAATTGAGCTTTCTTTTTTTATGTTTCCATTAAGCAATTTATTTATTTAGCACAGAGGCAAACGAACAATGGGTCACATGACTGTACTTGATCACCTCCGCCTAAAGTAACCAAATGTCCATAATCAACACAATGAGATATTTCTTACACTGTTAATATGTCGCTAACAATGGAATCTTATTTTTTTTATATATAGAACAAGAAGGCGAAAGAGCATATGGGCCACCTGATGGTAAGTGGTCACCAACGCAAATAGACATTGGCATTGTAAGAAATGTTAACCATTGGTTACATCACCAATGCGCCACCAAACTTGAGAACTAAGATGTTATGTCCCTTGTGCTGTAATTACTACTGCTGTTTTGCGGTAGAATATCTCATGAGTGGATGGTACCTACCCAGACGAGCTTGCACAAAGCTCTACCACAAGTAGAATCTAAGATTATCATCATAAAACATAATAACTGTAACAAGGATCACAATTGCCAATTGTGTGCAGTACAAAGAACTGCTGTTTGGTTCTAGAATTATTGATCTTAGGTCAGTGCTGTGGTGGTGTAATTTAATTTATATACAAAAATATAACATTACAGAAAAGTCCAAATGCCATCATATTACAATTGTGCTTGCATGCAGATTTGCTGATTGTTACCATGCGAATTTGTTAGTGTTTAGATAATTTAATTAAAAATTTTACACTTTTAACTTTTTGGTAAAGACATAGAACAAAAGTTGTGGCTTATGATGGTTGTAACATGGTTCTGCGTGGACCATGTGATATTTTACAAATAGCACTGTATAACTTCATGAAGATATATATACAATTATTTTGCAGCATTATTCAATTGCAATGATATTGTTTAATTAAATTGAACGTGACTTAAGCGTGTAAGTGATAGGATTCAAAGCGACGAATGAAAATTTATTAAACACAGAGGTACTTGAGAGCTTTCGGGAGAGTAAATAGTGATCGTCTTAATTAATTATCGCTCATGAAACATTGCTGTTTGCTTCCATTTAATGAACGGAAACATAAAAACAATTTAATTAATACGAGAATAACAAATTACACTAATTTGTATATGTTGTAGCAAATTGCTTATTTTACTTTGATATATTGTATTCAAGTAACTTAAATTCCAATGTGTTGCCAATATTGATGTTCATTCATTTTCATTACAACTTAATTGAATTGTAAAACTACAAATCAAACGCCCTGTTTTTGAAAATTAACAATTGAATGTACATCTAAATCTAATGCAAGAAATTGATAACAAATATAATAACTAAAACAATAAACCCACTTCATAAAGAGCAGCATACACAGTGGGACATTCTCGGTTTGCAATGTAAGTAACTTTTTCCATTTTACAAGGGACATAAAATCTTAGTTCCCAAGGTTGGTGGCGCATTGGATATGTAAGCGATGGTTGACATTTCTTACAATGCCAATGTCTAAGAGCGTTGGTGACCACTTACCATCAGGTGGCCCATATGCTCGTCCGCCTTCCTATTCTATAAAAAATATTTATCTCCTAAATGTGTAGTAAACAATCAGATAGTAATAAACTACGCTGAGATGCGAGGAAATATCCTTCATTTTCATATTTGTCTGGACAACGTAAGCACTTTGTGAGAGCTGTCCGTTCCCACATCAAAGCGGTCTTGCACGTTTAGGCATGAGTACTTCGACAACCGAGCGTTGCAAATAAAATTTTTTAGAGTATTTCTTACCTAAAGGCGAGAATTTTTCGCTCATTATCTGAGTTTTTATCAATTTATTGCATACTGTCTAGTTACGTGACATTACATTTTTTTAAAGATCTTCCCATAAAAAATACAAACAAAAATTATATTTTGTGATAGAAATATAGAATGTTATTTTTTATGTTACGATCTGAAATATTAATAAATATTATTATTGGCCGTAGCTGAGTACATTTGAAATGAGAACATATAAAATATTTTAAGTAGTCTTGAAGAAATATTTTGAATTTAAAAATAACTGTGAATCTACAAATTATTGAAGGTCTAAGGATCTAAGCATCCGAAATATTCTACAATGTCGTATTATATATTAAACAACAACAGATATACATTTATAAGAACATATAACTAGCTAATTAATAATTGTGTTGTTAATGGCTGTTGCAGATTGCATCGTAATTTGCTGTCCGGTCTCTTTATAATCAGAGATCTAGTGTATCTATTGGGGATGTTTTTCTACCACAAAATATAATTTTTGTTTGTATTTTTTATGGGAATATCTTTAAAAAAAATGTAATGTCACGTAACGAGACAGTAGCACTTACAGTTACGCCATAAAATATTAACAACAATATATTCACAATAACATTGATTATTCCGCTTAAATTAATGATTATAACTCTGTAACAAACACTCAAAATTTCCGACTTTGCAATGTCCCAATGTCAAAATAATAGAATGTCCCAGTTATGTTTAACTTTGCCTAATATATTTGATTATTTACTAATAAAAATAATATAAATGTTTAAGGTTTTAAGCATTTATATTATTTTTAATGACGAGCCGGTTGGCGTGTTCAGTGAATGCGTGCCTTTCACGCCGAAGGTTGTGGGTTCGATTCCCACCCAGGACTGATATTTGTGCGCATGAACATGTCTGTCCTGAGTCTGGGTGTAATTATCTGTATAAGTATGTATTTACAAAAGAAACATAGTATATGTAGTATATCAGTTGTCTAGTTTCCATATTACAAGTTCTGTACAACCTTAATTTGGGATGATATGGTCGTGTGTGAAAAATGACCCAGAATATTATTATTTTTATCTTTTTTTATATCTCCCTTCGTTACCCCTGTTGGTAACTAAACTATCACGCGGGCCATGACCAAGCGTGATAGGTTTGTTAAATATTAAATTGACAAAGGTGATGTGAGAAACTTTCGTGTAAGACGTGTGGTGTTCAGTATGACTGCTTTTTGTAAAAGTGCGAGAGTGGTCTTGGACATTTGGAGAATATTGAGATTAGTCTTCAGTGTTTTTGGGATAACGCCTGTACTAGAGAGAATGATTGGTAAAATTTTCACTGTGTTTATTGACCATTGTTTTTTAATTTCAATAGCCAATTCTATGTATTTTATTACTTTTTCATTGTGTGTGCTGAGTAGGTTGTGTGTGTTACATACTGCAATATCGACTATATTAACTATTTTGTTGTTTTTGTCTACCACTGTTATATCCGGTCTATTATAATGTATGGTTTGGTCAGTGATGATCGTTCGATCCTAGTAGATTTTATAATAATTATTTTCTAGAACTTTACAGGGTTGGTAATAATAGTAAGCTACTTTATTTGTTATGAATTTATATTGATGGGCTAAGTTTTGGTGAATTATTGCTGCTACTTGGTCATGCCTGTGCTTATAATCAGTTTGGACGATTGACTTGCAAGCACCGGTTATGTGTTGAATGGTTTCTGAACTGCTTTGGCAACGTCTACATAAATCAGTCGGTAAATTGCGAATAATATGTTTCTGATAGTTTCGGGTGTCTATTACTTGATCTTATATGGCTACCATAAAAGCCTCTGTCTCGGGGAATAACTCACTCGCCGCAGCCACTCGTTCGACGCTTTCATGTCGACATGTGCTTGGCTCAAGTCGGCTCGATGTCTTCCAAGCAATGACTTTTGTGACCACATACTAATTTTTTGTTCTTTATTAATTATTTGTTCACTTGATTGTTTATTTCTATTTTGTAGGTTAAGTGGAGTGATTTTTTTATCAATTTCAGTTATGTATTTATGGATTGGAGTACTTTCTGCCTTATCATGAAAGTACTTTCTCAGCTTAGCTAAGAGACTATTGTACAAATTATGTATATCAATGAAACCTCTTCCTCCTTCACCGCGTGGTAGTGTGAGTCTCTGTATACAACTTTTGGGGTGATGTTTCCTGTGTGTGGTCATGTGTGTTTATTATTCGCTGTAGTTTTTGTAGATCAGTTTTAGACCAATTTATAATTCCGAAGGAATATGTGAGGAATATCTATTTGTTCTCCCGTTTCTAACACATATGTATTTGTTTCCATTTTCCCCCTATTTATTGAATGCATTTTACATTTATCAACCCCAAAGTGCATGTGTATGTCCGTAGAAAAAGATTGTGTGATGTCTGTTAGTTTTATAAGTTCGGCTTTAGTAGTTCCATAGATCTTTATATCGTCCATGTGCATTAAATGGGAAATAAGACAGTGTGTGCCATTATGCTTTAGCTTGAAACTCTTATTATTAAGTAAATTGGAACGGGGGTTGAGTGCCATACAAAACCATAACGGACTAAGTGCATCTCCTTGAAATATTCCTCTTTGTATTTTAATCGGATCAGTAGATGCGTTATTCTGATAAACTTTAAGTGTGGTTTGCCACTGAGGCATTATACAACTAAAAAAATTTATAAGTACCGGGTCGATCTTATAAAGTTGAAGTACATGTAGAAGCCAACTGTGAAGTACCGAATCAAACGCCTTCTTATAATCGACATACACTGTGTAGATGTTTCGTTTGCTGGTCAGTGCCTGTTTCATTACTATTGTATCTATAACCAATTGTTCTTTACATCCTTGACTATTTCCTACAACTTTTTTGTTGTTCTGCTAAAATTTTATATGCTTCTAAGTGCTGATAAATGATTTCCCTAATACATCCTGTAATTATTTTATATATTGTTTATAAGCATGTGATTGGTCTATAATTTGCAGGATTTTTAAGATCTGATTCTTAAGGGAGCATGTAGGTAATTCCAGTTGTTAAAAACTTTGGTATAGTTTCTGGTGATTTGATGAATTGACATATGTGTTTATGAATATATGGATGGATGCAAGTGAGTTTCTTAAGCCAAAAATTATGGATGTTATCAGTACCAGGAGCTTTCCAGTTATGTGTGCGTTTGATAATCTGAGTGAACGTTTCTATTGGTATGTCTTTAAAATTCATTTGCTCTATATGCGTATTATCTCCGATGTCCTTAAGCCAGTTGGCGTTTGCATTATGTTGAAATGGATTTGACCAAATACCCGCCCAAAATTCGTGAAGTTTTTGTGGTGTTGTGTATTCAGTGTTTTGAGTTAAATTGTTTTGATTATGTGTTCCTAAATTTCTGTAAAATGTTCTTTCATTATTTGTGAATGTCAAATTTTGTTGTTTTCTATGTGTACATGTTAAGTATCGTTTAAGCCTTTTAAATGCGGTATTTAATTTTTGTTTTAATGTATCAAGTAAATGTTCTAATTCAATATTTGGTTCCTCGTATTGACTGTGGGTTTTATACTTTACTTTAATATCTTCTACGGTTTTGATTACTCTCTGGTTTCTATTACCTGCAATATATTGGGTTAATCTTCCGATTTCTAGATTATAATTTTCAATTCTTCTCTGCCATGTCGGTTTTTTGAGGTATTTATTTTAAACTGTATCATCATCATCATCATCATCAAGACAGCTGCTGTATAAGCTGCTGAGTAAATTAGTGCATGTAAATATTTAAAATCTATGTTGTCATTTAAATGTTTCAGAAGGATTTCATTATTCAATATTTGTGTAATATTAGCAAATTTACGAGTAGTTTTTTGTTTTGGAATATATGGTCTTTTTTCTGGATGCATATCTTTAAACCTATTTATTGCGTTATTAAACTCTATTTCAATAAAGCTAGGTATTAATTTACTATTTTCTAACAAAATACTATCACTTTCATTTTCGGTCAAAGATATACTGTTATCTAAAATGGTTTCAGGCTGGCTATTATTTGAGTCTGTTGCTATATTTGATTCTATGGGTATGTTGTGTTCAGATTGATTTTTTGCATTTTGTAGTTTTTTGTTTATTTCTATTTTAATTTCTTCTATCTTATCTTTATTTACCAAATTATTGAAAAATATTACTCTTCGCTGATCTGCAATTCTTTGTTCTGAAAGATGTGAAAGGTGTGGATGTTTGTCTACAACGAGCTCAAATAACTTTTTCCGATAAGCTGTTTTATTTGTTTCTAGGTTTGTTGATTCAAAATAACATCGGACTATATCTTGATTGATTACATTGGACCGTTTAATTCATTTATTACTGTTTGAGTTTATCTGTGAGGCTAGCTATACGGACTGAGAAGATTGTCTGAGTGGAAAATCTACTATTTCTCCCTCTGTCTGTATTTTATCTGACACTTCATTTCTTATCTCATCTAAAACGTTCTGTTGTAGAAATTTACGCCTGAGAATAGCACGTCGTTAGTCTCCTACACGTTGTCGCGATACTTGCATATTGAGGAATTTCTGATTAAACTACTCGTGCAATAGTTGTAAATAATTATTCGTCTTGTTTCGCATTTAGTAATTAGTAAATATGTGTGCCATATAAAGCGGTTCATATCCTGAGACCATTTATTTCGCACACGAGAAGTACCAGCACTGGGCGCAGCATTGATGGCACATGCCTCCTGCGCAACAGCTGTTGGCATTGAAATATGGGATGAACATCGTGATGGTGGTAAAGAGCTGGATGACTCGAAAAGACTTGCAGTTGAAGAAGGTGATGGAAATTTTGAAGAAAGTGAATGATTTGAAAGTGAAGTAGATGAAGGTGAGGGTGATTGGTCGGCTGTAACATATTCTTCGAGGGGAACCCGCCTGTTCAGTCCCCTATCGCCAACGGTCACATGTGACATCCAGCGTCGGCTCCAGATGCGCCCCGGCGACCCCCGGTAGGTGTTTGCCAAGATGTTATATGGCTATGTGAAAATATGTATTGGTCAAGATGATAGGACTACAAGAACAAGTACCAGCTACCCGTAAGCCCCCCACCATGGCAAGGTGATCCCCGGGGGGATATTATTATTATTATTATTATTATAAATAAGGCATATTACTCAACATAAAATTATATTGATAGTAAAAAGCATACTCCATGCATTATTGTATAATTTTAATATTATATTTAAATAACAAAAACAGAAACAACTGTCTTTGTCGCTACGGGCTTATTTGTGCGTCTTTTTAAGTTTTTTTTCTTGTATCATATAGTAATAATAATAATGTCCTCCAGACCGATTTCGGCCACGGCGGCCAATCTCAAGAGAGATTAGCCAACTGTGCAGGAATATTATAGTGCACAAGTGTGTGCGCAAACACAGATGCGCTCTCTAACGCTCATAATCCGATGGAAGGGCAATCCGACACGACCGGAACGAGTTCAGGCGCAGGACCAACGGCTTTACGTGCTTTCCGAGGCACGGGAGTGTACACACTTCCAACTTTCAGACTCCGGGCTGCTACTGAGAATTTTCTGACAGAAAAACCCAATAACTTATTATTGGCCCGACCTGGGAATTGGACCCAGGACCTCCGGGTCTACGGCCTTACATTAAGCCACTAGACCAACGAGGCAGTCAATTTTTTTTTTGTATCATATATTGATAATTTGTTCACATGGTTATTAATATGTGCACATAATAAATAGATTTACGTCACTTTATAACCTTTAATCATTTTTTAATCTTTGTCATTGGTAGCAATCTAGTAATATTTACTTCAAATTCCATTTTTAAATTTTATAAGCAAACTTTCATCATTTTCTCAGTACGAACTCTATCCAACCGCAAACCATAAAGAAGACTTAAATTTAACGTTCGTGAAGACTTAATATTAAATGTCATTTCAAAAAGAGCAAAATCAAATATCTACTTTTATAAGTTATGATCAAAAAATTAATGAAATGTCAAAAAGAAGATTGAATAAATTTCGCGTTTTTCGCCTTAATATTAATATAATTGATAGTCTGGCGTAATGTCGGTGACACCATCGAAGACGATGGCTGTAGTGTGTTTTTTTCCAACTTATCGCCGTCCACTGCTGGACAAAAGCCTCCCCAATAGAACGCCAAGCATCCCGATCTTGGGCAGCCCGCATCCATTCCGTACCTGCCACCTTTTTCAAATCGTCGGTCCACCTTGCCGCAGGGCTACACTACGTTTGCCTAAGCATGGTCTCCACTGTAATACGAGAGCGATACGTGAATGGAAATAGAATTTCATACTAGATATTCTCCGCTCCTCCATCCGCGTGAATCGCAATAGAGTGAGTGAGAGTGAAGTGAGTGTAAAAAGAAGCTTAAATTTTATTTTAAGTCTTATAATAAAGATTTTTGTATAAAACGATTTGCATATTGTTTCTTGTGTATTTATATACTTATTTTTATTATATTTGATTTTTTTAATATTATTACTCATTAATATATAATGTAACAGTAAACTGCAGAGCAAGGTCATCCTTTCCGCTGTCTCACTCCGCCGAAGAAAACCGGGGAGGAGGCGTCGACACTATGCCCAACTTCTCAAGTAGCTAGTATATTATAATCCAAACTGCCTCGTTTATCTAGTGGCTAGCTATAAGACAGATGGCTTAAAATCCCAGACCGGGCCGAATAGTAGTAGTAAAATATAACATGCGCAGGTGGCTAGTACACCTTGAAATTGACAGCCGTGGACAATAGACTGGAAGACGGTCAGTCAGGAAGATGTTATCATAATATATAATAATAAATAAAATAACATTAAGAACTTTAAAGGGAATTAAGAGCAACAGAAATCTATATGAAAACTTGAAACGAGAAACAACAGGCCTATTAAGAAACTCGATTAGCGATTCTTGCTTTCGTCTTCTCTTTTACTTTTAAAATGAGCAAGTTGAACAACGAAAAAAAATATTGTCGACGGTTTTCAAAATAGGTTAATGAAAAAAAGTTTTGACCCGTTAAGTACTCATTAGTTAAATTAAACACCAAAATTAACGCCTCAAACTTTTCTCGTTATCTTTATTAAACATTAAATATCTAAGATTAAGTTTTATTCATTCGTTTTTATTTTTTATATACACTAGTAAAAGTTAACAAATTATCTTTCTTAGTCAAAGTGTTTGATGTAGTATTGGATTGCATGCGTTGTATCGAATTATTGTTATTAAAAAAATGGAGAAACCTTCCAAGAGCTTACGGTAATTTTATAACATAAATTACACTTTTTCTAGCAAACTGAACACATTTATCATTTTTTAAATTTTTGTTACTTGGCATAATGATGATTCTTATCGACCAACCCGCATTAGAGCCGCGTGGTGGAATAAGCTCCAAAGCTTCTCCTCAAAAAGGGGAGAGTAGGCCTTTAGCCCAGCAGTCCGACATTTTCAGGCAGTTACGGAATTATCGAGTATGTTGAATTTAATATAATCTATCTTTTATATGCTGGACTGTAATACGAAGGTAACGACACCTCATTTATATAAAATGTGGAAACGTACATTGAAGCTAAATCGGCACAGTTAAACAGACTAATATACAATCCCATATATAGTATCCCATCGGACAATATTTAGAAACCGATCGATTTTTCTTAAGTATTAGAGTTTTTTAGTAACCTGCATTAGCCATACCCTTATTTTACCTCAGTCACTGAGGCACCGGTTATTTGTTTACGAAAACTGCCACAAAACCTTACTAATATGCTATACCAAAACAAAGCTTACATAAATTTACACCGAAAAATGTAATCAAATTAAATTAATGAAACAATTTTACACAGAAGTTAATTAGTTTTCATTCAAACTTCAAATATTAAAGTAACCTATATAAATAGGTTAAAACCCGGATATACACCAGACTTTACCAAAGTTCAGGACTGTGTGATTAAGGAACAAAAATGAATTAATCGGTAACATCTTTTAATAACGAAGCCACTTAAAATTTGCTGGTTTAAAAAATAATTTTCTTAATTTTTAATAATTAGAATACTGTCAAAAATATATTTCATAACATTTAGAACAATAACTAACTGACTTCATCCCCAATTTCACCTTTTTTCGTTGATAAATTGTCAAAAACGCTTAAACAGCTATCTTTTACTGATAAACAAAAGTCAAGAATAAACCAATAAACACCAATTTCCATACTTCAAATATTGAAAAAGACGATATTCTATATAAACAATCATTGTGTTAGACCCAGCGATTTAGGATGGGTGTGTTATGTTATTCAATTTAACATTTTATTGAATAAATTATTTATATTTTTCCATATTTTTATTTTACAAATTCTCTTTTTCAAAGAATAATTGCTTTTCGTTGAAAATGTATCTTTGTAGAAGGTTCGAGAATTTTGCCTCTGAATCTTTAATGTATGACCCACGGTTTTATCTCTAGCCACATTGGCGTCCCCTTTGATTTATATTATAGCAGGGTTCCCTGAATTATTAGGTATCCCACATACTATTATACAAACTATTTTATAAAATTAAGGACCTTTTTTATAATCAAATATATATGAATGAATGATTGGAGATGCCAATCGTCACTCGCCTGATTAATGCAAATTGGTTTAACAGGATCATGATAATGTTGCAGGCACCAAATTAAAATTAAATGGCCAAGCCGAGATGGCCCAGTGGTTAGAACGCGTGAATCTTATCCAATGATCATGGGTTCAAACCCGGGCAAGCACCACTGTATTTTCATGTGCTTAATGTGTGGTTATAATTAATCTCGTGCTTAATGGTGAAGGAAAACATCGTGAGGAAACCTCAATGCTTCTAATTTCATTGAAATTCTGCCACATGTGTATTCTACCAACCCGCATTGGAGCAGCGTGGTGGAATAAACTCCACAACCTTCTCCTCAAAAGGGAGAGGAGGCCTTAGCCCAGAAAAATCCCTTGTAAATAACCTAATAAAGTGGGGTAAAGGTTACCGAATGATAATGAGAGATAATTGAAACGGTTTATATGTAAACAAATTCACACCCTAGTGATAATAAATAAGATTATCTATATATAAAAAAATAATGTCGGCCCAGGGTCAGAATACTTGAATCTTTAATTGAAGATTGTGGATTCGAACAGTAACAGTGGTATTCGTAAAGGGAAACACTATAAAAACACATTTCCTCACGGTAACCGCAGAGCACGAGAAGTAAAAATTACGTATAAAATACGTGAAAATTTAGCTTTGGGTTTGAACCATTCTTCTGACCATTGGCTATCACGGTTCCTTAGGAATGCCTTAGTTATATAAAACCGAGTGAGATAGATAATTTTTCACCGTTTCACACTAATTAAACATATAAATAAATATTTGTTATATTTATAAAATAGTAACTTATCAACGCATTTAGATTCAAAAATGGCGAATGAATTTGGATTCTACCGTAAATGAATAGATCAACTTTTAAATTGAATGTCTCCTCATGTCACTCATTCGTTTAATCACTGACTGCGTATTATAAAATATAGTCCCCCATCGCGTCTTCCTATCTGAGTGTCTGTCTGAACACGATAAACTGAAAAACTACAAAAGGAGTTTTTGTACAGTTTTCTTCAATGAACGGAGTAATTCATGAGGAACATTTAGGTGTATAATTCATTAAGAGTTTGTGTAAGTTTGCTACGATATAATGATGATTGATGAAGATGTCGAAAAAGACACGCTGGGAGCTTTACGTGCCGCGTAAACTAATAAAGTATATATGTAGATCCTTATTGTACGCGTGCGAAGCGGAGACGGGTAGCTATCATAAAATAAATAATACATTATAACTACTAACAACAAATTTATCATAGATTCGAAAAGATAGAAGTAAGTTTTTGATTAAAAAAATACACATGACATTGTTTTTATATAACACAGGCATATTATTGCGGTTCAAAAATCTGTGAACGCTGAACTGGTGGTAGAGCTTTGTGCAGCATAATTGGTAGAATCTGCATGGGCATCTGCGGTAAAAAAACCTCGTAGCTTTGTTAAAATCAAATCGTTAAAATCTTATCGTTTTATATACTACTGGTGGTAGGGCTTTGTGCAAGTTCGTCTGGGTAGGTACCACCTACTCATCAGATATTCTACTGCAAAACAGCAGTATTTGGTATTGTTGTGTTCCGGTTTGAAGGGTGAGTGAGCCAGTGTAATTACAGGCACAAGGGATATAACATCTTAGTTCCCAAGGTTGGTGGCGCATTAGTGATGTAAGCGATGGTTAACATTTCTTACAATGCCAATGTCTATGGACGTTGTTTACCACTTACCATCAGGTGGCCCATATGCTCGTCCGCCTTACTATTCTATAAAAAAAAACTGCTTTAAAAAACATTAGCGATGTTTTCGAATCAACTTACAATAAAGTTGGAAAACATAATTAAATCAGTGTTTTCTGTCTAGATTTGTTTTAGAAACGAGATAAAACAAATTTAAATATTAAATGGAGTTTAGAGACTATATTATTGTCGAAAAATTTCACTTGTATGAACTATTCTACGAGATGAGAATAAAAATAAAAAGATAATTGTTGTATGCATTCGTTTATGTATAACAAATTTAACCACAATAGAAATAAAGGTAACCAATTAAATTTAACATTGAACTGACGCGATATCATTGGTCGAGATCTTGACTAAACGAGAAATAAATAACGTTTTGGATATCGATGACGTTGATATAGAAACTTTTGAAGACAAATAGTGTTGCAGTACGTATAAATTACAAATAGTAAATTAAATATAAAAAATTAAGGTTTATTTTACTTTGAAATGGGTCATAGCTTAATTTAATAGTTTAATACTTTTACTCCCAGATTTTCGACAGAAATTTCTTGAAACCTTATAATACCCATTAAAATCAAAAGATATGACTCGTATTTTTAGTGTTATTTGATATAATCTTACGGATAGCCCACGCTTCATAGAAAATCGTATGAATTAATGTACGCAATACGCGCTATTAAGAAAAATCTATGGATTCAGATTTGATACTTGATGCGGGGTGGATAACATAAATCGCCCGCTAATTTAATTACGTGAATAAACATCATACAATTTAAAAAATAAAATATTTTTAAAATGTTAGCTCTCCGATGTTGCTGAATTATTTATTGCCGAAACTCAATAGAAAGTCCAAAGAGTGCTGAAAATTCAATACAAATATTTAAACTAGCTTAGAATATAACGCAGTGGACTAATAACACGTAGTTTTTTAAAAGAGGTGCATTTAATATAAAAAGTTGAATTAAACTTCACTAATCTTTGTCAGCTCGTCAAGTATCTTATGCAAGAGTCAAGGTACAAGAATCAATATATATGTGAGTATATACACCTGATCATACAAATATTTGTCATTAGATTAGATCGTTAGTAGCCGTTTACACAATTTTAGTATCCTATCGGCGATCACGCATCAACAATCAGTTGCTTAGTTAAATACAATCCCTAAGCGAGTATTAATGTTACACATATGGAGGGTTTGTTGTAGTTTTGAACGCCCGACCAGTCCAATATGTGTTCAAACTTCCCCAAGAAATGTGCTTATTGTATATATATAGTATATATAAGCTATATATATAAGCTATGTAATTTTAAGAAAGATATATTGTACATAAATATGGTTTTGATTTGACTTTTTATTAAAATTTAAGAAAATAATTTTAAGTAGGTAAGGACTTAAAAGGGTCGTGTAAATTTGTCTCTCAGTTCCTCTGGTGGATCGGTAGCAAAATCAAAGGTCCGATTTTTCTATTACTATAATATTTACTGTGTTAATGTATAATGATATAATGTGATTTACATGAAATAAATATACTCAGTGATGTGTATGTTTTATTTTATTTAAAAAAAAGAATAGTAGATGTTAACAATATATAGATGCATAATTTAAAAATTAACCAATGCCAATTAGTTATCAAAGGCTTTGAATGCATTAGTTCCGCTTCGTTTACACTGAAACATAGCTTAGCTGTTAACTTAATACAGTCTATTAAACACAGACTAATTATATTTAAAAGGACATAAAATAAAAAGTTAAGTTTTTTTTTTTTTTTTTATATTCTCCGGGAGGGCAAATGACTCTACTCCACCTGTTGGTAAGTGGTAGTAGAGTCCAAACGCGACGACGGCCAGTACAGACGGGAAAAACGTTCTGCACTAGCCGCCTTCGCCTTGCCGGCCCGCAAGATGCTTCTTCACGCCTCGTTTGAAGGAACCCGGGTTGTAAGAGGAGGGGAACACGTTAGCTGGTAAGGAATTCCATTTTTTGGAAGTGCGACAAAGAAAGGAGTTGCCAAATTTCTTTGTTCGCGATGGAATTGATGTCACAGTTAGGCGGTGAGATCGAGAACCAGCTCGCGTGGACTTAAGAAGGAAGGGGGAAGCAGGAATTAGAGAGAATAATTCCTCAGAGCACTCGCCGTGATACAGTCGATAGAAAACGCTCAGTGCTGCTATCTCACGACGCAATTGTAAAGGTTCAAGGGTGTTTGTGACCTTTACGTCGCCAATAATGCGTACGGCACGTCGCTGCAACCGGTCCAAGGCCTCAAGTAGGTACTTAGCGGAGCCATCCCAAAGGTGCGAGCAATATTCCACGCAAGACCGTACCTGTGTTTTGTACAGCAGGCACAGTTGTTGTGGCGTGAAAAAGCGCCGCACCTTGTTCAGAACTCCGAGTTTCCGTGAAGCTGTTTTTATAACAGCCTCGATGTAATCCCTTGGACTAAGGTCGCAGCGAACGTCAATCCCCAGCATGGCGATTTTGCTTTGCATCACCAGCGGAGTACCACAGAGGGAGGGAAGAGCGCATACCTGTGTTTTCTTGGCATTAAACTCAACAAGATTATCAGAGCCCCATTTGGCGATGAGCTCTAACGTCCTATCGAGTTCAATGACAAGATTCTTCCGCCTCTCCTCAATTTCCGCTCGCCCAGCCACTGCGCGTCCGTGGTATCCACCATGCACTGTACTATCGTCTGCATAGCAATGTATGTTCCCAAGAGAGAGCATATCATTGATATGCAAAAGAAAGAGTGTGGGAGATAGCACAGATCCCTGGGGGACCCCAGCATTCACTACATAGAATTGTGAAGCGCAACCATCAACTAAAACACGAAGGCTACGCTTGTGTAGGAAGCTGGCAATCCAGGTGCATAGCTGAGCAGGCAGACCATATGCCGGCAGCTTGGAGAGAAGACTTCTGTGCCAGACCCTGTCGAAAGCCTTGGAGATATCGAGGCTGACAGCCAACGATTCTCCATGCTTGTCGATAGCTTCACCCCAGAGGTGCGTTACGTACGCTAGAAGATCACCTGTGGACCGTTTTGGTCGAAACCCGTATTGACGATCATTAATTAAAGAGTGATCTTCTAGGTAATGGATCAGTTGGTTGTTTAAAATCCGTTCCATCACCTTACAAAGTACTGAGGTGATAGCTATTGGCCGATAATTTGCCGGGTCAGACCGATCCCCTTTTTTGGGAACCGCTTGCACATTAGCTCTTCTCCAAGCCTCCGGCACACTTCCCGAAGAGAGAGAAAGTTGGAACAGGCGCGTTAACACAGGAGACAGCTCCGCTGCGCACTTCTTCAGCACTATGGCTGGTATTCCATCGGGACCGCTAGCTTTCCGTACATCAAGTGATTGCAGCTCCGCACGCACATCACGTTGCCTGATTTTAATGTCAGGCATCGTAATGTGATGATGAACTAATATAAAAAAAATTTTTCAGGGTATTTGACAGGTACACGAAATAATCTAATAAAAAAATACGTTCAACATTTCTTAACCTAAGGCCAATTTGGTCGGCATTTTAAATAAAGTTTCGTAAACTTTGTTCTCGAACGTTCTATTCAGTTTAGAAAAGTTGCCTTTTATCCGATTTGTACAGGCACAGTTTGCACGGATTACAATAAGTTTAGAAACGTCACGAACGAATTCAATTCAAGGTTTTCAAATAAAACGGTACAAAGATTACTGTTTGTTTAGTAAAAATGTACTGAATGGGTATTAAATGTACTGAATATTTGTTAATATAAAACATATTAACAATTATTTTGTATATTATGAATGTATGTACCTTAAAAAGTATTCTAAAAGTTATTACTTGCGACTTTGTCTACTCGATTTAACTATTAAATATTAAAAAAAAATAGTTTCATTACAATATCATTATTTTTTTATTAGTAACGAGATCGGATACGTGGATCATTTTCTTGGGTTCAAGTCTGGTGTAGTGGCCTACAACTTAGTCGTTATGTATTTCGTTTGTGCTCATCGTGTGCTCAACGACGAAGCAAAATATCTAATCTGCCCTAGAGCTATGTGATAGAATAATGTAATGGCTATAAACTTTTTTCTTTAAAATTATTTATAAATTATTAATTAATAAAATTATTTTCTCTCTGACGGTATATTTATAATTGATATAATTTCCTTATTCGTACACTACAATTTGACCTATTAATTAATCCCCAAATCTTTCCCTAAGACTCGTTTTACCATAAAACCATATCTCAAAGAAAATCGCTGACGTCTATAATATTGGCTAATATATACCTTGCTAAAGGTCAGGGATTCGAATCAAAACGACTTAAGCCAAAGAAAGTTTATTACCTATACTTAAATAGATTGCTTCCGAAGCATGCGCCACGCCGTACAAAATTTTATTTATTATGATTACCTTGATTATCTTGATACGTTTTCTGGGATTTATACAACATGAAACTTTATTTAATATTAACAGTTTTTGTACTTTTTAATTCATTTTATATTTATAAACGTCATTAATATTTTATTCACCAACCTATAGCCGAGCCGTATGACTACAGTTAACATAACATCATTACGAGATTGAAAATAATCTATGGTAGAAACACGCAAAAAGCAAAAAATATATAATAATCTATGGTTCACTGAGAATACGAGAAACAAAACGTTTTGAATATCAGCGAATATGTTATCGGAACTTCATAGGTAATTAAAGCGGTTATAAAATGTTAAGTGGAATGTAAATATTATATTACAATATTAACATATACTATTCTTTTTTTAAATAAAACATCACTAAGTAAATTTAATTTTTGCTAAAAAGATAATATCATTGTCTTGTATAAAAATCAACTATCGACGTAAATACATCAATATAGTGAATATTATAGTAATTCAACAGTCTTACCTATAATTGGTTTCACAACCAATGCACCAAACGAACGGAGACACAAATCTTTTACTAAAAGTCAAAGTCTTTTACCGCACGTTACATGACTACCTACCATCTTGTTGCTTTTCTTATTTTTTAATAAATATAGTCAAAACAGAACCTAATTATGTACAATATTCTTTTCTTAAAATAACTTTGCTTACATAATATTGATCAGGAAATGTTTGTAGTGCACAATATTGCATAGCTATTTTTATTATTATACTATTTAGTAACAGCCTGTGAGTGTCCTACTGCTGGACTAAGGCCTCTTCTCATTTTTTGAGGAAAGAAGAAAGTTTGGAGCTTATTCCACCACGCTGCTCGAATGCGGGTTGGTAGAATACATATGTGGCAGAATTTCAGTAAAATTAGAAACATGCAGGTTTCATCACGATGTTCCTTCAGCGTCAAGCATGAAATAAATTATAAACACCAATTAATTCTTGCCCGGGTTTGAACCCACGATCATCGGTTAAGATTCACCCGTTCTAACCACTATCATCAGAATATAATATTAAATGATAAATTGGTTACCGAAATGTGTTCTGATATTTCCGAATTAGAGTTGCGAAGCAGTACGAGAATTGGAACGGATCGACCAAACCGCGGACTCCAGTCCAATGATTAATACAACCCAAAGTTTTGAACCACTTTCAATTTAAGGTAATAAATGTATAAAATGTATTTGTTAAATCTATATTTCAGATCATTTTATAATTAAAAATTAATATTCAAGACAATAAAATAAATTTAGTTAATTATTTGTGCTGTTTATTGATAAAAACTTGTATAAGACAGAACTGCACTCATGAAATAATTAATAAACTACAATGCATACATAACATATATGACGAGCCGGTTGGCGTGGTTGATAGATACTTGCCTTTCACGCCGAAGGTTGTGGGTTCGATTCCCACCCAGGACAGAAATTTGTGTGCATGAACATGTCTGTTTGTCCTGAGTCTGGGTGTAATTATCTATATAAGTATGTATTTACTAAAGAAAAGTAGTATATGTAGTATATCAGTTGTCTGGTTTCCATAGCACAAGCTCTGTACAAGCTTAATTTGGGATCAGATGTCGTGTGTGAAAAATGTCCCAGGATATTAAAAAAAAAAATTAAAATATATATGTAGTATAATAAATTTTAAAAATGGAATCTCTACCGATTCAAGCGGCAACCGATTTAAGTACTTCGTTATATTTGCATGTTTAATTTTATTAGGAAATCAATTGTTTCATTTGCTTCCCCACCTAATAAGCTTTACAACAAACCATTTATTAAGTACTTGTGTTTAGTACCAGAGTTAATTTAAAATAAGTAAGTAGTTAAAATAATACTTTCACCGTAGAGGAAATATCTAGACCTGAAAACAATCGGTAAAGGAACTCAGCGTTTTACAAGCTTATAAACAAAAATATAAGATTGATAATAATATAATTACTAAATTCCTTATTTTGCCATCACTTAATACTAAAAATTAAATTAACGTATAAAATATATTTAAGCAAATTTTTATTTTATTACATAAAAACGAAAAATGTTCAAATTAAACAGATTTTGATTAGAATATAAAGCGTGTAACGTTATTTATAATTTTGTCAAATGTATTATTATAGTATACAAAATTTAATACATGAAAACTCCTGAAGGTAAATTAATTACCAAGGTGCTATAACATATTACTCTTATCGTAATAGGCTTTGGCACAAAAGCTATTTTTACAGTTACTTATCACGAAGCCATTTGCAGCAAGCAATGAAGCAGTTTACTTATTTCATTATTTTCCCAGTGGTGACGTGTTCTACACTTGAATTTTAACCGATAATTGCGAGTACGTTTCGTTTGGTTACATTGTGTTCATATTCAATCATGTGCTCGGCAATGAGGAAACATCATATGTGTCGAATAAATAGCTGCCACATATATATATACGTACCCACAGAGGAAAGGCATTAGCGCAGCAGTAAGACATTTACATACTGTAACAATTGTCTCTTCTATATAACGAAAATAAAATATGTGGCATTAGGGCTAAAATATTGACAAGCGTCTGGCCGCTATTTTACATGTTAAATTAAAATCGATTCAAGCACAATTAATAAATAAATAAAGTGTATCTTATAAATTCGTTATAGTTGCATAACGCCTATATTGCGATTTGCACAACTCTATTACACTTTCTTATAAAAAGTGAATAACGGAGTACTAAATTAAATTACCGGAGAAAATAAATTATGAACCCACGCAATCAACTACAGGAAAGTAGCACTTAGTCAATTAGCCTATTATATCCGATAGTAGTAATGTGATAAACTTTTTGTTTGCAATTTTTAATAGTAACAATCAATATCTGATATTGAATATCTCGGATGTTGATACTAAATTAAACGCTAAACAGAACTACTTAGTATTGTTATGTTCCAGTTTGAAGGAATAGTGAGCCAGTGTAACAGGCACCAAGCACCGCAAGCTCCAAACCTTCTCCTCAAAAAGAGGACAGGAGGCCTTTAGCCCAGCAGTGGGACATTCACAGGCTGTTACGGTTACGGTTACGGTAACAGGCGCAAGGCTTTTCTTCCCTTCTTTCAACTTACATCTTAAACATTAATTAACGAGATCGAGCTAAGATCTTACTCAGTTAAATAAATAAAATAAACATTAAAAAGAACGCTTTCGTGCGAAAGTTTAAAAAGAAAGCGACAAAGATAAATTGCTAAAATCTGTTGATGTAAATTAGTATTTTAAAAAGCAAAAGTCAGTTCGAGTTCCTTAAAACTTTGTTATTTTTATACAGAGGAGACGAGTCAAAAGAGTTATTTTTTCTACAAATGACCGGGAGAATTTTACGGAAAAGAATAATTTCATGGTTTCCTTCTAAGCGGAATGATATTACTTTTTATAACAACTATAACGAGGTACGGAATTCTTAAATATGCCTAATACTTTTCTTTATATATCGAGAACTTAACCAAAAAGCCTTTATGAAAATAAACTGTACTCGTATTAATTAATACACATTTTTATGGATACATCTAAAGATTAAATTCATATTCTTATATTTAGAGAAGTGTATTAAATAATATACTAAAATTAATAACCACACTCAGTTCTAGGATTTTTAAATATGTTATTATAACTGTCAGATATGATAAGCTACGTGACCTTTATAAACCACCGCAAGTAGGAAGTGTGCAGGAATGCCTCCACACTTGAAAAGCTATTTAGATCGAAGCCGTTGTATATCTGCTATTCCTTATTAATAAAATAGTCACGTATTATATTCACTGATCAATTTCATAACAATGATTTTTAATATAAAATATCTTCATTCTATATAATATGTAGGTATGTTTATTAAATAGATAGGTGGACGGGCAAATGGGCCATGTAATGGTAAGCTGTCCACATTATAGACATTGGTGCAGTAATAAATGTCAACTATTCCTTACATCGCCACCAACCTTGGGAACTAAGATGTTATGTCCCTTAATTACACTGACTTACCCTTCAAACCGGAATACAATAATAGTGAATTTGCTGTTTGGCGGCCAACAACTACCACTAAGTCTTTTTTATTACTTAATGGTAGGTTGCTAGTTTTTTGGTTCAGTTTTCAATCTCTGCACATTACAAATATTCGTATTGGTCAATGAATAACTGTGACACTTGTATTTTTGTTGTAGGCAGTGGCAACGACAAACATGATTTATCCATCAACTCACTTTTCAAGTTCACTTCGAAAGAAATGTAATAGAAAAAATACGTTTAATTTATTTATTTATTTTGCATTGGCGATGTGAGGAATTTTTAATATTCCTAACCACGACAATGTCCATGGGCAGTGGTCCATTTACCATCAGGTCAGGCTTATATACTCGTCCGCCAAACTATTCTATAAAAAAAAGTTTCAACTAAATCGGATAAACAAATCGTACGGACAGAAGTTGTATTTTTAATAATCAATAAGAAAAATAGCCATGCATATTCACTTCATAACTAAACTATTAATAAAGTGAGAGCAATAAATTACAACGATCAAAAACTATAACTTTATAAACAATTCGTTAATGAAATTGAAACCGACAAGTTATTAAGAAAATAAATAAAAACCATGACAAAAATTATTTATTCTTCTTTTTCCGATAATAGTATTTGATCTTTGTATTATTCTTGTCTGAAACTCTGTCATCCCTTTGATATCAGCTGCACTCGAAACATTCCGATACACAAATGATTCAATCTCAATACGTAATATTCAATGCATTTCGATACAATTTTCTGTACAAACCTTCCACATTGCTACAAATATCAATCCAACGCTTAATTTATTACAATTTGTTTTGCGACGTTACATGAATTTGTGATATTAAGCAACATTTTTTTATTAGTACTACTTTTGTATTTACTTTTTTAATTTTATTATATTCATTTGTTAAATACCGATAACTTGAATTGTATGGTTCAATGGCAAATTAATTTAAAATAAAAATATTATATTCCAAAAATGCTATCTTTTAAAGAAATTCAAGACACTCATTACTATTAACGATATGGCCCAGTGATTAAAACGCGTAAATCTTAACCGATGATCGTGGGTTCAAATCCGGACAAGCACCACTGAATTTTCATGTGCTTAATTTGTGTTTATAATTCATCTCGTGCTTGACGGTGTAGGAAAACATCTAGGAAACCTGCATGTGTCAAATTTTATTGAAATTCTGCCACATGTATATTCCAATGGAATGCGGGTTGCATTGGAGCAGCGTGGTGGAATAAGCTCCAAACCTTCTCCTCAAAAAAAGAAAAGTGGGACTTAGCCCAGCAGTGGGACATTCACAGGCTGTTTACTGGTTTTACTATTACTATTATAATTTTTTACGAAGATCATAATGATCGTTATTTATTATCAGAGCAAAATTAATATAAAGCTCAAATATTATTTACAGCAAAAATCTATGAAAAATTTACATATGACCTGCTAATATTAATAGTTTTCGGTATATCAGTAAGAGAGTAATAGAGTTAGCACACATACATACATACATATATATAGTAATATACACTTTGTCGTAACTTGCCACTTGACGGCGCTGCAGTACATTAACTATTATATCGTTCAATAGAACCACATTTGGTATACATACACAAGCAGAACAACTACTGCGGTGTTTTGATATCATATGTATATAATAATTTTGTTCAGCGATTTTCGAATGGAAATATTTTAACATCTTCTACATCTTCTGTTCTCACTTAGTCTTAATTGAATAACTTAAAACTGCATATTCATTCATAATTGTAAATAAATGTTGTTATGTCACCTCGTTAATAAATTATATACTGTTGAAATAACTGTAATTGTATTATAATATTAACTTATTATTTGCTACTGTACTAATATTATAAATGCGAAAATTAGACTGTTATTTGTTTGTTTTTTTACGCTTTCACGTCTTAACTACTGAACCGATCATCATGAAATTTTGCATACGAAATGCAAGGATACAGAAAGGACGCCACGGTAGCATGCGAAAGCGATCCCGTGGCACTCCTCGTTAAGACGGAAAGGATACCGCTGGTTTTTTAGTGGGTATCCCGATGTTCGGGGCGCACTTGGCGCCTTGGACACTGGCGAGTCCCACATACCCCCTCACTGTTCCCGTGGGGGAAACGCGTAATGTGTTTTTCCAGCGTTAAAAAAAAGGATACAGAAAGGAACATTAGGGTCCTAACTTCCCACTCACACGCAGACAATACTGCGAGCAGAAACTAATAATGAATATGAGAAATAAGTAGACAACTTGTAATACATTGGGGATTTTAACTAGTAGGATTTTTTAAAGAAAGTAGTCGGACAAGGATATGGGCCACGTGATGGTAAGTGGTCACCAACGCCCAAAGACATTGGCATTGTAAGAAATATTAACCATCGCTTAATTATCTAGCGAACTAAGATGTTATGTCTCTTGTGCCTGTAATTAGCTAGTTCACTCACCATTCAAACTGAAATACAACAATACCAAGTACTGCCTTTTTTGCGTTAGAATAGTTGGTACCTACCCAGATGAACTTGCACAAAGCCCTACCACCAGTAGTATATAAAACGATAAGATTTTAACGATTTGATTTTAACAAAGCTACGAGGTTTTTTTACCGCAGATGCCCATGCAGATTCTATCAATTATGCTAAGCTAATTACTTAAACGAAATCCTAACATAATTTCTTTCTTAAAAGTGTTAGCATAAATTTTCATATCATTTTTGTAATACGATTTTATTTTATCAGCACTTTGTTTTCCATCAGAAACGATTAATTAACGACACAATCTAATATTTCACGCTTGTGGAATTAGTATCTAATTTAGTTTTGGTTTGTATATGTTCAAATATGACCTTTGAGCTGTTGTAATAAAGTTCTAATTAAAACAAAACGTATTTTTTTTATTTCATCTTAATTCCTTTCTTAATAAACCATTAATCTTTAACACATTTGTTTCCTTCTCCAACATAAGCTAACGCTTTTCAATTAACTCTAATCGGTCATGGTTCAAAAACTATAAGAATCTTCAAAACGTAAAAAAAAATGTATCTAAAAACAATTTTGGCAATCATTTTTATATGTCATACAAAAGTTATAGAACAAAGTGATTTAGACGACGAAGAAACAAACTTTCTTAGAAATGAATGCAATTTCAATATGCCGTTATTAGAGAGACTTATGTCTTATAAACCTGTTATAAATTATATTATGGCTACGGTTAAATCTAAGATGATTTCAGAGGATTTTTATGAAAAGTAAGTAAAACCGAACTGATATATATTAAGCATTATTTAAATACGCACCTTTAGACATTATGTTCGTGTTTTCGTAAAATATTTAAATTAACGAAATAAATTTATATTGTATAAAAATACTTTAATTTTATGATAGATATTCAACATTCATCGATACGTTTGGGGCTCGTCCTGCTGGAAGTAAGAACTTGGAAAATGCAATAGATTATATGAACCAACTAACATACCACAGTGGAATAAAAAATGTTTTTACGGAGAATGTTACGGTATATATTTACACTATCAATATAGGTGTTTTTTATGGTTAAGTTATGAGACAGTCTTTGATTGCAGGTACCACATTGGCAACGGGTCTTTGAATCTGTAAAAATGATACATCCTCGTTTAAAATATATCTCAGCAATTGGTCTAGGACCCAGCGTTGAAACTCCTCGTTATGGCCTAGTTGCGGATGTAATTGTTGTTGGCAGCTTTGAAGAATTGGATGAAATCGATAATGTAGAAGGAAAAATAGTTTTACTTAATGCTAGATTTACTTCATATCGGGAAACCGTAAAATACAGAGTTCATTCTGCAGTAAAAGCTGCTCAAAAGGGCGCCGTTGCAGTATTAATTAGAAGTCTTACACCTTTTTCGTTGTATACTCCTCACACAGGTGCATTAGCATATAAGCAAAATGTAAAAAAGATACCAGCGGCTGCTATTACTGTAGAAGATGCCGATTACATTCAAAGATTATATGATTATAGAGAAAGAATTACAATAAACATAACTATGTCAAGTACTATGAGTAAAAAAATATCTCGTAATACTATTATTAATCTGCAGGGAAGTGTTGAACCACAAAAGGTAGTGATAGTTTCAGGTCACATAGATAGTTGGGATGTTGGCCAAGGAGCTATCGACAACGGTGGCGGGATGATGATTAGCTGGTTTGTACCTGTGATATTGAAATTTTTGAATTTAAGACCCAGACGGACTATACGCTCTATTTTGTGGACAGCGGAAGAAGAGGGCCTAATTGGTGGAGCTGCGTATATAGGAAGACATTTGAATGACCTACATAACATTAATTTTATATTGGAATCAGATGCAGGAACCTTTAAACCTTTGGGCCTAGAAGTAGCTGGATCTAGATCGGCAAAATGCTTGATTGCAAACATTTTGACACTTTTTTCGCCGATTGATAAGATCAGATTTGTTAATAACACAGGATCAGAAATGTCACTTTTTGTTAATAGTGGAATTCCCGGAGCATCATTGTTGAATCAAGATCGTAATTACTTTTTGTACCATCATACAAATGCTGATACCTTGACAGCTCAAAATAGGGAACATGTAATAAATTGTGCCGCATTTTGGGCAGCTATATCTTATGTTATTGCAGATATACCGATGCCAATTCCACGAGATTAATATATACGATAAAAAATACTATTGCTTTAGAAAAAAATGTAAACACAAATAATGATTTCGTTTTGGTTTATATCGATATTTCCCTGTACTTTTTTTGTACTTAAATTTTAGTGACAATATTTAAATAAAAAGTGTGTGTTTATTTTTAATTTAATTTGATGTTTGACTTTCTTTAATTTTAGGATTTTCTTAATATACATAAATTAGGAAATATAAACACGTTTTACAAGCTATTGCTTTGGGATTTCAGATGGAATTGCTTTATTCTGAGAACGAAGAGAAGACTAGCGCTGACTCGTATTCCATACCAACGAGTAATTCTACCATATAAGCTCTTGTAGCTTTTTAAATTAGGTTTTAACTTAACTGTTCTTAGTTTTAAATCCCAATTATATATATTTAATATATATTTAAGCATATATATAAATATGCTTTTTACCAGCAAGATATTTTCTATATCGAATTTGTGTTAGTATAATATAATTAAACTTAGAACATTACTCTTAGCTCGCTAGCTAGCTATTTTATTATGGATCTTCTCTCATATTATTTTTATAAAAGATTGATTACAAATCTTTATTAGTTCTCTTATAAATATATTCGGTATAGTCTATAGAGGATTAAGAAAAAGTGTTCGTTCGTGTAATACACATCTTATAATAATCTCTTCTACGAATAGCATCATTTATCATACAATGGTTAGATTGAGTAGAGATCCCCGCTTAATTAGCTCATAACAAATATTTCTGATAAAGCGTTCGAGTTACACAAGTAGAAGTACATGTGCGTGTCTTTTCATAAGGGTAAGGTATTAGCGCCCATTCTATTATTTCACATCTTCAGTGCATTTATACCATTCACAAATTATTCTATCCGTTTAAATTTAATGTTTTTACAAAATCTTAGTGTAATATTATTAATATTAAAATATTCTTTTCGAACGAAATTCTAAAAATCCGCTTCAACTAAGTAGTGTTTTTTAATTTAAATTATATGAAAAAATGTTCGTTTTTTTTTCATACATTTCCATTTTGATCGCTACGATTGATTATGGTTGAAAATTAAAATTCCAATTCGGTCAGCGGTATTGTTTTCGTACTCACCCGACCATATTTTGTTGTTACCCAATGTTTTCATATTAATTATTCATACTTGTATATTATATAACAGAGAAAAGAATCGTATATTTTTCATTATTATTTACAACACAGTTTGGTGTAAATTGATGAAAGCATAATAGGATTTAATCGTGTTTTAATGTTACTCAGGTTTTTTTTAAATACCAGCAAAGGAATAGCAAAAATATAATTATAATATGCATCGATTTAAATTCAAAGTTGATTCAATGCATACAGCTTCTGTGTACCAACGCTTACGTTTAGCCTGTGGTCTCATATAAACGCCATCGGCCGCTGACAAAATCGTACCGTACGCCGCGTTACGGTACTTACTACAGAAACGTGCTGTTGTGTTCTCTTTAAAACGTTGATATTGGTATATTGACGTCACGTCTCTAGTTATAGTTATTAATGCAGCATAACTGTCGTGACTAACGACATTATTAGAGCAAGATCCCAGAGCCCCCAGACCTGACTTTTATTCTGATGGACAAAATATGTACAATGGAGTAGTATTAGTGTGTACAGTGAACGTATACATACCCGCTAGTTTGGGTCGACGGCCAATTCTCAGCTACCAGGTGCTACATGTACGTTAAAATTGCCCTGGGGTCTTGGAGTATATAAAGTGTCAACATAATAAAAAACAACTCGTGAGCACTTTTTATTGATTATTATGGTGGTCGAGACTGAAATATGTATCGTAAGTTTACGCTGAAAGCGGACGTTAGATATAGCACTTAATAGGAGACCATAGCCTTATTTGATATTCAAACGTCGAATTACATTTCATATTATATTCCAGAGTGAGGACTGTGAGGGATAGAAACATTAATTGGTTTTGATTGATTGAACAGTCTAGTGGGAGCATGTTAGGTTCACCGAACTATCTTATTTATCTAAATCCCAAAAGTAATTACTTTACAATAGACATATTAAAGCGGATACTTTTAGTATAAAATTTTAATTTGTTTTAAAATTAAATAAGTTACTACCTTTTGTTTCTGTTTTTGTTTTTAATTTAAATATTTCTTATTAATTATATTTAATTCATATTTATTTATAATTTATATTATATTTAATTTTTTTTTATTTGTATATTTTGTTACCTCTTTTTGTAATTGTGTTTGGGAATGGTGTGTTCTTCTGTAATCGGTTATGCATAGTTAGTCTTAAGTTAATGTAAAGCGTATTTTGAACGTGATTATGTACCACTGTTGGCGATCCACATAAACAAATACTGTTTTAGAATTATATTTACTTTATAATATAGTTTTCTAATTTGTTGATACATTACTTGGAAATTCTAGTGACAACATTTTAATTATCTTAACCCCAAAAGTAATTACTCAATAGATAGAAAATTATATATACTTTTAAATATAGTTTTCTAATTTGACGATACATTAAATTCATATTAATTGCACCCGTTCGTTTATTTATTTATAAAAAAGGTTTAAATAAACACCAAGCGTTAAATATGAATATTTAAACGACGTTAATTTAAACAAATATTTACCAAAACCATAAACAAACATCTGCTATTTTAACAAAAAAAAACATCTGTGAATGATTTATGATGGTCGGCTAGTTCAAATAACTTGGCAATAAATCAATTCCATTGATTTATTGGTTATTTCCTTTTGCAAATATTGAGAAGTTGAACGAATTGAAAAGTTTATTAGGAACCACTACAATACATGTCAAAAATCTGCTATTTTCGTGTTGATAATCAAACAAAGAACTTATAACAATTCTGTTTTAATTTTTATTTGAATATACTAGTCAATATTTACATGCAAATAGCATTTATCCGTCCGTATCCGTATCCGTAACAGCCTGTGAATGTCCCACTGCTGGGCTAAAGGCCTCCTCTCCTCTTTTTGAGGAGAAGGTTTGGAGCTTATTCCACCACGCTGCTCCAATGCGGGTTGGTAGATTTCACATGTGGCAGAATTTCAGTGAAATTAGACACATGCAGGTTTCCTCACGATGTTTTCCTTCACCGTAAAGCACGAGATGAATTATAATCACAAATTAAGCACATGAAAATTCAGTGGTGCTTGCCCGGGTTTGAACCCACGATCATCGGTTAAGATTCACGCGTTCTTACCACTGGGTCATCTCGGCATATAGCATTTAATTAATTATTAATTTTTACAAAAAACATTCTTAAATCGAAACTGTTTCATTTTTGTTCTTAAAGGTTTTCAACAAAGATCTATGTTATGTCCGTTGGGCCTGTACATAAACAAATATAATATATATATTTAAATACTTATTTAATAATATCCTAGGACAATATTCACACACGGCCATCTCATCCCAAATTAAGCATACAACTGATATACTACATATACTACTCTTCTTTTGTAAATACATTCTTATATAGATAATTAAACCCAGACTCAGAACAAACATGCATCTTCATGCACACAAATGTCTGTCCTGAATGGGAATCGAATCAACAAAACCCACAACCTTCAACGTAAAGGCAAGTATCTACCAACCACGCCAGCTGGCTCGTCTTAATATCTTAGTTCTCTTCTTCAATCTTCAAGGTTGGTGAAGTATTGACCATGTAATATGGATTTGGATGTACGTATAAAATAATCGGTAAGCGATTTTTTGGTCAACTAACCCTTTACTATTCACTACCCTGTCAGTCTATTTGGGATTTCCGAATTAGTACCACATTTGGTTTGATCCACCACGATCCATGATACGTATGGAAGGACCTCGACTTAGCTTCAAACCTGTAATTTTTTAATCTGACGTAATCATATGATTCCAGGATGAAATTAAAAGAAATCAATTAAAACACATAACGGCAAATTTTAATAGATATATTTATATACATATACATACATATATATATATTAGCTTCTACCATTTTTAAATACATACAAAATATCTCATAGCTACTTTATTTTAACGAAAACAAAACAAACGAGTCCTTTCCTCTTATGACATTTGAATAATTTATACACATCCACGAACCTTAAAAGAAAAACTTTGTCCTTTTCCCAAATTTCAAAAGCCCTGAAGGTCTCGATAATAGTAAAGGTCCCATAACGAGGTTTCGTCCCTAGATCTATTTCAATTTTCGTGCAGATTGAAACCCATCTTGTATGTCCCTTATTATGGTTCCCGTTTCCGAGTGATATACCGACCATTAGTTCATTTTAATTCTCCGTGTTCACTTACAATTGTAGCCTTTATTGTGGTATAAAGGTTTCTCATCATACTTATATTATCTATACTAATAAACTAAAATACGTTCTTGTAATGCCTAATTTGAAAGTAACTACTAAACCAAAAGACATATAAATTTTCGGGCTTAGAACACCACGGTATCCAAAAATTAATTTCCATTTACATCATGTGAATATTTTTTAATTAATCTTTTTTTCTTATTATGAAAATTAGCACAATATCCACAATTGTAATTATGGCTATCTCTTAATGTATAAAATAAACTGATAACTGATAAATCTACTTATATGATTAATTATTTCTTGTTATCATAATCTCATCAACTCCAAAATCTTATTCATATTACGAGTATAATATTATCTATTTATGAATTTTGTGAGACCACACTTTACTTTGGTTATGAATTTTCATTAGTTATTTATAGAGGTATTTCCTTATTCAATTTTATATAAGTGTTATTATTTTTAATGATATTTCAAAAAAAATATTAGAAACTGTCGGCCTTATTTTAAACGTTCTTAAGTTAAGCACTTATTTCTCTCTTTCTGATGCTATTGATTAGAAATTAAAAAGAAAAAGGCACAGCATTGTTCAACTAATCACCCTCTAAACAAATTTAATAAACTGTTACATATTAAACTGGAATATTTTGCAACTTCTATGTATTTACTTAACTACTAACCTCTTAATAATATCAGTATACATAACATTTAAAAACATGCTCGAAATATGAGGACAAGAATATGTAAACATATAAAATATAAGAGGTATGATATTGTTTTATTCCAACGACTTCTTCGAATATTTCGTATTTCACGAACTATAAAATATTTCTTTCTTTTGAATTTAGATAAATTGCAGAATTCTTACAAAAGCTTCACTTCGCTGAGTCCGTAGACCGCTGACGTAATGACTTACTTCTTTTATTCGCTTGCGATAAATCTTGACTGAAAAATAAACTAAAATAAAGTTACCTCTGTTCTCTGCTCAAAAGGAAATCTGTTTTGAAATAATAACTCGATATAACAAGTAAAAACGTAGCAAATTAAAATCTATATCAAATAGATTTTAATATGCTCAGTCAGATTCAGTATTTTTATTGTATTCACTTTTTTTGATTCCTGCTTTTATAAGTTTTATAGTACTATTACTTTTACTAAATGAACCCAAATGGGCTTGTGTCATCAATTATGCAGCCTTCTGTGAAGATTGCAACAATGAAGCAGTATTTAGGTATAATATAATAGTGATAGGTATAATAGTGATTTAGACGGGATATAGTCTAAAATGTGGTTTGTAACTTAGGTAGCTACACTTTGAGATTTATTGCAGCGACACAGTTACGAAACGTGACTACAGATTTATGCTGGCCGTCAACGTAACTGACCACACTGTCCCGTCGTTAATAAGTTACGGTGTCGTTTAAATAATACTCAAATACTGATACCTAATGAAAGAGATGGCCCAGTGTCACAGTCACTGGGCCATCTCTTGTTCTAATGACTACGTTATCTCATATATATTAACAAAAAATACCGTTTCATAACCGGGCAAATATCTGTGATTTTTAACTTGCTTCATTTGCGTTTGTAATTCGACACTACTCGGATTAAAATCAGCCAAATTTGAACATGTGTGTGACCATGTGACCACGTGTGACCATTAGATAAGCGAGGTTCAATTACCTTCTATTCGAAAGAGCCATCATTGGTAAGATTTGCACTTTGTAGGCTGTTTCTGGTGATATAATATATTTCAATTTCGATTTATCCACCGCAATTTTCTTTGTTGTGCTTGGCAATAAAATGCCGTGCGCAGGCAGCGCAGCTGCAGCGCTTCTGTCGCTGACTTGATCAGTAGTAATATTGTAAATTCAGTTTCACGATGAACTTCTCACGAAGAAACTCTCACTTGGTGTTTTTTTAATACAACTGGTAGGCAGACGAGCATATGATTCACCTGATGTTAAGTGGTCACCAACGCCCAGACTTTGGCATTGTAAGAAATGTAAGCCATCGCTTACATCGCCAATGTGCCACCAACATAGGAACTAAGATGTTATGTCCCTTGTGCCTGTAATTAAACTAGCTCACTCCCCCTTTAAACCCGAACACAACAATACCAAGTACAGCTGTTTTGCGGTAGAGTATGTGATGAGTGGGTGGTAGATACCTAGAAGAGCTTGCACAAAGCCCCACCACCAGGTTTTATTATAATTTCGATTATTTTATTTTCAATTTGATTGACAAGTGTAGCACTTGTATCTCGAAATCATATACACGACTCAAACTTATCAATAAATTGTTCAACCTGAGTTGTATTTATGTATAGACTAAACAAAAACCGTGCGCACCATCGCGCACTCGTCGATCGATGAAGTGATTCAGTCAAACGGTTTTTAAATAAATGGATTTTGAAAGCAAGTTTTTGCCGCAAATTTGAAGGCGTCCTTACGTTTTGTGCTCACGATTGATTACAATCGATCGCAAAACATTTTCAATAGGTTTTATATTATGTTTGTTATTTTAAACTTGTTTAAATGCACGCGCTGTGTTGTGTCATTTTGATGGTATCAAAACTATGGTAAACAAAACTGGCACGTGTATGTAAATCACTACATAAAGAGAATGACACAGTTTTACTATTCCACATTTACTGGCTATAAGCACAATGTATTCGTGTAAGACGTAATTATATTATTAGTAGACCACCTGATAGTGAGTGGTCACCACTGTTTTTAAACATTAACGCTGTAAGAAATATTTTAACCATATACATCGTGTATGCGCTACCAACCATGGGAACCTGTAGTTACACTGGCTCGCTTATCTTTCAAACCAGAACACAACAATTATAAATATGCTAGGCGGTAGAATATGTGATGAATAGGATCAAGTAAAGAAGAAAACCATAAGTTAGTTTTGCTGGTTTACGGAGAACTTACATATTCAATCAAGTAAAAAGGGTAAACAGTTCGACCCTTTGCGATCCCTCAGCCGATAACATACGAGCAGGATTATCCCTATAACACTGAATAAATTAAACCAAATTAAGTAGAAGTCCTAATAAAGCTTACCATCGCCGATATTATCAGTTCCACGTATGTGTTTCAAAAAATAATTATTAATCATCAATTTAATTAATTTTTAAAAAAAAATTATAATTTTCCCACATTTTTTTGAATAATTTTATTTTAAGACAATAACAATTATATAGAAAAAGAAATTATGCAATTTTTATTCCATTTTTTCCAATATTTCGTATATTATACACGAGTTTTACCCGTATACTGGATAGATGATTTTATCGTATACTAAATACTATATCCCGGTATCCCGGGCAATATAACAAGTCTATCGGCGCATTCCAATATCGCAGGTGGCATGATTTGTTCCAACATCTTACCAATCATCGTCCTATTTCAGACAATTTACACAAAATTTTAACCAATTATACATCTAAACCGTATGAAAATCCGTTAAGGTGTTCATAAACACGATTTAAATCGAAATATTATGCATAAAATTAATGATATAGATCGCTTACATTAATAGCTTAAAGTATACAATTCCTATTTATCTTCCAACTCAATAAAAACAGAACAATTTAATATAGCCTCAGGAGTCCAGATCGAACTTCAAACATTGGATTGGTAGCTTTATACGACGTAACTATTAAGGTAAAACATTCAATTTTGTTAAAAATATTTACATTGAACATACATAGTAGGTGTTTTTGCTTCATCCATCAATTAATTAATCTGTATGTTAGACGTGCAGCTGCTATTGTCTAAAAATGTGAATTTTATATATACCAATATAGCAATTCAGCAATTTTTTTTATTTTATTATTACAACATTCTACTGGTGGTAGGGCTTTGTGCAAGCTCGTCTGAGTAGGTACCACCCTCTCATCAAATATTCTACCGCAAAACAGCAATACTTGATATTGTTGTGTTCCGGTTTGAAGGGTGAGTGAGCCAGTGTAATTACAGGCACAAGGGACATAAAATCTTAGTTCCCAAGGTTGGTGGCGCATTGGCTATAAGCGATGGTTGACATTTCTTACAATGCCAATGTCTAAGGGCGTTTGGTGACCACTTACCATCAGGTGGCCCATATGCTCGTCCACCTTCCTATTATATAAAAAAAAAAATACAGCGAATCTACAATTGTATCTTAAATTTAAGTTATCTATTGAAATATGTACGATAATACAATAAGGTAAAATTAAACATTTAAATTTTCCGCAAAATCTACTATTTAGTCTACTTTTATAAATATATTATTTAGATTATGATATCCATAGAGAATCATATCTGCGCGTTTATATAACTCAACCAAGGCTAGAAGTTCAAATCATATGTTATTCGAAGTAAAATAAGAATATTCGTTTCGTAACGACTGACCGCGACGGCTGTGTGACATTGACCGTAAATAATAATACAAATATTTCACATAGGAGTGTGATTAAAAAGAAATTGTAAATGAATTAGAAGCTTGCAACAAATATTAGAAAAATGCAATCGCTACGGAGATCAGCTGTGTATTGGACTAATGTCAATAAACAGTTCACAAGGTGAGTTATATTTTCGTTAAAACAAATGTTTATTTAATTTATCTATAAAGAATTTCTAGATTCATCAATTGTTTTTTATCTAAATTGTTTTGCAATTATTCCAAATACTTATAGATATGCGTTATATACAACTTTGACTATGTATTTTTTTCCATCAGAGCGAACCTATAATTTATTATTTAACGATCAGTGTAACAGAAAATGAGCATAAGAAGTCGAAATGTGATATGCGACATTGACTAATAATAAAACACCAATTTATATATACGCGCATCAAAATAGCATATCAACATAATTGGTATTCCAAAATTTATATGTTAGATACAGAGGACAAAAAACCTGTTTTACTTAACAGATAATTTCTTACTTTTTCGAAGATAAGATTAGTAACTTGATCCTGATCCGGTTAGTCATAAGTGATAACATACTAATTGCTTCGACTAACATATGAAAACATGTTTCTCGTTAATTTAATACTAATTTTATTTTATTGATTAAATGTTTATGTATAGATAAAATATAGATATGTTCGTGCCCTTTTGCATTTCCTATTTTTATACGTTTTCATTTTTAATTGGTAATAATGAAATAAGTTTAATATGACATACATTAATTGAAATTCTTTTTGATTATCTTCGAAGCATTTTTTATAACATTTAAATGTTAAAAAAAGTTAAATTAAAAGTTAATTATCAACTTAAGGGACGACATAACGTTTTTGTAATTTGATTTTATTTATTCGAGTTAAAGAAATTTTTATTCTCATCAAGAAACAAATTCACTAACATGAGATATGTATTACTACAACAATTGTCCAGCGGTGCGGCAAAGCAGCATGTATAAATGATATTATTAAAACAGAAAAATACAATTTCCAAGAGGGTATCTGTGAAAACTTTTCATTATTGTCGATAGACTGTACAGTAACAGTAACAGCCTGTTAATGTCCCACTGCTGGGCTAAGGCCTCCTCTCCCTTTTGAGGAGAAGGTTTGGAGCTTATTCCACCACGCTGCTCCAATGCGGGTTGGTAGAATACACATGTGGCATAATTTCAATGAAATTAGACACATGCAGGTTTCCTCACGATGTTTTCCTTCACCGTCAAGCACGAGATGAATTATAATCACAAATTAAGCACATGAAAATTCAGTGGTGCTTGCCCGGGTTTGAACCCACGATCATCGGTTAAGATTCACGTGTTCTAACCACTAGGCCATCTCGTTTTATTATTATTTATTGATTTTTTATTACTACTTTTTATACTATTAAATTTAATAAATTATTTTACATTATTACACAGTTTGTTTCATATTATGTATTTGTGTTATTCTATATTGCTTTGAACATATATTTTGAATAGTCTCTTAAACTGACGCATACTTTTTGCTTCTTTAATATTTTTTGGTAAATTATTAAATCGTTTTACTCCGTCAAACATAATATTTTTCTTCCCATAGTTAATAGTACGAGGTTTTAATAGTTTTATGTTATTAGCGTTTCTTAATTTTATTCTTTGTGATTGATGGTTTTTATTCTATTGTATTTCTGTGTGTATATTTTTATCCAAAATTTTTTTATTAGTAAGCAAATAAAGTAATTCCAAGTTTGAGCGACATTCATTATTTTTTTATCTTTGTAAATTTTTTGAGTTGATGTAAAAAAGTCATAATTAAAAAGTTTTTTTACTAATTTGTTCTGCTTAACTTGTAATTGCGCTAAATTTGTTGGGGCAGCTGTACCCCAGATTTCTAATAAATAGTCTAAATGTGGTTTGATTAGGGAGCTATAAACCGTGGAAGACATCTAGTAATATTTCTTATAATTCCGTTTAATGATGTTAATTTGCTTTTCATTTGTCATGATGTGGTTTCCAAGTAAAGTGGCTATCTAAAATTAATCCTAAGTACTCCCTACTTTATTATTAACTTGATTATTTATCATTAATGGCTTGTGGTGTGTTATTTTCTTATTTTTTGCTGAAAAAGTTATATAATTTGTTTTAGTAGTATTTATTGTTAGTTATAGTTATAGTTATATCGGAACCAGATCTTTAAATTATTTATGTCTTCTTGGGCTTCTGAAATTATGGTATGGATAGAGTTACCAAAATAAAACAGAGAAGTTTTATCAACGTAAAGAGTAACGTCACTTTTTAATACAATGTTTTGGATGTTGTTTATATAAAAGAAATAGAAATAATTGAAATTATTAAATAGACCTAATTCATTATAATTATCATAATATAAAAATATCATATGCTATATTTTGATGCTCAAAACAAATAAAAAAAAGGCTTTTATTAATTACTTTAATTACTTGGTATTTTTACAATATAATATAATACTTCACTTTTAAGACATTTGTTGTTTTTTATAATTAATTAGGCACCAATCTCGTTTTATTAGCAGGGTTTATACTAAGCGTATATATGTAAATTATTACATTATCGCTACTATAGTTTAGTATCGGACCTTTGTTTATAAGAGTATATTCTTGAGAGAAATAATTCGAAGGCATATAATTTTCATAAAACTTTATCAATATTCGAATTTGTCGTATTTGAAGGTCGATCGAAGCTGATGATTTACGTATTCCACCTACTTCTGTGTTTTTCAAGGGTCACGTTTTTCTAATCTTGATAACGTATATGACCATATTTGTTTCTGTTCTTGTGTTTGAAATAGTGGCATTCCAAAGATGTAAAGTTTTCGGTGTCAACGCCCCTAAAGTCAATTTAAAGTCGAAATCATTATGTCATTATTTCCATCACTTATTAAACGTTAAACAACGCGCGCACGCAAACGTGTTTTTGTCTGGCTTTTGATTGCTGTTGATTTCTTTAAATAATACCTTACATCTTTATACATACGAATTACTAGTTTTATTATAATTACGAATTACCAACCACGGCTTCGCCGCACACTCGTGAAGGAGAGGTGTTAGGTACCCTGGACATTTTCGGTAATTTAGACAGCGTTTATGCAAAATTTCATGATGATCAGTTGAATTGTTAAGACGTGAAAGCGTAACAAATAAATGAACAAACAAACTCATTTTCACTACATATACATTTAATAGGAGTAAGGATACGATAGAAATACCATAGAAACTTTCATGGAAATGACAACAATAGCTGTACAAATTTTTAAAACAAGCGGATAAATTATGAGTGTGTCGACTCATCGTGCAAAAAACAAATTTAAATGTTATATATAAAATAAATTTATTCTAACTTCATTGACCAGGAAACTCATTCGTATCTTTTTCTTAAAATATATTTATATTCTTTTGTTCAAACCTTACACGCGTATAGTAAATCAGTTTTAACTTTTCACTACTTACATTGAAAGAAACATCTTTCCAACCTCCGAATCTTTTAACATAACAATTGTTACCAAAATTGCGATTCAGCAATTGCATGGCTGCGAGTGTTAAATTATAAAGAGACCTGTGTTCAAACACAAAAATCTAGAAACTTCCGTTTCACTGGTTATAAAAAAATGTGAACATTCAAAACTTTTACTATACCGCCAATTAGTACTGTTTTATATGATTCAGGGTTCAGGTGTGACACCATGCTACTCGAACACTGGAGTAGTGGATGTGGCGAATCATATACGTGTAGGTTTATTCACTTTTCTTTTTTCTTTATGCAAACTTGCAGAGCACAAGATGAATTACATATAAACTAAGCACATAAAACTCATTAGTACTTGACCGAGCCCGAAACCTTCGATTAAGATTCATGTGTTCTAGGAATTTTGAATGATACTCTGTTATCATAATGATAACGATATATATACATGAATCTTAATTGAAGTTAATGAGTATGTATGAGTACGACATAAACGAGTATGTATTATACAATATTTTAAGTAAATATCATAACACAATTTCATATTTGAAACCTGCGACAACATCACACTTTTACGGGGACAATAAAACGTGTTAATTGAAAATAAGTGGTCACCAACGCCCATAGACATTGGCATTGTAAGAAATGTAAGACATCGCTTACATCACCAATGCGCCACCAACCTTGGGAACTAAGATGTTATGTCTCTTGTGCCTGTAATAACACTGGTTCACCTTTCAAACCGGAACACAAAAATACCCAGTACTGCTGTTTTGCGGTAGAATATCTGATGAGTGAGTGGGACCTACCCAGACGAGCTTGCACAAAGCTATACCACCAATAAAAGAGCTCTCAGGTCTCATACATATATACATGTATTTTTTCTTGAAGGACGTTTATATTATCCATTTTATAGTTAAATGCCGCTGCAGCACATCAACTTATATATATTGCTAGTTGCTAATCCATGAACTTAAATTGTATTATTAAATAATATTTTAGTTAAATAAAAATTATATAATTCATAAAATAACCATAATCTGACATCAATTAATCATACAAATCGAACTTAGCATATCGTATCTCTTAATTGTTATAGATGACTCATCGTAATATATACAAAAAAATAATAATTATATGTTATAAATTTTGGACGTTTCATTGACGGACGTTCCGATTTCGTTTTTAATATATATTTAGCTAGAAGTGTAACAATTATATAAACCTAAAACTATATAAACTACTTACAGATCAGTGTCATTAAATAATGTTGAGGAGAACACAACTGAAAACCTTAAATCATGGCAGGAAATCCCCGGACCCTCGTCGCTACCTCTCATTGGGCAATTGCATCACTTCCTACCAGGAGGTAACTTGGTTTCATTATAATAATTATTATAACTTATAAGCTACCTACCTAATGTTGAGGAATTATGTCTGTATTAATAACATTAAACAGATGCGAAGAATTAAGTATTACGCGAAGTTTTGCTACACGTGATTGTAATTACATTATATCATATTATTCTTAACAAAACTAATTGATCGATGTTGAAAAAACTGATAAGCAAATGTTCTCACCAGTAAACGTAAACAAATATAAATATAGCGCTTGGAAATGGTCCAACGAATATTTCGCTCAGAGAAATAAAATTTCAAAAGCGCTTCTGACGTGTTTTGTCCAATTAGATACGCTGATGTCGTAAAACTATTGGGGTTTTTGTGAATGAGTCGGTTGTAATAAGTCACAAGAACACATCAAATATACGAACTCACTTTTCAAGGGGACAACATTATTGTTTTATAGTCAATAATTCCTAAAATGATGGTATTATGTCATAACATAAAGCACACTATATTTGTTAACCAAATAACGTTTTATAAATCTATGTGTAGTGTGTGTTTGTTAAGTGTGTGACAAATATAAGGAACTAAAATTCAATTCCATATCAATAGCATTAGTTATTTTTTTTATTAATCCGAAAAAACAACATACTAATAAAATTGTGATAAAATTTTCAATTAAATTCGAATAAATTATAATGTTAGATTTGTTTTTAATTTTAAAATTCCTACTGCTAGACTAAGATCTTATCTGCTCGTGAATAGTAAAATTGGAATTAACGTTCGTCCAATGTGGGTTTTTTCATACTATTTTTCTCCTCCGCCAAATGAGAAAATAATAATAAACACTAACTAAGGCCATTAAATTAATGGACCTTGTCTGTGTTTGAATCCACGATCTTCGATTATGGTTCACGTGTTCTAATCTCGGCTCGAAAAGGGTACTATTGTATAATTTAATTTTTTTCAAAGATTAAAATATTCTGCACTTGTTTTTCAACAGTTTGTTAGATATTAAATCTAGATAAAAATCATTAAATTTCTTAGATTATCTTTTAGTAAATTATGTATATTCAATAAATCTGTACAATGTTGAACTCACATAGTATTTTATACTAAAAATAATAATATATTATCATTATTTAAAGAGTTCTTATCTTGTCATAAAATAAATAAATGCGATAAAAACATGATATTATAACTCTTATCAAATCTGAAATAAACAAACAAGTACATGGAACTAAGATGGCGAATATATAATTATCATTTATATTTAAATGTTGTCATTGCTTACATTTTAAATGACAACAATTTTTACTATATATTTTTTCCAATAATATTTAGCTGGTGAAATAATTGTTTATTGTAAGCACTATTATAAAGTTTTTGTAATAAAAAAGTCCGAATTTCCGAGTTCCGAATCCGAGAGAGAAAAGCATTTTTGAATCATCACTTTAAAATATTAAATTAAAAGCTAATAGATTTAAAGAAGAACCGGCAAGAAGCTCAGTAGCGACTGAAAGAGTACTTTTCCTCCAATGAAATAACATAGATAGGTTAGGTAATACTTGTAAAAATTGTAGCAATGCCTTTACTTATACTCCTATGATTTCCAGGATACTTATCTAAGCGCAGTGATCTTCTAAGTGAAAAAAACTATAGAAAGTACGGACCAATTGTCAGATTTCAAGGCTTCTTTGGATCACCTCCGGTGATAACACTGTATGACCCAGAAGTTATATCCCATGTGAGTTTTTTTATGTTATAGATAGGCGGAACGGCAAACGGCCACTATGTTAAGTGGTGACCACCGACCATAATCATTAGTGATGTAAGAAATATTTACTATTCCTTTTAACGCTAATGCGCCACTAACCTTGGAAACTAAGGTGTTATTTTCCTTTTCTGTAGTTACACTGGCTCATTTCATCTTCACCCTTCAAACCGGAACTCAATAATACTAAGTATTAATTTTTAACGGTAGAATATCTGATGAGTAGGTGGTACCTACCCAAACGGGCTTGCACAGAGCCCTACCACGTAGTATTCCTATTATTGGTATTGATATAAGATTGACATTATGTTTGGTAAAAAGGATATAAATTAAAGACGTGATGATTATAATGATGATGAATGATGACAATAAGTTTTCTTTTAGATATTGCGGAGTGAAAACACGTTGCCAATTCGTCCTGGATTGCAATCCCTGGAATATTTCAGAACGAAAGTATTAACGAAAGAGGGGTATCCCCCGGATACTCCAACTGGTTTGATAACAGAGTAATCCCCTTTTTTGTTTCATAAATTTAATCACTTCTAGGTATATGAATAAAAACGAATGTTTGTCCTCTATGCGTTCCTAAATCATCCATCCGATTATGATGAAACTTTGGTCAGTTGTTCTGATTTCTGCGTACACCTGCGAAGGTAACTAGCTTATATATATGTAAGTTCGTCCTTCGACGTTTTTAATTTAGCACATATTAACATAAATTTGGATGGATGGATTGAAGGATTTGATTACAAAATCGAATACTCATTGCTTCAGGATGTATTTATTGACTTTGACTGCCTCGTTGGTCTAGTGGCTAGATATAAGACTGCAGACCGTAGAGTCCTGGGCTCAAGTGTCAGGTCGGGCCAGTAAAAACTTATTGCGTTTTTTTTTTAAAAGTTCTCAGTAGCAGCCGGGACTTTAGTAGTTGGAAGTGTATACACTCCCGTGCTTCGAAAAGCACGTAAAGTCATTGGTTGCGTCTGAACTCTTTCCGGTCGTGTCGGATTCCTATCTCATCGAATTATGAGAGTTAGGGAAAAGAGAGTGCACCTGTGTTTGCGCTCACACTTGTGCACTATAATATGTCCTTAACAGTTGTCCCGCCGTGGCCGAAATCTGTCTGGAGGGCATTAATATTTAAGGATATATTTAAGGACATTTATATATATATATATATATATATATATATATTATTTTATTATTATATATAAAAGATAACTGATTCTTTCTCGGGGGAGCCTCACTTCTCGGGGGAGTCTCACCCCTAGAGAACGCGTCCCCAGGTGGCGGATAGGGGAGGACTCGGCAGGTATGCCAGGTAGGAGGGAAATAAAATACCTCCCGTGGACCAACAGGCCGGAGAAGGACACTTCGTTACCAAACCCCTGCTGCAGGCCTACTCAAATGTATGGAGCAAAGGATGTAGTTAGTGTTGTGCGCTTAGGTTGGGACGCACAAAAGGGATGGCGGCGGAAGAGCCTGCATAAGGCCAACGGCGGCGCCCGCATGTCTCCACGAGAAGTACGACCTTGGCGTCAGGTGGCAACTGGCCGTAAAACTTTAGCCAAAAACTCAAACTCCTTGTATGACAGCAAAACTAAAGATGAGAACGTTAAATGCCCCGTCCCCCTCAAGCGACGTAGATGCGAAGAATGCTATACATGCTAGGGCGTTCCCCACAAGCGACGCTAAAGACAAGAACCAAATTTCGCATCCAAGTCTTTGACAAACTCAGACTCGCATTGTGGAACCTCGGCACAATGACGGGACGCAGCACAGAACTAAGCGAAATTTTAAAAGCAAGACAAATAAACGCCTGCTGCGTCCAAGAAACGAAATGGAAAGGGTCAAAATCCAGGGATATCGTAAATGGCTACCAGCTTGTATACCATGGTACTGATACCAAAAGAAACGGAGTAGGTATCGTATTGGATGAAAACCTGAAAACAAGAATAATCAACGTGGATAGAAAGAATGACAGACTCATTAGCATAAAACTAGCAATGGACGGCCAACCGCCTTTGAACTTAATCTCTGCATATGCACCATAAGCGGGATGTTCTGACCAAGAAAAGCAAGATTTCTGGGAGGACTTTGACGAAATTATGCAAAATATTCCTTTAACAGAACATGCCCACATAGGAGGAGACCTGAATGGACATGTAGGAGAAAAGAATGACCTTTATAGCGACATCCATGGAGGCTATGGATTTGGCACTAGAAATAAACAAGGAATAAGAATTCTTAATTTCGCATCCAGGCACTTCCTAAAAATAATTAATACATATTTCCAAAAAAAACCGGAACAACTTATGACCTACAAATGCTATAAATATAACTCACAAATAGATTATATCCTCGCCAGCAACAACATCTTTAAACTTTATAAGGACTGTAAAGTGATTCCCGGCAATGGGTATGCCTCACAACATAGGCTTCTCGTCTCAGTTATGAAACTACCCAAACCTATAACAACACACATCAGCAGAACAGACAGTATTAAGTGGAAAGAACTGCACTCCGACAAGGGCTCACCGCTTCTAGAATTGGCCCGCGCCTATATGAAAGAAGACATTGAGACCGACAAATCAGCTAACCAGATGTGGTCTGATTTCGAAAGACTATGTTTGGAAAGGGCAAAAGCGATCCTGGGTATTTCACGTGGAGCACTGCGCATAAGTAAAGCAACGTCCTGGTGGAATGAAAGTGCACAACACATAACAAAGTCAAAGAGAAAGGCATTTAAAGCATGACAGAAATCGGGTTTGGAAGAAGACCACCTACTGTATAAGAATCTTAAAAAGATAGCTAAATCTGCTGTAGCACAATCCATGGCAAAATCTAGAGAAGATTTTTATGATAGATTGGAAAAAGCCGAGGATGAGAACTCTATCTACAAAATAGCCCGACAACGCCATAGGTCTACTCTCGATATTAAATGTAACAAATACATCAAAAATTCCCAGGGTGTTTTACTAATGGCGAACAAGGATATAAACATAAGATGGAAGGAATACTACGAACAAATAATGAACGAGGAGTTTTCGAGTCAAAAAATGCCCCATATGCCGCCTGTTGAAGGGCCTATAAAATCTATATTAGAGGAGGAGGTGAGCAAGGCCATATCAAAAATGAAATACCATAAGACCACTGGTCCTGACCAGATACCAGCAGATCTCTGGAAGAAGCTGAAAGAATCTGCAACACCCTGGCTCACCAAGCTTTTTAACGCTATTATTAAAGATGGCAAGATCCCTGAATTTTGGCGTAACAGCATCCTATCACCAATATATAAACAAAAAGGGGACATTGCGAATTGCGGAAACTACAGGGGAATAAAACTCACATCACACACACTGAAACTGTTTGAAAGAATCATCGCTGCACGCATAAATGACTATACCCGTATAACTGAGAACCAATACGGCTTCACGCCTGGCAAATCTACCATCGATGACATTCAGTTAATTAGAGTTGTGATGGAGAAACATCGTTCAAACAAAGAAAATCTGTATCTCCTACCTAGAAAAGGCTTTCGATAGGGTACCCAGAAATCGAGTTTGGCTGGCTATGAGAGCTCAAAACATCCCGGAATATTATGTGGTACTAATACAAGATATGTACATAAACACCAAAACGCGCGTCAAAAGTCCAGTGGGTCTTGGCGAGCCCTTCCACGTAAATGTAGGAGTACATCAGGGAACTGCCTTGAGCCCATTGCTATTCAATTCACGAGGCAGACAAAAACCAGCACCAGAGTGTATTCTTTACGCAGATGATATAGTCCTAGTAGCGAAAAATGCACAAAACCTACAGGAATCACTTAACCGGTGGGTGACATAAATAGAAAACCAAGGGCTACGCATTAGTCGAAGTAAGACCGAATATTTTGAGTGTGACTATGGAGGGACAGAAGAGACGGGATGTAATATTTACATAGACAACCGCGCACTACCCAAAGTAGACAACTTCAAATATCTTGGATCTGTGCTTACTACTGATGCAAATATCGATAAGGACGTGGACCACCGCATTAAAACTGCCTGGATAAAATGGAAATCGCTTTCGGGTGTTCTCTGTGACCATAGAATGCCCATTCGTGTAAAGGGAAAAGTGTACAAAACGGTAGTACGCCCATCCATGATCTATGGGGCAGAGTGTTGGACCATCAAAAAGACACACGAACAACAACTGCATACAAGTGAGATGAAAATGCTTAGATGGGCGGGAGGAATCACCCGGCTGGACAGAGTAAGGAATGAGTATGTCAGGGGATCGTTCAAGGTAACACCAATTGTGGAAAAATTGAAGGAATGTCGACTGCGCTGGTACGGCCATATCCTGAGACGTAACGATGATCATCCTATCAAGAAAGCCTTAAATATCCTGGACCGACCGCGGGGAAGAGGGTGAACGCCCGCAACCTGGTGGTCAAACATACAAAAAGAGGCCCAGAAAGAGAATCTGAGTACACAGACAACCCAGAACAGAGCTCTCTGGCGCAGATGTACAAGGAGACCCGACCCCAGCTGAACTGGGAAGAGGGGTTGAACAAAGAAGAAGAAGATATAAAAGATAACTGATAATTTAAATATATATTAAATAATTTCAAGCTTAACGCAATCAGATTTTAGTTGATACATATTCATTTTTATAATAAAATATACAAATCCAGGGTAGGACGCCCTCCGGCTAGGTGGACGATATACTCAAAGTGGCTGGCAGCAGATGGAGACTGAGAGCTGAAGATCGAGTTCAGTGACGTGCCATTGGAGAGGCCTATGTTCAACAGTGGACGACGAAGAGTTGATGATGATGATGATGATAATCATAATGATGAATAAAATATGATACCATTTGTAAAAATAGAAAAAACGTTATTATCTCAATTTTATCTATTTCAGTCAAGGTGAGGTATGGAAAAAATTTCGATCAACGGTCAATCCCATTATGCTGCACTCCAAAATCATAAAATTGTACAAGGAAACTCTAAAAGAAGTGGCAGATGATATGGTGAAGCGGTAGGTTTAATTACTAACAATGCTAGCCAAAATGCTTTTTGTTTTTCGTAACCTGGAACTAACAAAATCGGTAAACATTTGGTGACTTTAGTCTGTTATTTCGAATGGAATTATATATTTGTAAATCTTTTTTTAGAATGAGACGAATACGCAATGATAAGAACATACTTACAGAAAAATTTGACATGGAGATGAATTTATGGGCACTAGAATCCATAGCAGTGGTAGCGCTTGGTGGGCGTCTTAACTGCCTGGATGAAAATTTACCAGACGACTCTCATGCGAAAAGACTAATTCATCAAGTTCATAATATATTTATTTTATCAGACAAATTGGACTTCGCACCCGGCTTATGGAGATACATTCCAACACCAACCTTTAACCGAGCGATGAAATATTACGAAGAACAAATGAAGTAATATTTTTGCAATATATTTTTTTAACTGATAATCTAAAGCTAAGAGTTATTTACTCCAAAAAAAAATAAAAAATACAATTTTTATAAATATTATGATTAGAATTAATTCAATAAATTTAGTTTTATTAAAAGTTGCGATTTAATAATAAGATTTGAATTTACCTAAAGTTAAAAAACACATACTTTTCTGTGAACTTATATTTTCTGATAACTAACTTATATTAATGATAAAGATCTTTTTTCTTATCTACCATCATTTAAAAGTGTTGCTTGTTTTATTATTCTACTCAACTATTTCAGAACAAGTAAATTCTTCATAACAAAAGCTATGAAAAAATTTAAAAATACTCAAAAGTCTTCTAATGATGAAAAAAGCGTTCTTGAAAAGTTGTTTGAAATTGACGAACATATTGCAGTCATTATGGCAACCGATATGTTATTTGCTGGAGTTGATACAGTACGTTATTTGCATAAAATTAGCAAATCTAATCCATACAAATAAAAGACTTATAATATAAACTTGAATAAACAATCCATATAAAAACAAAAATAATAAACAATGTGAAATAAAATTGAAAAAAAGTAATTGTCATTTTTAGACGGCTAACACAATAACAGCAATACTTTATCATCTAGCTTCGAACCCAGATAAACAAAGCAAACTACGAGAAGAGATCATGTCGAAAGAAGAAAAACAGCCCTATCTGAAAGCATGCTTAAAAGAATCTATAAGATTGATGCCAGTTGTCGCAGGAAACATGAGGCAAACTAGCAAAGAATATAATCTTTTTGGATACAAAGTACCTAAAGGGGTAGGTTTTCGTTTTTTTAGAAGAGGATAAAAATAAAGTCCCTTAATATTATTAGCAGATACCGAATACAGTAGCAGATGTTCTATGTACAAAAATCTCATACAGCATTATTTTCATCTCAATTAATCTTAAAGCAATTTCTGACTTAAAATGTGGTATCTACCACAAAAAGAAAATTACGAACATTTTATTATTTTAACTCTAATTGAGTAATTTATATTGCGTTATAATTTGTATATATTGAGCACAAAAATCTAACTATATATTAATAATTGCATATATCATATGCTAACACTAACGTTACAGAGATGCCCTAATTATTTTCATAAGCTTGATTCTCTATGCTACTTTTAGAGTAAGTATTTTCAAACTTTAAATGTTCTTAAGCACGGATTTAATTTTTGATAAATATTTTTTTCAGATGTACATTATGTTTGCGCATCAAGCATTATCTGTAATGGAAGAATATTATCCACGTTCGAAAGAGTTTATTCCTGAAAGATGGATCGTGGAGAAGGGTGATCCACTATATCATGGAAACACGCATCCATTTGCTTATAACCCTTTTGGATTCGGTGTTCGAAGTTGCATAGGTTAATTTTACGATATATTTCATTTATATATATATATATGTACGTTTGTTTCAAAGATTTGTTCAAAGTTTGCAAGATGGGTATAAGTTTATGGTTACTGCTCACTGGTCAAAGTATCTTAAAGCTATACCTTAATTAGAATTAATAATAATTAATAAGTCAAGTTAAATCGACTGCAAAAATAAGAGCTTGGTTTCATTGCAAAATATTTTGGCATTAGAAATATATTTACATGATTAATCTCGGGTAACTAAAATTTGAACAGGTCGACGTATAGCTGAGTTGGAAATTGAAACATTCCTCACTACGGTCCTTGAAAATTTCAAAATTGAATGGGTCGGACCGCCTCCGAAGATCCACACCAGTACTATCAACTACATTAAAGGACCTTACAACTTTGTTTTTAAGGATCTTTAATGTTTATATATTTTTAGGCTGTCATAAAGAAATAATAAAATAATTTTCTAATTTATATGTTTTGGTTTATTTTGTATTTCGATCCGTAGGCATCCTAAAGAGGCACCGACTATTAAATTACATCTGCCAATTCTAACTTGTCAGATTTCACAGTGAATACACACCAATCCCGCCGGCGCGATTGCCCTCAGGCCCTCGAGAACCCTCAACAGCACAACCCCTCCGCGCTTAGGCGCATGACTGGGTAATATATATTGCACACTCAATGTCCTCCCGATATCGACGGTGTCCTAAGCCAAAGTTCAGCGAGATCCGGCTGTGTATTTTTTAAGAATAGCACCCATCTGGTGATGCTGTTGAGCATTTGGGCCAACAATAGGTCAATTCGAAAAAAAATAATGAAAACATTTTATGTATATAGGGCTGCCTCTAGGTTTTCTTTTGTAAAACCTTTTCGTTTTATTGTTATACTGATATAAATTTTTTTAGCGTTCTACATTTTCTTTCCGCGAAAAACCTCGTTTCGTTAATGCACACATACATCAAATATATATTTATTTATTAAACCAGTCGCTGCGGCTCTGATTAAACGAGAGCTTTATATTAATTTTATCATCTTATAGCTAGAAGAAGTATACAATATTCTTCAGAATACCCCCCCCCCCTCTTATAAGCCACCGGGGCTAGGTGGGCTCCTAGAAATGGAGGTGGGGCGACCGTCAGGGAGTCACGGCAGCAAGCGATCCCGTGGCGCCCCCCGAACAGACGGAGAGGATACCGCTGGATATTCCGACGGCTTCAGCGCCGGTGATACCCACATACCACCCCTTCATTTGCTGTTTTCAGCAACAAAAAAAAAGTATAATAAAATTAGATAAACAATAAAAGTCAGTACTTGGAACAAATAACAGAAAATTATTGAATTCATAACGGTATTACGTTTATTAAATTTAATAATAATAAATAATTAAAAAGTCTAAAGTATTAACTAAAAGAGTATTATAGGTATATAGTATAGGTATATTAGGTATTATAAATATTATATTAAATATTTAGAGTTAATTATTATCACAGACAATAAAAAAAAATATTTAATAACTTACTGTAAACAAAAAAAGGAAATAATTTTGGTCATTAATTTTGTTACTTAAAAATATTAATTTTACATACATTTAAATAAGTTAAAATTAAAAAGTCGAGATGGCCCAGTGGTAAGAACGCGTGAATCTTAACCGATGAACGTGGGTTCAAACCCGGGCAAGCACCTCTGAATTTTCATGTACTTAATTTCTGTTATAATTCATCTCGTGCTTTTCGGTGAAAGAAAACATCGTGAGGAAACCTGCATGTGTCTAATTTCATCGAAATTCTGCCACATGTGTATTCCACCAACCCGCATTGGAGCAGCGTGGTGGAATAAGCTCCAAACCTTCTCCTCAAAAAGGGAGAGGAGGCCTTAGCCCAGCAGTGGGACATTTACAGGCTGTTACTGTATACATTTAAATAAGCGCCAATGTTATACACGATATTTTGTACAATATTTTTTTTATTGAAAGTCTTTTCAGCGTAATTATGATTTATCTACCGACATGTTTTACCGATTGCAATAAATAAAACAATGCACATATGACATTGCTATTACAATGTACATATGAACTAGTGTGATATATAATTTTTCTCCTCAATTCTTATCCTTTATCACTTATTGCTTTCGCTCAATGTTTTGATTATTCTCCTATTTCTTTTATAACGGCCTGGCTTTGTTTTTATGGCTTGATTCTGATTTTCAAAGACGATATTTATTTTTTGTTGTAAAAAAAACAGCAATCAATCGTGTTTCTTACAATGACTGAAAAACCACTATCTCAATAATAGTTTTATAACCTCCTTGCGCAGCATTGTGGGATATGCTCAAACCTTATTCTCTAAAAGAGAGTAGTCGAGGACCGGTTCCAAAACCGTCGCCTACCTGTCACTGGATTGCTGGATCAGGCGAATGTATCGCATTATACATATACGTATACATATATATATATATATATATATATATATATATATATATATATATCTACGTATCTGGAGATACGACTCAAACAGTCTCCAAAATTATTGCAAGCGACTGTTTTTTAAATTTGTTATCTTGGTCGCAAATATTTTTCACATTAAATCATAATTATAGTCTATTAATACGGGTTGTTTATAAATAGTACTTGGTTAATGTAAACTCATTTTCCGTAGTAACATAAACAAACAAAAGAAAAATTCACTGTCTGCGCTTTAGATGTTACATCACGCACGCTAGTATTATTATCACGGCGATTTATATTACCGAAGCAAACAAGCATTACCAATGTTACCAGATGCACTGTAATTACAGTTGATCCAGTTTATTTTCTCGCGACCTACTGTACACTGTATTAACAAAAATATAACGTACAAAGAGCACTGTTTTTTAAAAAACACAATTGACAGTATTGATAATTATATTATATTGACGAGCCGGTTGGCGTAGTTGGTAGATACTTGCCTTTCACGCCGGAGGTTGTGGGTTCGATTCCCACCCAGGACAGACATTTGTGTGTATGAACATGTCTGTTTGTCCTGAGTCTGGGTGTAATTATCTATATAAGTATGTATTTACAAAAGAAAAGTAGTATATGTAGTATATCAGTTGTCTGGTTTCCATAGCACAAGCTCTGTACAAGCTTAATTTGGGATCAGATGGCCGTGTGTGAAAAATGTCCCAGAATATTATTATTATTATATTATTATAATAATTTTAAACGCTAAATATTAACATCAGTCAGATTTTGCTACGAAAAGCTAATGGAACGCGAATTGGTAAAAGTTCTGCTACTTAGTTGTTCGACGGACGGAACGCACCTATAGTTATTTATTCAGTGGTCCAGTGAATGTTAAATGTAAGACGACCAAATTGTGGAGATTTTTAAGATGTTATATTTAACATTCCAGAATGTTTAAATTCGAATTGGTTACATAATATAGGTACCGACTTTTTATTTTTGTTAGTAGGTAATTAATACTTGTTCAGTTTTTGCATTTTAGTTTTTATTTTTCTAAATAAATATAGCTGCTGTGTAGAAATTAATGATATAAAAGCTAAAAAACGCAACTGGCTCGTAAAAAGTACAATTAAAGGACAAGCATGTTGGCAAATCAAGTTATCAAACGCCAGAGTGCCAGTTGCATTAACTTTTATCTTACTGATAATATGTTTAATAATGAAAAAGAGGGCTATTGATATAGCTCTAGATGACGGTGATAGCAACTAAAATCTACCTGAATACTGATAAAATTAAAAGTTTTAAAACACTGTATTTTTTATTTCAAAGATCGCTGTATTTTTTCATAAACACTGTATTTTAGAAGTGACAACACTGCATTTTCCTGACGATGATCTGGTAACACTGAACATAACTATTTTGATACAAATTGACGACCAAGGTCGATAACAATAATAATCGCTTTGTATACGTCGACCTGTTCGTACCATTAAACATCCACATGTAACTAGATGTAGATATGTTGATATTTCTTGATTAAAAGATAATAAGAGATAAAAATTTTACATTGTGTTTCATTTACTGTAAGGAGTAGTAGTGTAATTTTATAAATAGTGATAAAACATGCAATCAATTAGGAGATCGACTATAAATTTGGCTGTGATAAATAAGCAATTCGTAAGGTAAGTTATAATTCATTAATTCTCCTTATAAAATTTTAAATCAAACTATATAGTCTGATTAAGATAAGTATACGCTATGTATTTATATTTTAAAAATAAATGACTATATAAATATAAATATATATAATAAGAATGTAAATAAACATGAATATTATATTAAAATATACGTATAAATAAATATTTTTGATATGTATATTTTTTAATCAAATTAAAAGGGAAATTGATAATTAAAATATTCATTTTGTTCTAATAAGTGTAGTAAAACATATTTAATATTATTGTTTTATCTAGAAAACTAAACATTGTATTTGTATTATATCTTATTGGTTTATCTGTGTATAAAAATTATAAATTTATGTGTTTATAAAAATACTCAAAGCTAAATATATTTTAAAGGTCAGTGACGGTAAATAATACAGCCGTTAGTAACGAGAATAGCTTGGAACTAAAATCATGGCAAGAAATACCTGGCCCTTCTTCTCTACCCCTGATTGGACAAATACATCATTTTCTTCCTGGAGGTATGTTTGAGATGAAAACGTACTCGGTCACGGGACGCACTGCAATTTTGATACATGTAAATTTATGGTTATTTAAATCATTAAAGAAAACCAATAACTAAATATTGAGTAGAATAAATAATTTAGTTAATAGACTAAATATATTTTTCTGTATATTTTAATACATTTAAAACAATATCTAGACACTGGTAGCGTGACAAGCCAAATTCAAGCTAACAGAACTGGCAAGCAGCACCGTGTGTAATTTACACGACCCATTTGGAGTCGCTTTTGACCCCCTCAAAATATTATTTTGCCTTTGGAAGTTCTAAAGCTGTAATTTCATATTTTATTCTTCCGCAAATTTGGCTTGTTGGTAGAAACTAGCCATCAAACATAAGGCTTTTCCATGACTGTTTTAGTAGGTACTTAATAATAATTTATATATGAGAACTAGCCAAATCAGATCTTAGTCTTCAATATATTTTCTTAAGTTATAAGAAGAAATGATATTTTATGTTGTTATAAATAAATTTCGAGACTGACCATTGAACTTGGCACCCTTTTGAACTCACTTCTTTTGTCGTTGAAGTCAATAACAAGGCGTATATCATAATATTGAACTTGGCTCTTAATTCACATTTATGTTTTTGTGGGATTATACTTTACGTGATACTTACATAAAAGGAAGTAGAGAGCAGCGGCTGATAGGGTAAAAAATGGCGGCAAAATAAAACGACATTCCGTTTGCCGTCACGCTATACGAGTCAGACTACACCCAAGACGCGCGAATATTAATCTCACAAAAAAACATTATATTTTAGTTTAGCAAAACTAACAAAATCATTCATATTCAAACAGATTTGCATTTAAAATGCTTAATTGCATCGACATGTTAAGAAGTTGTAAAACAAAAAAAAAAATCGTCATTTTAAATCTTATAAATATATAAATGTTTTAAATATTCCATTCCTATTCTACAAAAACTAATCGTGACCGTGAATATAGCAATAAGTTATTTTAAGATATCGTGCATTTCCTTTCGTTATAATTTATTAAATGTTTTTATTATTAAACTTTGCCTGCGGCATCGCCCGCATCTTTATCGAAAATCTGATTAAACAGGATAATAAGACCAAAATATATAATTTATACTTGTATCATATTTTAGCTGTGATGAAGCGTGAAGAAGTAAAAATATTTTCAATACACTCAACATTTCGTATTTATAATATTAATGTGATTATTCTTATTCTTGTAATTAAAAAAAAATTGATATACTGAATTATTGTAATACATACTTTTATACTACATTAGATATAGTATTTCGATTTGCTAGGACAACGATATATTTGGTATGACTTACACGTGAACACGCTACGTATGTTGCCCATGTGTAACGCAGCTCTTATTTAAATCAATGCCTACTTTCTTCAATGTTTGTCCTTGTGACTTTTAATGACATTGCGAAACAAACATTAATAGGAAATTGACATCTCATTCTAAGCTGGAATGGATAATTTTTGTAATAATGTCCTCCAGACCAATTTCGGCCACGGCGGCCAATCTCAAGAAAGATTAGCCAACTACGCAGGAGATATAATAGTGCACAAGTGTGTGCGCAAACACAGGTGCACTCTCTATTTCCTAACTCTCATAATCTGATTGGACAGCAATCCGACACGACCGGAAAGAGTTCAGGCGCAGGACCAACGGCTTTATGTGCTTTCCGAGGCACGGGTCTGGAAGTTGGAAGTATGTACATACTTCCAACTTTCAGACTCTGGGCTGCTACTGACATTATTATTACTATACTTTATGCAAACTAACTATTAATGAAAACTCAAAACTAAAAGATAACCTTATAACTAATGACAAAAATAAAAGATGTACTTAAAAGTTATAGAAAAAAATTCAACCCTTTTAATCTAATTAAACTATAAAAAAGGTCCTCCTTATTATTATTTAAATATATAAAAATATAAAAAAGCCGAGATGGCCCAGTGGTTAGAACGCGTGAATCTTATCCGATGATCGTGGGTTCAAACCCGGGCAAGCACCACTGTATTTTCATGTGCTTAATTTGTGGTTATAATTCATCTCGTGCTTAACGGTGAAGGAAAACATCGTGAGGAAACCTGCATGTGTCTAATTTCATTGAATTTCTGCCACATGTGTATTCTACCAACCCGCATTGGAGCAGCGTGGTGGAATAAGCTCCACGACCTTCTCCTCAAAAGGGAGAGGAGGCCTTAGCCCAGCAGTGGGACATTAACAGGCTGTTACTGTTTACTGTTATATAAAAATGTAAATTAATTATATTATTGCAAAAACAAACATATTTGATAGTACTTTACACATTCAGAAGACAACATTACTAATTAAAAAATCATTGACCACTACTTAACACACGATAACTCAGATTCTTTATAAGCTTCATAAATGATTAAATAATTTAAAAGTAATATGGATTTCAAAATAAAAAAATAAATATTCTAAGTCAATATTTTTAGGGTCACTACATTCTACAGTTGATAACTCTATAAGTATACTCGAAAAATTATACCAGGATTTTGGGCCAATTGTTAAACTAGACGGAGCATTTGGTTCGCCCACTATAATATTTTTGTTCGACGCTGAATCCTCGGCTCATGTAAGTACTTCATATCAAAGCCTTATTACCATATAAAATAGATATTTTACTGTAAACTACAGCTTATATTGTTGTATCATATCATAATATTAAATAAAATATCAATTTTCAGATACTTCGTAACGAGAATTGGATGCCAATTCGCATAAGTTTTCAAAGCTTGGAATATTTCAGGAAGTATTATAAGAAAAGCGAACGTAACCCGAATAAATCATCAGGTCTAATCACTGAGTAAGTCTTCAATAGCCAAAAAAAACGTCTAATCATGACAAAAATATACTATCAGGTCAACCTTGTTCGAAAAGTTGCTGATGACAAATGACAATACAAATATTTGATTTATAGTTGAAAGATATTAAGATGAATTCACCTTTTATCGTTTTAGTAGTTTATTTGTGTAAATAAAAATTTTTATTAACCAGCCTGCCTGTACTTGTAACCTGGAAAAAAATATCATCAATTATAAAAAAACAATATCTCATTAATTATCGAATATATTTAATAGCAATTAACTTCTTTCAATATAAATGCTCTTAAAACTATAATTCCTATATTAAAGTCTTAACAATACGTATACAAGAAAAAATTTTGCTGTGGAGATTTAATATATGCAAATAAATTCACAGCGTATATCTATGTAAAAAACAAAACCTCAACTTTTAAACAATTTAAATGTTATAATTTCGACCTTGATCAAACCTTGCATTGGTTCGTGGATAAAATAGATTATTACGTATTTTACCTAACTATAATATCCTCCATACAGTGAAATATTATTATTTCATTGTTCATGCAAAAAGTGACGTCGAACCGATGTTCCGTTGCTGCGTGAAGACACTTTGACCAACGAAAAAACGCATAATTAAATTTAATTATTCAATCAATCAATCAATCAACAGCCAATCGTTGTCCACTGCTGAACATAGGCCTCTCCCAAGGTGCGCCAAAGCTCCCTGTCCTCCGCTTCCGCACTAACTGGATGCAGTTAGTGCCTGCTACCTTCTTAAGGTCGTCGGTCCACTGGCTGGAGGGCGCCCTACGCTGCGCTTGCCGATTCGCGGTCTCCACTCTAGGACTCGTCTGCTCCAACGGCCATCGGTCCTACGACATACGTGACCAGCCCACTGCTACTTCAGCCTGCTAATTTTGCAAGCTATGTCGGTGACTCCGGTTCTTTTCCGGATAATCTCATTTCTGATCTTATCCTTCAAAGATACTCCGAGCATAGCTCGCTCCATAGCACGCTGAGCGACTTTGAATTTGTGGACTAGTCCCGCAGTTAGTGTCCACGTTTCGGCACCGTATGTCAACTTAATTATAATTATGTTCAATTTAATTATTACTAATATTAATTAGTAAGAATTTGCAGCGAAATAATACCGCTATATTTTTTTTATTTTTAGGCAACTTGAACCGTGGAAGAAGTTCAGATCAACTGTCAACCCTATTATGTTACAAACTAAAACTATAAAACTATATGGCAACAGCTTAAATGAAGTTGCTGAAGATATGGTTAAAAGGTATAATATTATTATATTGACTTTACATCATAAAATTATTACTTTAATCTTAATTCATGTATGTATAAATATTTTTAAACTTTTTAGAATGAGGCTTATACGAAATGAAAATAATATGTTGGAAGGCAAATTCGATGAGGAGATGAACTTGTGGGCTTTGGAATCCATTGCTGTTGTAGCCCTTGGAGGTCGTCTTAACTGCCTTGACCGTAATCTACCAGAAGATTCTCCTGAAAAAAAATTAATACAGACAGTACACGACATATTTAAAACGTCAGAAGAAATTGATTTTAAGCCAAGCCTTTGGAGATACATCTCAACACCAACCTTTAAAAAGGCAATGAAGTTGTATGAAACTCAACTAGAGTAAATATCTTTAAATATGTTTTCTTTTTACATATAATTGCTTATACATTTATAGAAATTTTTTTTATAATTTATCCTCTTTAGATTAAGTAAATTATTTATTGGAAAAGCGATAAAACAACTTCAAACTAAAGATAAAAATTTAATCGAAGAGAAAGGTATTTTGGAAAAACTTCTGGAAATAGACGAAAATGTTGCAGTAATCATGGCCAGTGACATGTTGTTTGCTGGTGTTGACACAGTAAGTTATTGTAAATAATATACTATATATAACATATAATAATCACAACCATGATATACTACTATGAGAAGACATAGTGCACCCGAACGCATTAGGTCCGCTATTTAGGATTAATGTGACACTTAGGTAAAGTAACTCGACAGACATTTTATGAAGCTTCACCAAAATCACAAAAATAATCATACACGGTTTATAATTCTAGATATTCAGTACACTATTAAATTATATTTACTTCATACGCACATCTGTCAAGAAAGACCGAAGTAAACTTAACAACGAAAATAGTCAGACCGCAAATCAATATTGAATGCGAAGGACAACTTACATTATAAGAAATTATTACTCCTTAGCATACCGTTTCTTCCACACTGACCAAGTTTCGTTTATGAATACGGTTGAGTATATCGTAAATACAAGAAAATATTTTCTTTCACATATCCGTAGTTACCAGAAATCCTAAATAATTTACACTTATTTTAGGCAGCAAACACCATGACAGCGATTCTTTACTTACTGGCTGTAAATCCAGAAAAGCAAAACAAACTAAGAGAAAAAATTATGTCCGAAAAAAAGGATCAATCGTACCTAAAAGCGTGCATAAAAGAGTCGATGAGGATGCTCCCAGTAGTAGCAGGAAACATGAGACAGACAACAAAAGAATACGATATTTTGGGGTACAGAATACCCAAAGATGTAAGAACAAGGCAATTTTTATTATTACTTCTTCTGAATATTTATTCAGAAGAATGAAAGTATTCTTCTCTATTTACAGATGCATGTGTCGTTTGGTCATCAATTTTTATCGTCAATGGAAGAGCAATTCCCAAGAGCAAAGGAATTTATACCGGAAAGATGGATTACTGAAAAAACTGACCCGTTGCATCACAGCAACGCACATCCATTTGCATTTAGTCCATTCGGATTTGGAGTACGCAGTTGTATTGGTACATTAGGATTTTCATTGTTTACAATGATGTACTCAAAATTACCTATTAAAGAGTGCTAAGAACACTAATTAATGATTTTACTTCACAGATAATTAATATAATTATTATATAAAATCCTGTTAACTTTCTGACTAGAGGCTTTTCTAAACAGTGGTTGAGTTAAAATATCTTGTGCAGATCAAACCATTTGCAAATCAAGTGTTTTATTTCATTTGATTCGCTTCCAATGTTTTAATTTTTAAATATTTAGTAGTATTTGTACATTATTGTTGACGTAAAGTAAGATGATGTGTTTTCTTTCCGCACTACAGTTACTTATTCTATATAATGTTGCAGGTCGTCGGATAGCTGAATTGGAAATAGAAATATTCCTAACTAAGGTCATTGAGAATTTCCACATAGAATGGTTCGGACCACCGCTGAAGGTTAAGCCTAGTACTCTCAACTACATCACTGGACCCTTCAACTTCGTATTTAAGGATGTTAAGAAGTAATATTTCAATGGCATTTACTTACTTATGTAATGTAAAACGCTAAAGGCAACGTTATAGCAAATAAAAATTGTCATTATAAAACGCATTAGCCAGACTGCCAATTTGCTGCAAAAGAAACAATCAGAGTTATGATTTCCTTGATTGTATTGTCCCTCACACTCTAATGAGCAATATAAAGGAGAGTATAATGTTCTTGCTGGAGCATTAGTTAATAAAACCTCAATGTAATCATCATAGCTCAATGTAAAAATCGCATGTTTGATCCTAACCATTTGGAGTATTGTCGTACCTAATTCAAGTTACGCTTAATGATAAAGCAATATTAATAATGCCTTGAAATCAGCTCTGCCATTATTCTTTAAAAAATACAATTAATTTTTGGCATTTATGTCCATAAACGCAAAAAACATAATTTGTGATATATTATTAAATGTAATATAAATATTAATTATATTTTATTTTTGTTATTAAATATATAACTCTAATTGTAATTTTTTTCAATAAAGCGGTGTTTTTTACACAATTTTTAATTTTTCTACAAAATTTTATTTCGTAAATATTTTGACGAAGTTTAAGCAGATAACTGTTATATTTAATCTAAAAGAGCGATAAAGTTATTTTTCCTAAAACACATCCAAGAAATTCTTTTATGTACGTAAATGTAATCATAAAATTGTAACAAAATAACCTGTATACACATATATCATATCAATTATAACAATTATTGGAAAAGAAGAAATGATGAAAAAGAAGGAAGTTCAAACAATTTTTAACAATATCTATTGAAGTAATTATAAATACGGTTGACTCGAAATCAACAATAAAGCAATACTTTGCCAACAACGTCAATGTAACCCTTCGTTCGGTTCACTTTATAAATTTTCAAGATTATATTCAAATAAAATTCCAATATAAACATTCTAATGAAAATTTTTAATTAACAACACGAACATGCATAAAATGCTCTTTAAAAATTACTTAATTATTTCGAATGACTTATTGGTTTGGATTGGTTGTAGATCCTTCGTTCGAAAGAAACCATAAAAAAATGATAATTTTTTATCAAGAAATTAACATTAGTAGTTAGAACGTTTATAGTAATAAATTAATTATGTTGATAACTTCAACGCCTACTTCTCGATAACTTAAATTCAAAGTTTTGTAATTATTTGATACACTTACACAAACTAATCGTCGTGTGCAGATAGCTTGCCTCCGAGATTGCTAACCAAAGGCTAAGACAATATCATAATTATTACTAATATAAAATTAATATTCATTACACGGATAGACCTGCTTATATTTTAGATACATAACCTGTTTTAAAAACTTAATTTATTTATCGTTCAGACCATTCTAATATATACATTAAAAAAATTACAAGGACATTGTTCTATCATAATATGTAACAGACAAATGATTTTATAGTTATATTAAAAGTAGGCTACAACATAATATAACATAATAAATAACATTTAAGTCTATAAGAAATTTGAGTAAGCAGATCACGCAATACATTGTTCTTAACTCCACCATTACATATATTAGCAGCAAAGAAAACTTTGGCAATACATATAATAATATATTGACATATTTTTATTCGTTATTTATAAAACTATTCTAACGAAAATTAAAATTATACTTACACATTACATACATACATTACATGCATACATTCAATTTTTTATCGTAATTTTACTAAATAGTTAAAGACAAAACTACCACCATTTGGAATTCTACCGAGAGTAAGCGACAAGTATTTCCATGTTATATACCTTGTTGTTTTATTTATCATACATATATGTATGTATGGTCATCTGATAATCAAATAAATTTATACATCATATATGAAAACCTAAAATTACTAACTCCACGCTTAAGAGCTCCTAATTGCAATAAATTAATATTGTTTGCTCTGAAACCTATCGTGTTGATATTTGCCGATGTCGATAATCTTATCATCGTGTCGATAAGGACATCTTTGGGACTTTAGGGACTAAGATCTTATGTTCAAACCGGAATAAAACAATACAATATGAACAACAACAGAATATGATAAACACAATAATAGTAGAATATCTGATGAGTGGGTGGTATCTACCCAGATGAGCTTGCACAACGCCCTACCACCAAGTCAAGTTAATCATCACACATTTTCATCTTCTGCTTTGATTGTAAATAAAGAATAAATTAGCTTTTATAGCATTCAATTTATAAGCAAAAAACGACACTATAAAAAAAAATTGTAAATTGAAATTGGACCTTAAAATTTTACATACTAAAAGTAACGATATTATATTGCACACAATTCAGAGTACATACAGTACAAACCGGATAAAAGGGTAAAGTACCAACTATCAAATAAATGTGTTAAAGAAACTACTCGAAGCAAACAAAAAAAAATGACTCTCATTATAACAAACGATCTATTCGGTGGCGTTGATACGGTAACATTGGAGAATTATGCTCCTCTCAGCATCCTTCTTGATGTAGCCCATAAAGCATATTTGTGTAGATAAGGACCTGTTATTTTATCACATTTGTTTGGTATTGAATAATTGTCAGTGCTTATTTATCTAGGATTTACTTTAAGTTATTGTGTTTTGTTTTCTATATAATTTTCTTGACGAACGTATAGTAAACTCTTGAAATGTGACGTTCATTTCAAGAGTTTACTATAAATATTTATTACAGTCAGTAGGTACTTTGTGATAAACTATATTTTCTTGCAGTTAATCAAAAACATCAACGGTCCTTTATAAAAATAGTCAATTTTAAATCAATATTGATACAATATGGTATTGTAAAAAATTATATATTTAATTATTTAAACATGTTTCGATTACATAAATAGTTACTTTTTATTTATCCTGCTATTATAATAACATAGGCCAAGGTACATTGGCGTGGCTTTCTGTATATGATTTGTCACTATTTTATCATAAAAACCCATTCGTTTATTTCAAGCAAAGTTATAACAGCTTTCTAAGAAAATATTTTTAGCCCTCACAAGGCAGTAATTAAGCCTATTTGACCTATAAAAAAACTTATTTAAATTGACCTTTTAAGCGAGAATGTAGCTAACTTTGTATACCGTCGAGTTAACACGCAGTTTCGTAGTTTTCAGTACGTTTAAGACGTAATTGCAGTTGAAGCTTATGTATAGAAATTAAATACTCAAATAAAAAGTATTTAGAAATTGAACATATGAACACGTCTTCAAACGTCTTTTTTTGTACTTGTTAAAGAAAAGTATTGCGTGCGGAAATAACATTTCGCAAGCCAAATGCGTGCGACTAGACGATTACATGATAATGCATGTATTTGTCATTGTGAATATTTGAGACGGTAAATTTAAAATTAAATTTAATTTGTTTTTATTTAAAAAAGACAGTTTCGACATCAAAACAAGTTTTCTATTAAATTTAACTACTTTAGGATTTTTGAAAAAACATTCCCTAAGGGATTCTCTGTTCAGTCTCTCATATTGAGTTTTACATAAGCGTATTCGACATTTAAATGAGGAAAAAACGAATAGAAGTTTGTCATTTTTGAAGTGAAAATGCACAACCTTAGTTTAAATAGGGAATGGCAGTTTGTATGAAATATTGATATTATAAATGAGAAAGTGAGTTTGTTTGTTACGCTATCACGTCTTAACAACTCAATCGCTGAGGTTTTTGCATAAGTACACGTCAGATGTACACAAAATAACATCGGGTACCTAGCACTTCCCCACCTTCCCACACACTCCCACATACACACACACACACGCCCTAAAACTAGTAAGGTATAAAATTTAAAACCTAAAACAAGATATAGATCATCCTAAATAATGTAATCAAAGTTGAAATGAACTGTAAAAAGATTCCATAGCTGTATTGGTTACTGCTATGAAACACACTATGTTATAACTGAAATATTTTTTAAGTGAATTTAAAAACAAAAATAAAAAATACGTTACGAGCTTACCCGTGTACTGAATATAATATTTCATTTCTTCTATAGTATATATTTACAACTATCTAAGATTTTATATTGAATATAATGTTTAATATCATACTATGGTCACAATGAAACCTTCATAGTTGGCATTTTCCTTTGTACATCGATGTGCTTTATCAGGTTAAAGCCGTTGTGGAATATTGAATTTTCATAAACCTATATTAAAATAGCCTGCCATTTACACGTCCTTGTTTCTCTCGCTTCATAATTTGAATAGCTTCACCCATGCTTACGTTGAGGCAAGACCAGTTAAGCATTTATGCATATTGCCTCAAATGTAGTATGTACAATGAAAACTCGTTAACAACAATCGTAGTATTTAAATCGAAGACCCTTTAGCCAGTAATATTATAGTAATCGTAAGTACAAAGATGTCAGAGAAACAATTGTACTATTTTTAATTCAAAACACGTCTCATAATATGTGATTTTGGTTTCCCAACCGATTTCGGTCACACCAGCCAATCAAAACTAAATCCCTTAAAATATAGTGATGACAGTCTAATAATCATTGTTTGTTCCCGATTTTTTTTTAATTATAGATATTTTGCCTAACAAAGAAAAATATATGGAAACACTTGAAGATAAATAATTTAAAATTAATCAGTGAAAGTACAAAGATAGGCTAAAATCAATTAATGAGAGAGAACGCATGGATTTAAAAAATATATAAGAATGTTTTCATTGTATATAAAATTATATTACCATCCAAATACGATAACTTGCAATTAGAAGTAAGTTATAACAAACTTCCAGATTTATTCATACATATGTCATATGAACTAAACCCTTCGCCAAGTGTGAAAACGTTCTGTATGCACAGCAACGAATTGAACTATACAGAGGCGATAATTGTATTAAATCCAATCATTTGATCTGTCAATACCAAACGATTGAATTTGTAGACATAATAATTATAACTTATCATTTTATTTCTTATCTAAACTCCATCGTAACAAAGTAAGATTGATATTAACTGTTAATTCTTCAAAACTCGATTTGTGGACAAAGCATAACTCGCCGTAATTTTACTCGTTTTAGCATCTTTTATGTTTGAATTGTGAATACTCAAGAATCGCTTTATCAATAAATGGCCTTTGTCTCATTTAAATATTTTTTAATTAATAAACAAAGCAAACTGCTTGGACAATCTTTGTTTATTTTAAAAATAAAATAACGTTAACGCGTACTTTAAATGAAGCAAAGAGAATGCTGTTGATTATAAATGATAAAAATCAACTGCATAAAAAGTAGTAGCAATATAAATGGTTTCAACATGTTATTTTGTTGATTAATGACAATATTACAACGAGAATCAGATATAGTTATTTCATAGTAAGTAACAGCGAGTCAATGTCCCAGAGCTGAGGCTGGAGCTTAGTCCATAACGCTGCACAAATGCGCCGTGGTGAATACACAAGTGGCATAATTTTATCAACACATCAAGATGTTTAATTTACCGCCTTCAACCTGCCATTTTAACGTACATAATACCTATTTAAATTATTGTCATAAATTTAAATATTATTGTCATAAATTTAAATATTATTGTCATAAATTTAAATATTATTGTCATAAATTTAAATATTATTGTCATAAATTTAAATATTATTGTCATAATTAAAATTTGAAATGATTAGCTAGCAGCTGTAGTTTTTATTATATTTTTATTCGGGACTAGTCCACAAATTCAAAGTCGCTCAGCGTGCTATGGAGCGAGCTATGCTCGGAGTATCTTTGAAGGATAAGATCAGAAATGAGATTATCCGGAAAAGAACCGGAGTCACCGACATAGCTTGCAAAATTAGCAGGCTGAAGTGGCAGTGGGCTGGTCACGTATGTCGTAGGACCGATGGCCGTTGGAGCAGACGAGTCCTAGAGTGGAGACCGCGAATCGGCAAGCGCAGCGTAGGGCGCCCTCCAGCCAGGTGGACCGACGACCTTAAGAAGGTGGCGGGCACCAACTGGATGCGGAAGGCGGAGGACAGGGAGCTTTGGCGCACCTTGGGAGAGGCCTATGTTCAGCAGTGGACAACGATTGGCTGTTGATTGATTGATTGATTGATTGTAGTTTAAAATGAAAAAGATGGTTCTTTTGGTTTTGCTAGCGTGAAAATAGCCATTATAACATAGAGAATATACATGACATAAGTATTTGTAGAAAATGCATAATCAAAGCAGAACACTTAGAAGGCTCTCTCAGTAATATTTAAAGTCTCCTAAATTTTCTCTCACGTCACACTTGATATATCCAACCTTTTGTGCGGTTACTACAATAGAAATGTGATACAATATAACACTCTTTCGTTTCAATGGGTACAATAGAAATAAAATGGGATAGCCTTCTCATAAAATTGTTTCATGCTTAATTTTTATTTTCCTCGCTTATTCGACACCTTAAAAATATATTTCATAAATCAGACATGTTAGAGAAGAAGACATGTTCTTGGGTTTATATTATTTCATTTTACTCAGCATTTTATTTTCAAGGATATCGTCAATATTATTAAAGTTTACACTTCAAAACATAAATATTTAGAAAAGATATAACGTTTTTAAGAGAGGATATTAAAAAGAGTTTTAGATATGTATTTATTTCTTAGGAGTTTTCCCGAAAAAAAAAACGCAGCGAATATGAGAAATATGTTTTTTTATTATTATTGACACGACGTGCGAGTCAATTTTTTTATTTAAGGTTGGTCAACGAGCAAAGGGCTCACCTGATGGAAAATGACTACCACCGCCCTACGACAACTGCAAGACCCGAGGGCTTGCAGGTGCGTTGCCGGCCTTTAAGGAATAAGTACGCTCTTTTCTTGAATGTTTCTATATTATATCGGTTCGAAAAATCGCCGGTGAAAGCTGGTTCCACAGAGTAGTTGTGCGAGGCAGGAAATACCTAAAAAATCGCACTGTTGTCAATTTCCAGACATGAAGGCGTTGAAGATGAAATTTAGAGTTCTGGCGCGATGTTCGTGGTGAAAGCAGGAGCCGGGACTTATCCAAATTTTAATATGATTAACATAAAGCAATTTAAAATATAAGTTTAAATTTTAATTCCAATATTTTTTATTAATTGCTATTATACTTAATTTGGGGTTTTTGGTAAAAGTCCTAATCAATAACTCGTATTAATCATTTTTTAAACTTAAACAATTAATCATTTCTTTTTCTGACGTTTCAAAATTTGCTTACATTTAAATCAGCGAATTCTTAAACAAGAACTGTAAACTCAAAAAGTATATAAACCTCTTCCAAAGGTATAAACTTTCAATTTGTAACAAGTGTGATATACAAACCAAAAGAAAAACTGTAATAAAATAAAATATTACTCGATTATTGAATTAATTTTACTTTTATGTTTTATATACTTAATGTTTTAATTTATTATGAAATTTACCACATATTTAATTCATTGGCTTTTTAATTTTGTAATTAAATAATTTCAATTATTCATGGCCATTCTGTTTTTATTTGTGTTTCCCGAATAAAGAATAATACAATAACAATATAAATTTACTTTTTACTCATAACTTCTAAGAGTAAACAAAATTTTAATTTAGATCTATAAATTCACCCACTCAATAATTCATCCTTTCGTAATTCGTGGAATTTCTCATTTTAAAGACCTATTTCCAATTTATGCAGCGTAAACAATTACAATCAGCGAATTGTTCTCATTATTCATAATTCTAGCGAATGACAAGAACTAACGAAACGAAGTATAAAACTTTCAAAACAATTCGTTTGCTAAACCACTGTACTTTTATCCAATATAATAAATAAGTAGATCGACACTTACCAACAAATCATACATATCATGCCTCTTTGTAAAGCTGTGATTATACATAATGGTGCTTCAAGGGCTTAATCAAACATTAAATAGAATACTATACAAATACCAGTACTTCATACAGTTATATAATATATTATTTTTCAATCAACGTGTTCTAACGCCTTCAAAGAAAAGGGTCGCTAAAGTTCTAGCTACATTGGAAAGCGGTAAAAGTACGTGCTAACGCCCTGTGGGTCAACAAACTCATTTTTAGTGAGTTTCAGTCTAGCTTTTATATAAGTAAGTAGACTGTAATAGATTGAACTAGCTTTTGATTCTTCCTCATGACTTTGTTTTCGATTGCGATGCAGCTTGGAATAAACAAAAAATGAAAATATCGAGGCAATTGAAACTACTAAACTCAATCAATATAATAAAAGATGGTGCATCTTTCTCTAAAGGCACTGACACTAATACTAAATTGAACGTTTAAACAGAAATTTAAAAAAAACTGCTATTATGACAACTCCGACCGTAAAGCACGAGATGAATTATAATCACAAATTAAGCACATGAAAATTCTGTAGTGCTTGCCCGGGTTTGTAAAATCAATTAAACGTAAAACATTAGCTATTGATACAAAAATATTTTTTATTTTAAATGGTAATTCTGTGTCGTGGTTTTTCAGTAATGGTTCGCGGTTGTTAGATATTATCATTTAATGTAAAAATAGTGAATTATAGTTATTAGATTTAGATTAAGATTTATGTATCAGATTTAGATTGAAGTAATAACAATAATACGACAAAACTTGGCGCAATGCCAGGAAACTGTTTATACAGGGCCTATTAAAAAACAATAAAGATTGAAAAAAAAATGTATGATGAGTTTTACAAACTTTGATATGAACTTATTTTCAATATTTTTAAAGATAACGTATTTAAAAAAATTTATCAGGAAGATAGAGTGAATTAAAATAAATATGTCTTCTTAGCGTTATACTAGCGTAACAAGATTTACGGATAAAATATACGACAATATCCTAAGGCGAATTGTCGAGATGAATACTCATCACTTGATCTAAGTGTACACTGACATTATATGTACAAAAGCCGTCGTGTTCACAGTGGATTTGTTACCGGACAACAAGAAAATTAAGTATAGAAACGTAAAAACTCTACACAATAATTATTTAAAAATTAAATATTTCTAGCGTTACTTTAAATGTTATCTTGTGCGAATGTTATTATACATAATAGTGTATTATACATAATAAAAACTGTTTTTTATCTCTTTCTGTCATCAATGTTTGGCATTCGAAAGAAGAAGACTAAACATTGTTTAACTATTTACTCTTTAAACAATATGTATAGCCCATCAACATTTATTACACAAGTGTCATTTAATTGATAAAAAAAAACATTCGATAAACTTGGCTTTTTGGCCTCGACCATGAAACTGTCTTAATAAAATAGGACTCACGGAACAAACGCTACTTCACGACACGCAAGCAATATGTCGAATTGAATCAAATCGCCCATGATTCGCCAGTTAATGTTGACATTGATGTAATTCCTATGTCAAGGGCAAGTTCACCTTCCGGAGTAAGTGGTGACTGGCGCACGCGATATCATTACCGATATTGAACATGGCTTTCAGTGGTATTAAAAATCTATGCTGCTATGCTGACTCGTAAAAATTTCAACAGTACTTTTTATTCAATCGATTGAAATTTGAAAAAAAAATCACTTAGCTTATTAATGTATAAATAAAAGTGACAGCTTTTAAATGTCATACTGCTAGGTTAAATGATAATTTACGGTGAAGGAAAACATCGTGAGGAAACCTGCATGTGTCTAATTTCACTGAAATTCTGCCACATGTGTATTCCACCAACCCGCATTGGAGCAGCGTGGTGGAATAAGCTCCAAACCTTCTCCTCAAAAAGAGGAGAGGAGGCCTTTAGCCCAGCAGTGGGACATTCACAGGCTGTTACGGTAAATGATAATTAATCAAAGCAAAGCAAGAAATTGGTTAACATTGGCGTATTCTATCTTCTGGGAATAATTTAAATAATAATAATAATAGACAAATATTCAAAACATGAACATAGTACCGATTAGTCTGACTTTCCTTTGTTGTAGGATTGAGATTTCTCATTTCCCAGTACAATTTATTTCTTGCTAGAATAAAACAGTGGTACATTTGAAATTAAACGGTAATTTGACTTCTATTGCAACAGAATACAAAGCAATGTTGATCTGATTTGCAGATGGGATGTGACCGCGGGCTGAGCGCAGTTTTCTCCTTTTGTCCTGAAGTGAAGGTGTAATTTAAATTGCAAATACCCGCAGTAGCCATTGCACAAACAAGCTTTGTGCATGGAATATTTGCATTGAGATTGAGAACGATAGCATCTGTTACATAAACATTTTTCTTCAATCAATGACTGAGATGATGAGATGAGATTTCAAAACCAAAGCAGATGAATATAATTTTGTTAAAAAAACTTTCAAATTTGTTAATAATATGGCAATAACAAATTAAATAAAAACAAAATGATATCGATCTCGCTCATTAAACGTTTATATTTGTATAATAAACATAAATTGTAGATTTCTCAATTATTTCTATATTCAACAATCATCAGTACCGATAGAAGTTTATTTGCCACAAAATTTTATTAGTATAATTTTTAAGAATGACTTAATTTATCCATAAAAACTATGCTTTAAGATAATAACATAAGACTTCAAATATTCAATACAAAACGAAACGATATTTTGAAATAAAAAATAAACCTTTTTTATGTTTACATAATTTAAAACAAATATAATATAGATACTTAATAATTGTCAACGGACGGACAAAACTCTCTGTCCCACAACTGACACACGTCCTGTTATTAATTATCTAACTCACCATTACAGCCTACTAGCATGGACTAATAAACTTAAAATTCAACATAATGAGATTCTTATAGTTAAGGAAAATATCCAAATATCATTAATATTTATTATTATAGAACCCTCAGAGGGCAAGTCATACTTGCCCATATGAATTTATTTATTTAGCCTCATAGGTTTATTGCAATATATATATATATATATATTGGTTTTCCACAATAGTAGGTTTATTTACTTTGTGAAAATGTATTTATAATAAGTAAAAACAAAAGCTATGCAACTATTAACTATTTAAGGTTACGTATTGTGTATAAAACTTAATAATCATATCAGATCAAGGCGTAATAAAAACAGACATCGTTCTAGCTACTCAAATAACATCAATCAACTATAAAGATTTCCAAGAATGGAAATCACAATTTATTAAACTGTAGGAGAATTTACCACGAGGAAAGGAACCTCCCGACCTTATTAAATAGCGGTTCGCTGCTCATTTTCGTATTATTAAAACGCTTTGAAAGATCCAAGTGACGGCACAACACCTCGAAATATATAAGACTAAAAAGGAACGTTTTTATGAAGTACTCACACCTACGATAACTACAATATCGAATTAACCACATCAAAACAATATTTTTATATTATATTATTTTACAAGTATTATAGCAGTAATAATTTTTTCTCAATAGTAAATACGTAATTTTAATGCTGATTTGATATTTACCTGTATAACAAAATGTATTTGTATGCTTTTCTTAACGGGTCTTCTTAATAACTTTTTCTAAAAAACTGAATTAATATATTCACTTAGATGGAATATTACTACGTCGGTGACGAAAGACATGAAATACATCCTAAACGATTCTATTTAATCAACGTATAAGCACGTTAAACGCTTAAAATAATTAACCATCTTACTTAATTGGTGGTGAAAAGTCTTCCAATACCAGATCGGCTTTTCATAGTCTTTTTTTATTGTATTAGGTAGGCAGACTGGCATGTGGGCCACCTAATGACAAGTGGTCATTATATCCTATATACATTGGCATTTAAAAAATATTAACAACAGATATAAAGGACTACGCCAATGAGCCACCAACCTTAGAAACTAAGATATTTTTTTCAATTATACGTAAGTATAAGTATAAGTAACAAAGAGTGTTCCCACTTTAAACCTGAATACAATGCCATATATTGCAGCTTGGCGGTAAAATGTATAATGAGTAGGTAGTCCAGACGAGCTTGCACAAAGCATTAACACCACGAGAAATGAAGACCGATTAAAAGAAAACTTTATACATTAATTGTTGAGACTTGTATGAAGAATCCTGGCAGAGTATCGTAAACATACTAAATTCGTAACAGATGACAAGCAATTACAACGTAAAACAAAGTATTACTGAGATGACCTCTTTTTCCTGTTCCTGTGTACCTCATTTGTCATCATTGATATTCTAAGAGAAAAGTTTTTCTTGTTATTTATAACCTCAGAATACTTAGGGGGTGAACCATATAGACAAAAATAAATATTGGTGATATATTTGAAAATTACCGCAATAACGTTAAATTCGTTTCCAATCCGCGGATTCGAAGATATCGGAATACATTCAGAGGATTTTTCTTTTACAAATAGAACCTATAAGATTATCTTCCTTTAGAAAATCTCCAGATATATCGAGGATTACATCTGCTGAATGCAAGTGCAAATGTACTTTTTTAATATTCTAAATAATACTATTCATAGAAAACTGGTTTGCGAAGTAGGCCTTGGGTATTCGTAAGTTTTGTTTCTCTTAATGTTATGTACTTGTACTGGTGAAAATAATAAAAATTAATTAATCAATATAAATTTTTATACGTCATTGATTTTCAATTTTATTGACTGTATTATGACGTCACTAGAAATCTGACGTGGCGTTATGCGTTCGCTTCATTATCACAATATTGTTTATTTAAAAGATTGTTATTTTCTTAATAGACTTATTAAATAGTTTGTATATTTTATTTTTAAATATTATATAACCTAAAAAATGTATTTATTTATCAATAGCCTATAATTTGATGAACTCAATAAAGAAATAAACAATAGCCTGAAGAAAATTAACATAATTTAAATGTCTCGGTTTCAGCAACCGCGTGCTTTTGTTCTAGACAGTCTTAATTACCGTTTGCGGTTTTCCTTCGTTAAAATAACGGCCCGTATAGTCTTGATAGATCACTTTCTAAGATTATGCATTACAGTGTACTTCATATAGTTACATATAGTTTGTTTATGTTACACTTGTTATAATACTTAGCTTAGTTCACCAAGGTTTCGTTTGAACTTTGACAAAATATACAACTTTATAACAATTTCTGAAAAAAAATCTTGTTTAGCATTAAAATATATACAAATATATATTCAAACGTCAAATTGATCAAAAAATTTAGCGTTACAATCAACCGTTAATTTTAGTCGTATCACTAATAATAAACATATAATATGATGCAGGTTGGTGGAATACCCATGTGGCAGAATTTCAGAAAAACTAAACACATGCAGGTTACCTCACGATGTTTTCCTTCACCGTCAAGCACGAGACGGGATATAAACACAAATTAAACACATGAAAATTCAGTGGTGCTTGCCCGTCTTTGAACCCACGATCATCATTTAAGATTCACGCGTTTTAACCACTGAAAATCTCGGCTCATATTATTGATATATAAATTTTAAACGTGAATAATTCCATATCCTTTAAAGTATTCTCAATGTATAATTGTCAAATAAATCTATTTACGCTTTTAAGAATATACAATACTAAGCTTCTACTAAAATCGGCGACGTTCATTCCATTTTCGATCCTTGTCCATTAAGTTCGAGACGCGATCTGCTATAATACTAAATTTTAACATTCTGCACTCTGATCCTACAAGAGCTCCTTGAAAATCCATTAGCAACAAGATTGTATTTGCCGAATGACCGAATCAGAAACGGGAAATAACTACTCTCGTATTGTTTATCTCTCAACAAGGCTTAATATAATACAATTATATTGCGTTATAACGATTATCTTTATCAAATTTATTGCAAATAATTTATTGTAGTTAATATTTTATATAATGTTTTTGGGTGCTCTTTTTGTTTTAGTTTAGACCTTTTATTTATTTCATTTTATTATTAAAATTAATTACGATTGCGGAAAGATTCAAAGTATTCAAATACTAAACCGTGATACTCGTTTGACAAAACACAGAAAAAATAATATTACCAAAAGTGATAATGTTGTTTTAATTACTATTTGCATAATTATTTATTGAAATTATCGCAATTATATAAATAATATATTGAAGCGTCTGGATAATGGGTCTATTAAATACATAATGGCTACAATTAATTATATAATACATCGTTTAGATTGACATATTGGCCTATTAATCACAGAAGAAATTAAAATGTATTTCAGGAGTATATTTATTAAACTGTTACAAAATACAACAATTATTCCAATTTATAATTATTTTATTTCATAAGTTAAGAAAATAGTTTTATTGAAAAAAAAACTTGCTCGACTAAGAAGGTAAAGACGACGACAACAGTAATCGTACAAATTTTAAAAACATTGAAATGATTAAATAACTCTATGTCAAGTTCGAACATGGTGACTTACGTTTATATAGTTTTGATGACTGTATTCTGTACCGTACCGTGAAATGGTCATTTCTAAAAGGAGCACGAGAAGAGAGGTCCATGTTGAGACGACTTAGGCGTCATCTCGGCCCACCCATTATCATCACAATCATTTAAAGATTTACGTAAAAATGTAGTGGGTCACTAAAAAATGCTGAAACAAAAAATACTAACTTCCTAATAGGTTAAGAAGCTGACAGTTTTACGCTGTTTTGCTGTGAAAAGCGCTTTCCGTTCCTGTCAGATATATTTATTTAATTTTTCTAATTAACCGTATAATTAACATATTATGATACTAGAAGTTTTAGGTAATAAAGTTTGCAACCGTATATGCATACAAACTTGTGCATTACAATATCTTCTGTGCAGTTGGCTAATTTCGCTTAAGAACGGCCACCATAGTGGAAATCGGCCGGCATTAAATTAACATCATCTTGACAATTATGTCAGCGATAACGATAACTATATAATATAGTTTTATTACTACTTTAGATTCAAAGCTCTAATATAATTCTCATTCGTCATCCATCATGCATAATACGTATTAAGAAAAATCAGACAACTGCTCGATTAGTATACTTTGTTTATTTTAACAGAAGGTTACTTTGAAGCACACAGACAAAGAAATTGTATTTTTTTTAGCTTGAGATTCTCTTAGGGATGTTTTTAACAAAGTTGAAAAACTTTCACTGGCATCAAAGTATTTTTACAACAAGATTATGTATATCCACAGTACTAATCATTTGATAAAACCTGTTACAAACATTGTTTAAACATGCAAATTAAAGACAAACTTGTAACACTCAATTTTCATCTCCGCAAAGTAACACACACATTTTTAAACATTTCATTATATAATAGAATCTCACAGATAATCTTAGTTACATACAAATAAATTGAAGCCTCTTTAAAAAAAACAAAATGAAATAAGGCTTATTACCTACTCAATAAAATATTTCATATATCATGCATATATAAAGAAATCACATAGTTACAATACATACAGGTACTTTCTGTATGTGCATGGAATTACAGGTTTGATATTATAATGTAGCAATTAGAAACCGGGTGAAGTTGCAAAGTTGCAGTATATTCCGAGGAAATAATTGCATAGAACTGTCACGCGCTAATGATCCAGTGATACGTCCTCATCCGTGTCCGCTGGGAAGTCACTGATGCGATCCGTTTTGCGCGCTCAGTAACATATTTAATATTGCTTTTTATTTACTATGTATCATTTTTTCATATATAATATAAGCTCTATTCAAATTACGCTTAAAGATGAATAAAATTAGTAGCAAACTCAGAATTTAAAATTTAAAAAATGAAGTCGTATATTTTCGAAAAAAGATTTGAAAATATGCGTTGTTTACCAATGTTATTGAAATCATTTGAAAAATCTATTTCTTTTTTTTCGCTTTCTTAAAATCAAGAGCAAAATTGGCAAAATTACGTCGATAGGTAGAACGGACTCAAATAGATCTTGGGTAAAGATAAAATACATGATCCGAAATAATCTAAGAAAAAAAAAGAATGAGCTATATAACCTACCCAGACGGGATTGCACATTGCCACCAAATGAAGTAAATCTTTTTTTCTTCGAAACAAAATCAACTGTTTTTTTAGCCATGACAAGTATGTGTATATCCTAATAATATTTGTCAAATAAATATATTTATGTGAACAACTTTATTACCAATTACGGAACAATAACGATGATGGCTTACTAGTGGCGGGCTAGATAGTCGCAAGATTCTTCCAGACGATCCTCAAATTATTTTAGCGATTATGTAATAAGTTGTAATATTCTTTCTAACGTAGGATTCAAATTTACACATCAAGTGACTATGGTAGTTGAAATATCGAAATAAACGCAAGAGTAATAACTTCTTATTTCACGGTTAACAACATAATGTATTTGACTACTTACGAGTACCATTAATTGACAAATTTACCAATCTGTCTTCCATCTATAAATATAAAACTAAATCATGTAACGCTTCAATCTAACTGATGAATACTCTACTCGTTTGTATCCTTTCATAACTAGTTATAAACATGGTGCTAACTGCTCTGAAAACTAAACAGCTCATGTATGTATCATGTCTTGAAAAGTCCTCATTCATTTTCGTTAATATCCAACATTTCTTTATCGTTAATATCCTCCTCAATATCTATATGCCAGAATCATGTAAAATAAAATGTTATCACAAAACATCGCTGGAGTGCTATTATAATGTCCACTTAACACAATTTTCAAGCACACTTCAAAACTAGTGTATACACTAGGTATTTATCAAATATATTCTAATAAACATCGATGATGTAAATTGTAAACAGTACCCACAACTCCTAAATATTACGCAGTTTTGAAGTGATTTAGTTGTATATTGTTGTTTATTAAATCGAAAGTCTTCCAAAAGTTTACAGGAGTCCAACTTAATATATATTTCATAGAATATATAATAGGTAGGCAGAAGGGCAAATGGCCACGTGATTTTTTTTTATAGAATAGGAAGGTGGACGAGCATATGAGCCACCCGATGGTAAGTGGTCACCAAACGCCCTTAGACATTGGCATTGTAAGAAATGTCAACCATAGCTTATAGCCAATGCGCCACCAACCTTGGGAACTAAGATTTTATGTCCCTTGTGCCTGTAATTACACTGGCTCACTCACCCTTCAAACCGGAACACAACAATATCAAGTATTGCTGTTTTGCGGTAGAATATCTGATGAGTGGGTGGTACCTACCCAGACGAGCTTGCACAAAGCCCTACCACCAGTAAACAAGATGGTATGTTGTCATCACCAACCATTGATTTTGGCACTGTACGTAATATTAAGAAGCTCTCTCTTAGATCGCCAATGCGTCAACCTTAAATTGATGCTATGTCCGAGAGCGAGACATAACATAACGAGGACCTAACATAACAAGGAATGTTATATAGTTACACTGACTCACTCACCCTTTGTAAAGAACCTTATATAATATTTATATTATAGCCTAACAAAAATACCTTATATTGCGATAACCGATTTGACGGTTGACTGAGCCAAAGTAATAACAAGGAATATAACATCTAATATCTTATGATTGCTGGAGCATTGCTGATGTAAGGAGTGGTTTATACTTCTTGTATCAGCGCTAATTTCTATCAGCAAAAATAAATTGCCATATGAATCATTTGCTCGTCTAACTTAATAAAAAGTTAAAAACAAAAAGGATCGAACGACCTTCATAGAAATAAAAAGTTTAGATAAAATCACAATTCAGGAATTATTCATGCTATTTTCATTTCAAGCTTGAACATCTTTTTCGATTTTTTTTATTATAAAAGTTTCGACATCTCTTTGTATTGATTTTTACATTTGAACGAAATTGAGAAAGTTTTTTATTGTAGCAAATATTACTTTTTATTATGTTTATGAAATTATAAAATGTTATTAATAAGTAATTCTATATTGTATGTCTGTCTGTTCCCTGAAGATGAATAAAATAAAACTTGACACACTTTCTAGGAATATGTACACCAAACAAAGAAAACGAAACCCTTGTACATCCCATATCTCTCGTGTCTGTTTATCAGCTTGGAACTCTTTGACTACGGGACGACAGCAAATACTTACAATTTTGATTTATTAACTTCTAGTTTCCGCCTGCGGCTTGATCCACATGCAGTGAGGCAGGTCTACTCTGTGTCCTTTTCTATACCCCTGACAATGTGTATACAAAATTTTATGATGATAAAGTGAGTAGTTAAGCCGTGAAAGCGTAACAAAAAAACAAACTCATTTTTGCATTATATTAATTGATATGGTTATCCTTATTTATTATTACGCAAAAAGTGGAGTGTTTTAAATTTAACGTGTGTAATCGTGTGTATATCTGTGGCATTATAGCTCCTAAACGAATAAACCAATTTTGAATTAATATTTTTGTTTGAAAAGTCGCTTGCCGAGAGTGTTCTTAGTTGTAATTCATGAAAGTCTATTTAACTGTTTATAGATCGTCAGCTCTTTTTAGTTGTTGAAGGGATATGAGCAACTATTACCCTCAATGACTTGAATAATACTATATTAGGTACAAAAACTATCAACATGTTAATAAAATATTGAATAAACTGTTCGGTCTGTATTTAATATTTTATCGTGATAAATTATCACTCACCTCTTAATTATTTAAACAATTAGTTTAATGTAGACAGTTTATTTTTAAATTAGTGAACCGTAAAACCCCTATTTTAAGTATAATTACGAACTACTAATCTGCGTTGGTACTTATAATATTATACTTACTGAAGCAAAGTCAAAATACTATGTCATTAGAGATTTTTATTTCTTTATAAAACAGTTGGTTTTGCGTTTTGATAAGATACACTAGCTTACGCTTTTCATACAAGTAAATTTAATGAGTAGATAAATTATACAAAAGCGGTCGTAACGTAGACATTTAATTTCCGTCGTAAAAGTTAGTTGAATAATGCGACCTCCTTTGAATAAATAACTTCATTTGTGTCTAACTTTCGTGTGATCGTATCTTTGAATCCTGATTAACTTTAGCCCGCGCCCTAACTTACATGAACTTTGTGTAACTTATTCATTTAAAATGTTGTCAAAAGAATTATAATTAATTACAAAAAAACATGTCAATTGTTATTTTTTTTATATTAAATACTGACTATACTTATAATCGTTGTTTGGAGACTGTCTAGTTTAACATTCATTTCACTCTTTCTATCATTATGATTTGACATTCGAAAGAAGAAGAAACAGCATTGTTCACCCGCTAAATAACGTTTATAAGGCCGTTAATGTTTCCCTTTTTTAAATATATTTTTTGTTAAAGTATAAGTATGTTTACTCCCGTTGTTTATATTAGTGAAAACTTTGTTAACATATGTACGTGTTTATTTATTTTCTTGCTTATTGTTTTTGAGTTAAATGAAATGATGTAAATTTTTCCGAATGAAGCGGCATAAAAAAAAAGTTTTTCAAGCCATTTACATTGGTAACTTAGCAGAAAATTCCAGTAATTCAGTCGCCTCAAAATATTGTAGTTCAGACAACGTAGGCTAATTATGAACGTTAGGCTTATTATGAAACAATTTTTTACAGACTATTAATTATTAACGCTTTTTAATCTTACAAATGTCACAAAGCATGTGCTAGTTATTATCTGCGAAATAAACTAAGTAGGTTTTATATAAATGTATATTGGAGTATAAACAAACTTCAGGGCATCTTATTATCACACCTCGTCACCGAGAAACGTGACTTGGTAAAGAGTACCGTGTAATGAAAATATAAGGTTTTAATAACGTTCATTCGTTACTGTCGCGTGTCTAAAAATATAAGAAAAATTACAATTTTTATTATAAATATATTTACTTAAATATTTATATGAATCATATTATCTTTTATAACAACAATCAATTATTATATTTAATATTTATAACAAAAACGGAAGAAGACGGAAATATGGCTTAGATGAAAGCTGAAGCTCGGAGGTGTAAATTTTGAACAATTTGAACCTCTCCAAGTAACGGTGCAACAGTCAGATCAAAAACTATTGGAATGTTCATTAAAGGGACAAAGAATTTAAATGCGAAAAATGAAAAATACTTGTAGAGTATATAAAAAAAATTGTGTTGTTGTTACACATTGTAATAATTTAAACAAGGTAGCAAGTCGTTTGGAAGAATGGCTAATATGTAAAATATATTTCAATAAAATCTTTTATAGTGTCACCACACCTTAAATGTTTGACTATGAATATGAATAATGCACTTATACACTTTTTATCAATTAATAAACTGTTTTTATGTAAGAGCCGGTCCAGAGGCTCACCTGATGGAAAGTGACTACCACCATGGACCCATCGACTACTGCAACGCCGTAGAGTTTGCAGATGCATTGCTGACCTTTAAACTTTTGAATTAATATCTTTTTCAATTTACAATTTGTTTAACTTTATACTATATTTTAAAAAAATTTAGTCGTCAAAAATCTTAATTCTTCCTTACCTTCAAACTCGGAAAGGGTCTAAAACATAAATCAGAATAAATTTTCGGAACTGAGAAATTAAATTTAAGTAATTTTTAATTTTCACAACATCTGATGTTCTGAATTTGTAAAAGCTAATTATAACTTTTGTATTTAATGTTTTGATTTAAAGGATTTGCAATTGTTTTGTTATATTTAATTTAAAAAGTAAATTTAATTTTTATTTTAAAAAGGTTAAAATATAAGTGCATATTTCTATGTGTACATAATAAGTATAATGTAAGTGGGATATATTGTTTTAATACAATGACAGTTGATAGTAAAAATAAAGAAGCAAATATATTATCATGTATATTTCATGATCACGCTGTTATTAATCCTAATATTATACAGCTGAAGAGTTTGTATAGCATAAGTACAGGATAGCATTACGATTTAAAAAATAATTTTAATACAATTACAGTATCTCAATTATATAAAGGAACAAATACGGGACAAACAGAAATATTCATTTTGTACAAAGTATCAGTTCACCCTTATTATTTTTGAACCCGTTTTAATAACTGTTTTTTATTAGAATGGCAAGGTTCCATCTTGTGGGTGGTACCAATTTAATTTGAAGAAAAACATTCTCTAGGTATGGAATAAAGGTACAATTATTTCTCTGTGTATGTTACTCGATATCTAGCCAATTGTGAACAGGTGTCAATTCTACTAACAAATTGTCACTTTATCGCAATCGAATCTTAACTTAATCGTTGTTATTCAACCGTTTTCCTGTTCTACTAACACAACGGTCTAATTGCGTTTCGGTCGAAGTTTTATCGGAATATAATCAGGAACGTATTGACTTCTTTCAACTGCAGTTCATTTCTGTGAGTAATATAATCTCGATTTTAAATCGATTTTATACGATAAGTTTATCGTTACCATTTTAAAGTAGTAGAATTGGTCCCTAGTTTTAATGATTATTTTTTATATTGCTCAAAAAATTTCACCGATTGTAAATTTATTTTAAGGAATCATATTTAATTAATAGTTTAAATTATCAGAAAAAAATACACCCTTAACTTGAAAACTAGGAGGTCACAATGTACATGTACACATCGACACGTTTTTACTAAACCGTATATGTCAATGTATAAATTTCTCGAGCATCGATAATTAAATCTTACCACAGCGAGAAAAAGTAAGGTAGGTGAGGTTGTAAAGGGTCTAATTAATTAAGCAATAAATTATTCTGGCTGTAATAATCAAATCAAAGATGGAAATTTATATAAGTATAAATTGAGATTAAACTTTGAATATGCATGACAAAAGACTCTTCAGTTGAACATTAATAATTATCATAAACGAATCGCTAACTTTTGATTAACATAAAAGTTTCCGATACCGACAGTCTAACTTCTATCTACCGGCTTAATCCAAAGGCTCAGCTCAGGTGTTAAACGGAACATTAATTTTGTAAATTAATTCGAATAATTGTTAATAATAAACAGATAAATTTCAATAAAGTAGTAAAAAGACGTATATTTTCGGCAGCTTCTTTTTCTTTTATTTGTATTAAGTTTTCTAAGGAAAAGATTCACATTAAAAAAAGTTGGATTTTACTATTTAAAAAACACGATAAAGACTAACTACAAAAGCTTATAACAGACAAAAACACAACAAAAGAAAAGAATCATAAAACAATATAAACAACATGAAGAAGTAAAAATGAGCTTCAATCAATCAATCAATCAACAGCCAATCGTTGTCCACTGCTGAACATAGGCCTCTCCCAAGGTGCGCCAAAGCTCCCTGTCCTCCGCCTTCCGCATCCAGTTGGTGCCCGCCACCTTCTTAAGGTCGTCGGTCCACCTGGCTGGAGGGCGCCCTACGCTGCGCTTGTCGATTCGCGGTCTCCACTCTAGGACTCGTCTGCTCCAACGGCCATCGGTCCTACGACATACGTGACCAGCCCACTGCCACTTCAGCCTGCTAATTTTGCAAGCTATGTCGGTGACTCCGGTTCTTTTCCGGATAATCTCATTTCTGATCTTATCCTTCAAAGATACTCCGAGCATAGCTCGCTCCATAGCACGCTGAGCGACTTTGAATTTGTGGACTAGTCCCGCAGTTAGTGTCCACGTTTCGGCACCGTATGTCATGGCAGGTAAGACGCATTGGTTGAAGACTTTCGTCTTCAAACATTGCGGTATAGACGACTTGAGGACTTGACGAAGGTTGCCAAATGCTGCCCATCCCAAGCGAATTCTTCGATCGGCTTCCTTCTCGAAGTTGTTCCTACCGATTTGTATAATCTGTCCTAGGTAGGTATATTCACTAACAACTTCGAGAGGTTTCCCCTCGACGTATATCGGTCCCGGCACGACATGCCTATTGAACATGACCTTGGTCTTGTCCAAGTTCATGCCGAGACCGACACACCGGGAAGACTCGCCTAGGCTACGCAGCATTTCGGTGAGTTGTTCCAGCGACTCTGCTATGATGACGATATCGTCGGCAAATCGAAGGTGTGAGATGTACTCGCCGTTTACATTGACTCCATACCTAGTCCAATCCAGCGTTTTGAAAACGTCTTCCAACGCGTTGGTGAACAGTTTCGGGGATACTGTCCCCCTGTCTCACCCCTCTGCGCAATTGGATCGCCTTCGTCTTACAGTCCTGGATGTGGACAGTCATTGTAGCGGCGTTGTACAGACATCTCAGTACCTCGATATATCTCCAATCGATATGACATCTCTGCAATGAGTCGAGCACTGCCCAGGTTTCGATGGAGTCGAAGGCTTTCTCGTAGTCCACAAATGCCATACACAGCGGCTGATTGTACTCTTCGGTCTTCTGCACAATCTGCCGAACAGTATGGATGTGGTCCACGGTGCTGTAGCCTGATCGAAAGCCGGCTTGCTCTGGGGGCTGGAACTCGTCAAGTCGTCTGGCGAGACGGTTCGTGACGACTCTTGAGAACAGCTTATACACGTGACTCAGGAGGGAGATTGGTCTGTAGTTTTTCAAGAGGGTTTTATCACCTTTCTTGAAAAACAGTACAACCTCACTCCCGCTCCACGTTTCCGGGGTCTTGCCATGTTGGATGACGGAATTAAAGAGGCTTGCTAGCTCTTTCAGGACCGGAGTCCCGCCTGCCTTAAGCAACTCTGTTGTGATTCCGTCATCTCCCGAAGATTTGTTGTTTTTAAGCTGTTCTAGAGCCGCCCTAATCTCTCCTTGGTCAACGACCGGGAGCTCCTCGGAGTAATGGCGCATAAGAGGGGCGCGCTGGTCATCAATACTGATTCCCATGGGTTTATCCGATCTTGAAGAGAACAACTGCCCATAAAACCTCTCTACTTCTCCGATAATCTCAGGCCTAGAGGTAACGACCCCACCATTTTCAGTTTTAAGTTTTGTCAGACGCGGCCTCCCAAACTTGCGAGCGAACACTTTCGATCCCCGATTTTGCTCAATCGCAGCCTTGATGGCACGGGTATTGGAGCGTCGAAGATCGCGTCGCGTCAGCGTTTTTATTGTTCGGTTTAAGGCCTTATCTGACAAAAACGATGGTAGTTCTCGTCGTTTTCTCATGAGCTCGAGTGTCTCAGCAGAGAGTTTTGGTGCGTTGTCTCTTCTCTGTGGCGGAAAACACTTGCGGGATGTGTTTTGCAGTATTTTGACCAGCGTGTCGGTTCTCTCATCAATGCTGCTTATGGTTTCCAACGCGGTGAATTGATTTTGAAGTTCCATTTGGAACTTTTCGGAGCCTTGAGCAGCTTGGAGCATGGTAGGTCGGAGAGTAGACCTCATCATTCTCGATCTTTCGGCTTTTAAGTTGATATTTAGAGTGCCTCGAACCAAGCGGTGATCACTTCCGGTATTAAACCTGTTGATCACTGAAACATCTCTAAATATGTGCCTTTTATTCGAGATGATAAAGTCTATCTCGTTCCTTGTCACGTTATCGGGGCTTCGCCAGGTCCACCTCCTCTGAGGCTTCTTTTGAAAGAAAGAATTCATCAAAAAAAAGCCCCTGCGCTTCGAGAAAGTTTACCAGCATTTGCCCCCTGTGATTTCTGCAGCCCAAGCCGTAAGGTCCGACTTTCGATTCACCGCTATCTTGTACTCCCACTTTAGCATTAAAGTCTCCCATAACAACATTGTAGTGGGCCCTCGAGGTGTCGTTGAGGGCCTTTGCGATGTCCTCGTACATCGCTTCGACCACATCATCAGAGTATGTCGAAGTTGGCGCATATACCTGTACAACCTTCAGGGAGTACCTGTCGGAAAGTTTTAGGACAAGGTACGCTACCCGGTTCGACACACTACTGATTTCCACAATGCTGCTAATGAGATCCTTTTTGACTAGAAAACCGACACCACCCTGGGAGAGGTTATCACCTTCGCGGAAGTAGAGTAAGTTACCGGACTCTAGAGTTATCGTGTCCTCCCCCTGTCTTCGGACTTCAGATAACCCCAGTATATGCCAGTTTATATGACTTAACTCTACTTCTAATTCGGCGAGGTGATGGTCCAGCCTCATCGAGCGTCCATTATACGTTGCCATTTTCAGTCGTTTTATACGGTAGCCTGCCGTGAACCGGTGATTCTTAGCACCCCCTGCCCTGCCGATACCGCGACCGCTACCTTGGTCGGGCCTAGCGGGCTTGCCGGTAACTGGGGGCCTTTTTTGGGCGCATCTGCCATTTAGGGAGGTGGTTTACCCATACTCGCCGCGCTGGGCAGGCGTGTTGGCGAGCGCAGTAGGGGGTAAGATGTTTATGGGAGGGGGGACGCTGCTGCCCATCCCCCCTTTTCCCCGTCCCTCAGTCGCCTCTTACGACACCCACGGGATGAGATTGGGGGAGTACTATTCTAAGCCGGTACTCCACGGAATGAGCTTATTCAACTTTATTAAAAATATATAGTTAATATATAATATTGATTGGTTACGTCAATATACCTTCTGTTATTTATTTAAATCAGTTATTGATGAGTGAGCTGAATACGAAAAGACAATATATGAGTCAAGTAAGTTAGTCATTAAAATAATACCCTCTTCATTTTGCAATGGTTGCGTCAAAAGACCTTCTGTTGTTTTATTTTAACAATTATCGATCAGTCACATATTCTACTTGCTTTCTAAAAAAAGATAGTCTGTCGTTATATCTCTAAAATTTCACTCTGTAACGGCACTCTACTAAATTGCTAGGATACAAAATAAATCCAAACTGTACTAATTCCACAACAATGTCTAATGACAATATTTTGATTTTCGTTCAAAGCTGAAAATATCTTTGAAGAAAATAATTCATTTCCTGAAATAACTTCAATAACTCCGAATGAAGGGTTTAAAGAGATAACTTGAATATTATTTAAGGCAGTTAAAGTTACTTCAAAACAAAACTTTACTTCTTCGACAATGGTTGCTTTAAATTTCGTGCTTAAGGAAATAATACAATTATTATATTTATTCTAAAATACATTTTAAGTGAAACGTTACATACATTCGTATATATTTTATGTTTTAGAAAATAGGAAGCCTAATGCGGTGGCGTTGAATACTCTCCTACGTAAAAATATTATACTAATATAATTCATAAACACAGATTAAATACGTACGAGTGCATTTATATTTATATTTTTATATTTTTTTAAATTATTTAAGAAATTTCGATTTGGATCGGATTTTATTAAATGGTACAGAAAATTTCAGCAATTACATATGATGTTCATGAAGCATTTAAGTAAACAAATTTAACGGCACGCCGATGTAACGACCACTTAAAAGTTTACAGCGGTTTAAATGCGCTTAAAAAAGTCGTTTAAACTTTTACAATGAAAACAAATGGAAGTGTCGTTTAAAGAGTTGCACATTATTTTAATTTTAGAGAAAAAATGGTGGTGTCTCACCCGACCCTCAACACTAAATTAATATTAACTAACGTACACCGCTGTATCACATATTTTTGGATGGAAATCACATTTCTTTGAAATAAATACAGTTACAAGTAATAGGTCCCTGAAATAAATATTTTTGTTAACTAATCTAAATAAATACTAATCAAAAATATGGTAAGAGGAAGAGATTCGTTTAACATATTTTTAAATGCTTTTTTTAATTAAATATTCAACATTTTTCTCGCATGAATGTCCATTCCAATAAGCCATCGAATTATGCAAATACGTTTAATTTAAAAATTACATAAAAGTTCCCAAGTAATTTAAACTTAGGCACTCGTGCTCAGGTGTTGCAAACATCGAATCAGGACATTTTAGACAAATATTCTTCAACTCCTTTTAATTACACAGCGCACTCTTACCATCTAGACAAAATTTTGACGAAATATTTAAAAAATAAATATTGCAGCCGCTATTTCTTTATGGCTATGTCCTATTTGCTACTTATATAGCAAATAGGACATATGTTAAAAAGTGATTACTTTTATGTATAGACTATGTTAGTCTCAGAAGTGTACACTATTCCTAACATTGTGTCAACATGCGTAAATATAGACCTTGTGTAAAATATTTACGTTTATAGTTTAGATGAGTGAGTACAGCTAATTAAAGAGCGAGATCGAAGTTTCGGCATCGCATTGATCTATGTTCTATGATTTATAATCATTGCATTATAGCTTCGGCAAAAAGTCGAAAGTTTAGCCGAAATGGTAGGTTTGTATGTATAAGCGCTGAAAACGAACGAACTAATGTCGTTCCTGTTTTCGAAACGGTAAAACAAAATCCGCTAACACTACGAAGAGTACCTATCGACATTGTCCAGAGTACACCACAATAAAACCTTCGATACTTTTAGATTAGTTCTTTTAGTTTAGTTATATATCTGCAAAAATATTGAATATTTTTATGCTGACACGACTGCTGACATAATCACGAAAAATCAAAACAAACAATAAATACTTAAGGAGTAATAATAATAGTACTAGTAGTATTAGTCGTACAATAAGTTATTATAAGTTAAAAACAATTAAACTTCACTTCTCTTTTTGACGACGACAAAACTAACTATACTTAAATCTCTATATATAATTGATTACTTAATATACAAAATAAAAACGAAAAATATAATCTCTAACTAACCTTAAGGACCTACATTTTCATGTTTGTAAAGTTTTATTTTATAAATAGGACTTCACCATTTCCGTTACGTAAAATTCGCTCATAAATATAGCAACTCAATTGCTCCTAAAACGTTTACTTCGTAATCCTGCGTCCGGAAACGTCCCTAGCGAAAACAAATGAAAGTTCTATGTAAGACCAGAAGCTACGAATATCTATCTGGAATATTTGTGTATTTATAAATGACATAAAGCCGAGATGGCTTATTGGTTAGAATGCGTGAATCTTAACCGACGATCGTGGGTTAAAACCCGGGCAAGCACCACTGAATTTTCATGTGCTTAATTTGTGATTATAATTCATCTCGTGCTTGACGGTGAAGGAAAATATCGTGTGGAAACCTACATGTGTCTAATTTCTTTGAAATTATGCATGTGAATTCTACCAACCCGCATTGGAGCAGCGTGTGCGTTATTCCACAATAAGCTTCAAACCTTCTCCTCAAAAGGGAGAGGAGGCCTCAGCCCAGCAGTAGGACATTCACAGGCTGTTACTGTCATAAATGACTCGCCTACATGTACAATGTAGATATTAATTAAATAAGACAAGTTAAGTTAAGTTGTAACATTATAAAGTTTAGTACAAACTAATTTATATATTAAGCTTAAAGTATTAACTATATTTATTTAGTATAATAGTATATGTTACTTAATATTAATTTCAATAATTCTGTTATTAATCCTTTTTTTAAATATTTAAATAGGATTTAGTGTAAATTTAAACTGTTTAAAGTAATTCCAAGGATTAATATATAAATATTACTGGAAGAAACCAAGTAATATTAAACTCAATCTCGACCTCGGAGTTCTAATCCGGTTTTAATAATAACTATTTCATGTTACAACCTACGGATGCGTTTATATGATTATGGTTCATTTTATAGAGATGTAACCAAGGAGCAGCTTTCATCGAGACAATTGAGTGAAAATGAAAAGGTATGTAAGAAATCATAATTATTTGTAACGTTCAAAAGATAAAACGTAATCAAATTATTTATATTATATAGAGAAACATTTGAAATCATAATTATTTTTATAAATGCAAAAGTGAGTTTGTTTTACGCTCTAACGTTTTAACTACTCAACTTATCATCATGAAATTTTGCTTAAATGTTTTCAGGGGTACAAAAAACGACATACCTAATACTAGGGTACCTAATACTTGCCCCCTCTCCTCACACGAAGTTGAATCCGCAGGCGCAAGCTTTATCAATACAAAAGTTATTACAAACACTTTAAAACTGATAGTTAAATTCATTTCATGCTGCCTTAGAAATCGTCTTAAAAATGATGTACGCTATACTTGCTAATTACAAAAATAATTAAAATCTAATAAATGTAGGTATTCTCGAAGAAGTTGTACAAATAGGCAACTAATATTAAAGGAATATTAACTAAGTTTTTAATATAGTTAAATTAGTTTGTCCAAGTTCGCTACATGAGTCTCCGGAGGTCACGGCGCGTGTCTCGAAGTCGAGATCCAATTAAAGTTAGTTCTCGTGCCAGCGAAGCATTATCGATAAGTGTCAATATGGTCCAGTAATGAGAAGTCTTCATTTTAAATATTGTACGTACAGTATTAGCTATGGCACTTTAAAAAGACATGACTCTAAAATGACTTAAATAATAAAAATAAGTCGATTTTAGAAGTTTCAACATATTGTGATGTCCTCAGGGATTTAATCTGTGTTTTAAGATATTCTACCGTCAGAAAACAATACTTACCATTGTTGTGAACCAGAGCAAATACAGGCACGAAGGACGTAATATCTTATTTCTTAAGGTTGGTGGCGCGTTGATGTAAGGGATGGTTTATATTTCTTAATGTGCCAATTTCTATGGGCTGTGGTGACCCTATACAATTAAGTTGATAATTATCCCTTAAAAAAAATGTCCCTTACGTCAAATATATTTAAAAACCAAAGCTTGGTATAAATTGCAAACAAATTTCATTCAACGCGAAATTACATTAAGTATGTAATTTAAAATAGTTCAGGTTTTATTAATATTTATCGAGCATTTTTTGTTTATAATATACAAACTGCTGCAATGGTCTATTTTTAGCATATTTTTATTTTTGAATTGCATTATATTTATTAACTTAAAAACATTTTATTTTAATGGTTGTATTACGTCGGTCTAGTGTCTACTTAGCTCATAAGTGTTCATACCGAGTCATCCCAATAAGATAAAAATATCGCCATCGTTATATATTACAATTATTATATACTGTTATCTTTTTACCAAACCTATGTTAAGTTTCCTTATTTATTTGGTTATCGTGATTTATAATATATCTAACAACTCACTTTGAAGCGAAATACGTAAATGTATGTAATATGTATTTTTAACGCTGACCCAGATCTCCGTTGTCACCTTAAAGAAAACATTGCGGCCCGTTTGTTAAAGAAACTATGTTAATGTACTTATATGATATTTGTCTAATGCTAAAACCGTATATGATTTTAATAATCTGTCTTGTTGAATGAAATGACACACTATGCTACACGAGAAAATAACAGAATGTAGCTACGCGTTTTAATATGAAAATGACGTAATACAAAATCCTTTCTAAATGCGCATTTATTTACATTACAAAACAATTGTTTTCCCAATTTCAAGTTTCTATTCCGTATAATTTAAGTTTTAAATTTAAATTAAGCGATTTAATTATGAACCAGAATATTGAAAATGTGTTTAGATTTTATACAAAGTATTTCGTGACTAAATGACTGTGACTAATTCCTTTAAGGAACCTATATACAAGCTTATATATAATGCGTAGGAACATGTTAAGTAACAATATGTTTTATAAACGTTTAGCTATTTACATTAATTAACAGCGTTTTCTAGTTATTTTGACTAGTAGTGTTACTTAGTTAACTACCGACAAATTAATTGTTGTTAATAATAATTCAAATCTTCAACAACAAAGATACACAACACAAAATATACTATACACTTGTAAAAACGTTTATTATATAATATTTTAAGTATAATATAGCTTTAACCGAAATAAATCTACTGAAATTTTAATTTTCGCACGGCGACATAATATTAAACTGTCGCATAAAGGTGTTAAACGGGGTACGTTTATTTTGTCGGGTGCTCCCATTAACTTGCGGTGAGTAAATCCTATTGTCCATTGAATAAATGAAGCCAATAATCAGAAAAATGTTATAACCTATGTCTGTTTAATCAAAAAGTAGTTGAAGATTAAAAGTATTTCACTAGAAAGTAATATATATCATAGTAACAACAACGTAAGCGCTGGCGCAGCGCTATGTTGGAAGGATGACTGAGAATTTTGTTTCTACATATATTAAAATTCAGGTACAACCACAGAATCGTTTTAATAAGGGATCCGATGACATAATACGTTTTATTTGTTACAATAAATTATAAAGCGGTGTTTCCATTCCGTAGCCTATCACTTAGAAGAGTATAATTGTTGTGCTTTAATGTATTTTTATAGCATACTAGTTTTCGCCCGCGGCTTGGCTCATGTGTAAGAAAGGGACAGATGTGACTTTTCCTTTTCTGTACCCTGACATTGTAGTAAATTACCATTTGCTTCTTTAATTTTAAATAATACTTAATAATTTAGTAATTGATATATAACTAAATGTTCATATATATGTTTGTTATTAATAGACTTCGATAGTAACTTACATATATTTTTGTTTTTATGGAAAAAGTTTTTATTGTAATATAATACCTGTGTTACAACGGTAACAGTGGACAATTGTAATTTGAAATATAACAAATACACAATACATAATTTTATTATATATGTAATAATACACCCGGATTCGGGATGGGAATCAAACCCCGGCAACCACGGAGCGAAATGCCTTTTTATAGTATCCATTTTTATGTAATTCGCAACTAAGTGGCACTGCAGAAGTCAACTTATATATGTTGAACCGATTGCCGTCATGATTGATATACGTAAGCAGGACAACGTTAGTCGAATTAATGTACCAGTAATATAATATACTAATGTTCGCCTACGAAATTCTCTGGACCATAATAACTTCTATCAACCGCAGTTGAGAACTCAATTCATTACTCACTCAATTGTTGATTACCGACTTAAGTGGCATACTATTTTGATGCGTGTATTCGTAGAATATTATACGAGTAATTATAATGGTCAACGTCGCATATCACTTTTTGACATTTTACGGCCGATTTCTGCGGTAAGTTTCGAGTTTGTTCTTACAAAATCGCCTTACTGCTCTAAACGCTAAGATGAACAATAGTAAATAACTATCTTGCTTCCAATAATATTATTTTTGGTGACATTAAAGCTCTTCAAAATAGCTACTAAAAATAAAAGAAATAGATTGACAAACAGTGGTGAAAACGTAATGAACTCTTTGTTTTGTCTTCACCTATTTAAAATGTACAAATATTTAATTTCAGAATGTAAGGAAGTATAATGAAAATGAGATCGCTTGTTATTTTAATTTATAAGGACATATGTCTTTGTATTGAAAGCCTCAGAACAAGAATATTGCTTTAATAAAGAAGAGATCAAACGTTTCTCACACTTTATGGCACCTGAAAAGGTAAAATAACAATAACAATGTCGGCCTATTGTCTCATCTTATTTTTGGATTTTTTTCTTACGTGTGTGAATAAATTTTGTCTTTTACGAGTACAACCGACAGGAGTGGTTCCGCTGTAGCAATTTGCTCGTATTATGAAAATTCTCTTCACGCTTAAATGCTTACGTCTTGAATTTTGATGTACTCACTGTTGGATTGACAAAAAAAATGAAATGTTTTTTGCTAATTTGAAATATAAATGTATCGAGGGACGATACTATCCCAGCGTGTTGCAATTACTGGACTATAAAATGAAATGTATTTTTAACGCTTTTTAAAGTAAGCTATTGTTAGATATACTTATTTATGCACTTCACATGTTTAACAATTACATATTTTTATATTGTATTTGATTTAATAAAAATATAAGCGGTTTCAGAACGTCATTGGTATTGTTTGGTAAAAAAAGATAAAAAATAGTTTTCCCGCGCATATATAAAAAAGAGGCACTGAACGATTGTCATCGAATTAACAATATATGATATTCGTTTTAATTAAATTTAAAATATCTCGTAAGTTATTATATTAAAGATTGAAATTAACAAATAATAATATAAATAATAATAAAAATTTAGTACTTCTACTAGTGTATTTATTAATATTATAATTTTGATTACTTTTTATGTTTAACAGTTTTATTTGATGTGAAACACTTATTGTACGACAAACGGTACGACGCTCTTTCGCTGTCATGTCAGTCCACTTTCTTCTTCCACCGCCGCTCTGTATTCCCTTGTTTGTATGAGACGCGTATTTACTTCGTTGCTAATTAAAATTATAATAATAATAGTAAGAATATATTTCTTTTATTAACGAAACCCTATTTTTGTTTAATTATTTGATAATTATCGATTACTTTGTTTACCAAGTAATTTCGATGTTTTACATCTTCCACATTTTTTATTACTAATGTCACACTCACGGTATTTAATCACATTGTTTATGATACATAGTATTATAACTGTCAACTAAGAATGTTAATGGCCATTCAGTGAATAAAAAAAAAGAAGAATGACAGGACGCTTGATGAAAAAAAAGGAAGAGAGACTTTTTCAGCGGATCTTGAAAGGACGAGGCATTGGACAAAACCGACACTATATTCAAAACGAAAAACTATATATTCTATTCTGCACGTGGATGAGAAGAAGGGAGTTGCCAATTGCGATAGCTCGTTCGAGTAATATTAAACGTTTTAAGTACTTATTAATATGTTTATTTTGGTGATATTTCATTATTTACTTAGTCACTACGTAAATTAATTATTACGTAATGGAAGAAAGGAATTAATAGTTTACTCCTATTCATCAATTTAATTTAAATACATATTGTTAAGGCCCATTACTAGATATAATGGGTTAGTTGAAGTTAATAAGTGAGAACGTTAATTTATACTAAATTTGTTTTATTATTTTGTGGTTAAATACTTTGAAAAGGCTTGATAAATTTATTTTATGTGTAAAGAAAGAAAATAAAATTAATTTGTACCAATTAATATACTCGTTTAATTAATAAACCTTCCATATTCCTAATGCATGTTTAACAATAGATAGATATACAAGTAGAAGAGTTTACTATGACATATACGGCCTTATTTTAATTCTCGCATTCTGTCGTTATTGATTTGACATTTGAAAGGAGAAGACACGGCGTTGTTTAACTAATTACCCACTTAACAACGTTTTTAATTAATGCCGTTAATCTACAGTACTTTATTAAATTATGATATTTCATCTTTAAATTACTTTATTGATAGCGTATTTAGTTCGTAAATATCTTTGTAAATAACACGAGACTAATACTAATAAAACTAAAGCATATGCATGAAGGTTTCATTAAGGCATCATCACGTCGGGAGATGGAATCCTAACTATGCGAGCGAGGTTAAATACAGCGGCAGGTCGACTTATTAAGCCTACCTCCCATTACCGTGTTTATGTTTGAATCGTTACGTTTTACGATTTTACGCTCTTACTTTACAGCTTTGAATCTCTTGTGTATTTTCAAATTACCTCGCTCAATATTAAAATTTATTGCATTATGTATTAGAAACATAGTTGGTTGTAGTTCAATATTATAACGCATTAATCTTGTCTGGATTCGTTTGAGCATTTACAACTACTAGTTCCGTTGTCGAGCTCACTAGTTCATGTCTCATAAAGTAAATAAACAAATGGGCTGAATATAGAGATGTAAAATGTAAAATATGTACAGGAATATACGGCTATAGGGTCGCAAAGATAAAAACACTTTCATTTTTTAACCAGAACTCTTACCAACTTCAAATATACATAAAACTTTAACGTTCTCGTATTCTTTTCGTATATCCCTCTCGGGACTTACTATTTGTGACACCCCAAAATAACAAATGTATATGGTACGTAAAAATAATTTACATTTTTGAGTGAAACAGCGCGATCAAAACTTGTGGAATCCTTGGTTTTATTTCAGTTGAACTACTGTGACGTCCTTTATGGCCCCTGCCTTTATAATAAGACTGAAAGGAAAATACAGAGGATACAAAATTAAAATAAAAACAGTTTCCTTTTTTAACCAGAACTCCTACGAACTTCAAATATACATAAAACTTTAACGTTCTTGTATTCTATTCGTATATCCCTCTCGGGAGTTACTATTTGTGACACCCCAAAATAACAAATGTCTATGGTATGTAAAAATAACCCTGATATAAAATCTGACATCTAAAAACAAAAAACTTTTTTCATATCTTTGGCAGTTATTTTTAATAATACATTTTTATATGTATCGTAAAAGTAATTTAGAAGTCAATTCAAACGCGGATGCGTTATATTGACACGATCCTGTAGCCTCTCTCCATTCCAGTGGTTTTAGTGGGTATGAATTCCACAAAACCCGGTCTCATCCCCAAATGCCCGGATGCCACTCTGAAGATTTCAACAGCGATAAAAAAAATTTGGGTTGGGATGCATACATACACTAAGTTTTTGTTTGCTTGATAATAAAATAAAAACAGAAGTCCAAGACGTTTGACGTAAAACCGTTGACGTTTTTTATGATATCTTTGAGAATATAAAAACCAACCACGCCTTGTTTCAACGATTTACGCCGATATTCGTGGTTTTAGGTTATATAATTTCCATCTTTTGCAAAAGTATTTGAATTCAAAAAGTTAAAACAATTACGTATATCTAATTTTCAGTTTTTATGTTAACATAATAAACGAGTATGTCTGATACTGGTATGTGTTTATAAGCTATTATATTGTAATTTACAGTAAATTTCATTATTTTAACGATTCTGTATCCTTGAATTTGTCGGTATTTTTTAATTTAATCAATACATAGCAAATTATGTCAATGTCAGTAAAATTATGGAAGTAATTTCACGACTGTGTTAATTTGATTTTTTTCACGACTGTGTTGTTTTGATTTTTGTCACACATGTTTTGTTTTAATTTTGAATATGAATGTTATAGAAATGAAATTTTTAACTTGGATATGCATACGGATATAAGAATAATATTTTACCAGTTTCAGATACAATTACGGATATTAAATTATTATATTTCGGATTATCGGATTTTTTCGGAAAGTTTAAGATACGGATAATAGATTATTTAAGTGTTTGACTTTACTTGTAAGTTATTATTATTTGGTATCACAATCACAGAAAAAAACAAATAATCTTCAAAATTATAAATATAGCTTCTCCCTTTAAGTAAATAATACTCTGTGCAATTTAAAATAAAATTATAATAAACATTATTTTTATCGAATCCGGTTACGGTTTCGGATAAATTTATATGTCGAACATCCGACAGTTTCGTCAATGGTCTACGTCTCTGATTTGTAATTACTTAAATACTTCATATATATTTTATTATAGAATACGTTACTATAAAATGAAATTATTTAATATCTTGATGATTTAGATCTAGATGTTCAATGGGATTAAGGTTATATTATCATCACTGAGTTTCACGTGAATAATTGATGTTTATATTTCATCTCGTTTTTTGCGATGAAGGAACATCTTGAAACCTTCATGTGTCAGATAAAATTCTGTCACCTATCATGTGTAGATAATAAGCTCCACACTATCTTCTAAAGAGTTGTAATTTTATTATATAGGAAGTATTAATATTTTTTGTTTCCAGTGCAATGTTTTTTTTTTTGTAATAAATGAAAGTGTACAAATCATCTAATTCGTGAATCGTCTCCTTGAAACAAATTTCAACAAAATTATTATTTTATTATAAAATAAATATTATCGTGGAATAGTTCAATGCTTTAGTATTACGTGACCCTCGTCATAACGACATTTAAGTTTTCGTTGCGAAAAAAAAAGTCTATGAAAAATGTGGGAATATTCTTTAGTAGTTTCAGCAATATTATCGTTTTATTGGATGTTTTATTAAACTTTGAATATACGTAAAGTAAAGCGTATAAGTGGGTAGTAATGAAAAAAACGTAAAGGTATATTAAGTATCAGTTTTAGTTAGATACCATTAAAATATAATAATAGATACACATAATAAAATAAAAGTTTTACATAAACACACAGAAAAACATTTAATATTTTAAGAAATAATGAAATATATTACGTTTTCTCGATTAAGCAATCGTTAAATTAATACATAGCATTTTTGTATGACTTAACCGAGGATTGCGGGGTCAAACAGAGACAAGCACCACTTTTTCATATTGTGCTTAATTTGTGTTTACAATTCACTTCATGCCCGACGGTAAAGGAAAATATCGCGAGAACAACTGCATGTATCGGGTGAGCCAGTCACATGTCACACTTCTAGTATATAAGAAGAGGAGGCTTTAGCCCAGCAGTGGGACACTCACAGACTTAAGCTTTTGTTTTATTCTTTATCAGTTGTGATGCGAAAAGACATATTCCAGTATATCCAATTTGCTAGAGTAGTAAAACATGCGATCTCTTTTCGCACGAATCAACGTTTTATTCCATCGCTTCCGAACATTTCACTACGTACCATATCTTATATCCTTTGAGATAAAAGAAAGTGTAAGTCTATGTACCAAAATCGTCAATAATTTATATTTAATGTCTACTCACTATTTAGATACATCAAAATCAAGCTAAAACATTAAAAATTATTAAGATACCTACACATTTTTTACCAAAACAATCGGAATTCACTTAAATATAATATTTTTTACTGATTAAGAATTTAATTTAGCTAAGCCGAAAAGTTTAAACTTTAATATTAGTTGCAAAAATGAAACCCTGTTAAACCGTAAATAGAGGCACCCAAATAATATAATTGTCTCAATTTACACCCCAATTTACGTACCGTACGTACAGGGATATATCCCTTAACCGTTCCTTAAGTAAGTTTTATGTTAGTTAAAGTACCAGGTCATGAGAAACAAGGTTTAATTAATCCAGCTAGACCCTAATAAGTTTAAAGAGATTCTCACCCTTTCCATTAGAGTTTGATCCTTTGTTATAGTTGTACATAAAAATCCTGTTATATACTTTTTTAATATATATATATATATTTAAATTATATACTTTTGTTTTTTTATATTATTAAATTATGAATTGTGAGTATTTTAATAAATATTACGCTTGTTTTTGACGAATACAATGCATAGGCACTGCTATACTGAGCATGGACACTCTAAACGTGTGATTATTTAAGACTTCATGTTTAGTTATTGATCAGTTAGCCTGAAAGATGAGGTTGTTGTTTGAAAAATAATTAACTTTATTTTTTTTTTCTTATTAAATAGATAAGAACGAAGGCATATAAACTACGGAAATTATGCTAAAAATAGTTTAACGCGAAATCGCCTCGATTTTATTTTCACCTATGTTGACATTTCTTATTATTTTATAAAATACACAAAATATTAACATAAAATTATGACCTCTCACTTTATTTTGAAATTAATAACATTCTTAATGAAAATTAATGCTTCATCAAATACTTTTCTATTTTTTTATATTAAAGCGACATTAATTAAATACATTTAAGCATTGAAGTATACATTACAAATGTTATTTAAATTTAATATCAGGTAGCGTAAATATCTTAGAGTGATAAGATTAAAAGTTATTTTGGTTTGAGGTGTGTCAGCGTTAAACGCGTCTGGGATTATTGAGAGCTTTAATTAAAACGGCTTGCGGTCTTGCCTTTGTACCTAACAATTTTAATATGCGGGAGGAGTGGGAAATATTATCCTGACACCGTCGTGTTAATGAGAGCACCCAATCTTATGACCGGGTTCACACCTTTGAACAAATTAGAACTTTTTTTTAGTTAGTTCGAGACTGTGGAAGTTTTTATATGTATATATAAACGATTTTTATCTTAATGTACTTCTCGAACAATACCATTCGTTCTGAGATCTGTTATTATGTTATTATTATGTCAGTTATGTTTACATATTGATTATTCTAAATATTGACGGAGAAGGCTCCTGTAGAAGGCACAAGAAAGGGATTTTATCTAGGTAATCTATCAAGTTATTCATGTTCTCCATCAAAATACTTTAACTAAACTTTACTCAAAGAAATTGTTAAACTTTTGAATAATGTGCATACTTTACTTAAACTTAAATCTTCGTGAAGTTCTTAGGAGACTTTAATATGGTTTCAATTTAACGGTATAATCAAATATTCTATGAGTTTTATAAAAATAATAACAATCTGCAAATAATCGGCAGAATTTTATGCTTAAGTTGGCTAATACGGTATATATAAATTTTACCTAATACAATTTAGTAAAATAAATAATATTAATTGTAATATTATTAAAATAGACATTCATGCTACTACACTAAACATTTTACATATAAAAACATATAATTAACAAATAAAATGTAAAATTTTATAAAACAATGAATTTCACCAGGCGTCTTGGTTATGCCACGGTAGCATGCGAAAGCGATCCCGTGGCGCTCCTCGTTAAGACGGAAAGGGTACCGCTGGTTTTTAGTGGGTATCCCGATGTTCGGGGCGCACTCGGCGCCTTGGAAACCGGCGAGTCCCACATACCCCCCCACTGTTCCCGTGGCGGAAACGTAAATCGTTTTTCCAGCGTTAAAAAAAAAGGCGTCTTGGTTATACAAACTACAATAATGTTTTATATCACTTAACATAAATTAATTCTCAAAAGTAGCTAAACGTTGTCAAGTAATAGTTATTTCATTTAAAATATTCTGCGTTGGCTATTTGAACTAACACTTTATTAGCATTTTGCATTTTACACCGGTAATCGCCGCTGGCAGTGTTGTACTACAGATAATGAAAATCTTCAAGACTTTTAAGTTAAGAAGTACAGTTAATATAATATGCGACAGTTTAAATATAATAAATAATATCTGGATAATAATACCTGGACTCAAAATTAGTTATAACTTTTTTTGTGAAAAAATTAAAATCATAAGTACATAATTTAAACAAAATCATTAGAGCCCATTACCAAATATATATATATCAAGAATTGCACATTTTTTATTATAAAAAAAGATTAATGTTTTTTTATTCCCTTCTCACGGTGGAAGTGATATAATCACTGGTATTGATTTTTTTTTTGTAATAAACCAAAGTTTTAGTGTTCGATATTATGCCACTAGCTACACTTATGTATAAGTATCCAGTAACACGTATAAAAATTAAATTGTATATACATACCTACTTAGATAAGCGACAAGTACCTATGTGAGCTTATCCCATAACGAATCTATCAATAATAACATTAAATTTTGTATGTCTAAATCTATTTCTCCTCCAGCTGTTGTTCGTAAAGCGTCTGTAAAAAGAGGATTCGACAAAAGCCCCAAGGGGTCAGAGTCGAACGTACGACTCTCCAATTGCAAGAGGCTCTGTATACATATGATCTATTGAAGCTTTAAATTAAGTGAAATTGGATTAATTAAATTTTTTCCCTTCATTTGATTCTGGGTCCATCATCTTTATGATATGATTGGATCATTCGTTTAGACTTAAAAGGTTATGAACTAAATTGAATTTGGAGATTTATCACCAGTTATTAAATAACTTGTTTCCTTTTAATACCGCTAATATTTAAATAACGTTAAGACCCATGATTTAATCTTCTCAATCACTTTTGTAAGCAGATTAATATTAAATTGAATTTTATCAAATAACGTTTTAACGCTAACCGTGAAAATTTGAGGTTACAAAATAAACGATATTTTTTCTGAAATGTCTGCTCGTTGTTAAGTAAATATTAATCTAAGACTACTAAAAGGAATTAAAATAATTATAAGCTGCGAATGAGTCATTTTTTCCAACTTTTCGGTATATCTTTAACTTCAATCTTGTAGGATTTGTCACATTTGAATAGCTTTAAATTTTGTATCTATTTTATAAATACTACGGGCACTCCGGTTTAAAATACCTCAACATTAGAAATCGTCTTTTTGTATATCTATGATCGCTATTGTAGATCATATATAATTAGATTATATAAAGAATTACCAATTTCATAGAATATTATTTACTCTTTTATTTTCCGTAACTGTTAATTTATCTAAAACAATATGATGTTATGAAGTATGGCAAGAATGGCGTAGGGCGTGTACTACGATTACCGTTGAGCGATAGTTGGACTAGCAGGAAAAATCCTTTAAGATTATTGTGATTGATTATTAAGATTACTTACATTATATATAGATGTACTTACATTATACTAGTTCAAGGATTTGTTTTCAAAAAATATTAGTTTCTATGCGCAATAAATCAAGGACTAACAAACTACATGTAGGTAGGTAGGTACATTTACATTATTAATCAATTACTAAAAGTTTTTTTTTAAATAATTGTAATTATTTTTAGAACGCTATATCGTTAGCTAGCTGTTATCGGCGCGCTTTTTAAAATAATATTTTTTTAGTAAAATTGTATTTATAGTTAAAAAAAAAAATTATCCCAGTAGTTGACTTCTAGACCAAGTATCATAGGCGTACATTTAATCTTTGGATCAATTTATAATAATAGTTATTTATTTTCAAAAGTTCGATCTATTCTCAGAGAAATGTATTAACAATTATAGTAACAATTTGAAATCAAAATGTTTCTAGTCAAAGTTTAAAATACGTCAATTCCATAGCGGGAGTGTGAGAAATCTCATAGGCCTTGATCCTAATGAAAATCTATTTATTTGGGTTTACTATCAAGATAGCGTTGAGTTGCTTTATAATTTATGATTCAGCTTATCCTTGGAGAATTTTACAACATTGTATCGAAACACTTCGAGTCTAAAATGAGTTAATTCCATTGAGAGAGCGTCGCAAATCTCATTCAGGTAGCTCCTATCTTTATACATAGATGTTTCATCAGATCACCCTGGGGAGATTTCCGTTTGTAGGATTACGGAATAAACGCTTTAGAAGTCACTTAGTTTCTATATTTACGAGCATCTTTAAGGTCTCGGATGGTCTCAGTTTGTTCATAATTTAAGATACAATATTAAATACGCATGGGAGGATATGACTTTCTTCATATAAAAGTTTGCAGTCGCTGTAATAGTTTTGGCAGCGCTCGCCAAGAGAGCGTGTAGCGTCTGCCTAGTATTCTTCAATTACGTTGAAGATGTGATTACACAAGTAAATATATAATATGTATTAATGTATTAATGGTACAAGTATATTTTTGCATCATTAATTAAACTTTATATTTTTATAATATCAGCTTTGTATAGGTATGTACTACAAGCAAATAAAATATTTATGTAGCTCAAATAGACATTGATTTTGTAAGAAGTGAAGGCATTCCTTATCAGTTAATATGCTATCAACTATGGGATTTAAGAATAACTTAACAGCTGTGCCACAAGAGATAGACAAAAATAAAAAAACAAAATTACGAGTAATATCTACAATACAATCAAGTCTATAGTACTGTTGAAGATTATATTACAGATTATAAAAGGAAACTTAAATTAAAAATCTAAAAGTATATACACCTATTCATTGTGACCATTAAAAGGAGCTCGAACAATACCTCTCCTGTAAGTTGGTAAGAAGGTAGGTACCCTGTGGTTCGAAAAGATAAACCATATATATATTATAGAATAGGAAGGCGGACGAGCATGGGGACTAAGATGTTATGTCCATTGTTATTCCAGGCAGAATAACACTGGCTCACTCACTCTTCAAACGGGAACACAACAATACCAAGTTCTGCTGTTTTGCGGTAGAATATCTGATGAGTGGGTGGTACGTACCCAGACGAGCTTGCACAAAACTCTACCACCAGTATTATTATTGTATGTATAAAGTCAAAACGTAATTTTTTAACAAGAGATTGTTCGATACAGTCAGTAAGTTTAAAAAAACAACTCATATTCAAATTTACGGTATTTATTACAAGTGACAATCTTGCCGCATCTTTTTTTTGTTATTATTGAATGTTACAATAATTGTAATTACCTCATAAATATTTATACCACTAATTATTAATAACACATTTCGTACATACATATTTCTAACAATTAATACGCATAATAATATGAACGTATATAATGATTCAAATGGTATTATTTAATTATTCATTTGGCACATAAATTAACTATTTACAGCCAGTAAAAGCAATACATTATTATTCAAAAATAAAGCTAGAATAGAATATTTCACAATGCGAACACAGGCAGAGTAAGTAGTCAGAACTATTTTTTTTTTTATATATATATTCGCCGGGAGGGCAAATGACTCTACTCCACCTGATGGTAAGTGGTAGTAGAGTCCAAACGCGACGACGGCCAGTACAGACGGGAAAAACGTTCTGCACTAGCCGCCTTCGCCTTGCCGGCCCGCAAGATGCCTCTTCACGCCTCGTTTGAAGGAACCCGGGTTGTAAGAGGAGGGGAACACGTGAGCTGGTAAGGAATTCCATTTTTTGGAAGTGCGACAAAGAAAGGAGTTGCCAAATTTCTTTGTTCGCGATGGAATTGATGTCACAGTTAGGCGGTGACATCGAGAACTAGCTCGCGTGGACTTAAGAAGGAAGGGGGAAGCAGGAATTAGAGAGAATAATTCCTCAGAGCACTCGCCGTGATACAGTCGATAGAAAGCGCTCAGTGCTGCTATCTCACGACGCAATTGTAAAGGTTCAAGGGTGTTTGTGACCTTTACGTCGCCAATAATGCGTACGGCACGTCGCTGCAACCGGTCCAAGGCCTCAAGTAGGTACTTAGCGGAGCCATCCCAAAGGTGCGAGCAATATTCCACGCAAAACCGTACCTGTGTTGTCCCTTGGACTAAGGTCGCAGCGAACGTCAATCCCCAGCATGGCGATTTTGCTTTGCATCACCAGCGGAGTACCACAGAGGGAGGGAAGAGGGGAAAATGTTGACTTTTTCGCCGTGAGAGCGCATACCTGTGTTGTGTTTACCTAGAGGGCTAGGTATTATATTATACTATATAGGTACTATATTATACTGTATTGGTAAGTTGATTAAAAAAATAAATAAATGGGTTAGTAATTCAGAATAACAAAAATTAAACTAAACCCTACTATTAAGTATGAGAAATTAACTGTTATTTTTTATTTGTTTCTTATGGGATAATAATTAATTATCCATTTACGATTGCTAAAGTAATGAGCTCTTAATAAAAAACTACCAAGTTTCGTGCCGTTTCGTTTAAGTAGAATCTACATTCTGAACCCGTACAGATGATTGCTTTCCATTTACTATTTTATAATAACGGTTAAGTCCAAAAATGCTTGTAAGTCTAATTAAATAAAGAAAGTTTGGGTGCGATGCTATTTTGTCCTTTATTTATGATTAACTTCATCATTAAATTAACATCACATTTGAAGGTGTATAAGTACTGGTAGGTTCCAACATGTGCAGATTTTCTTACGATAAAATTTACTAACGTATGTAACGGAACGTAATGTAAAATATTATTCAATGACGATAATACCAAACATCACAAGGTAAAAGGCAAATGAATTATATAATTGAAAATTATTGGTATTTTTAAAAAAAATAGTGTTTCCGTATCTACATCGAATATTAAATTGACTTAGAATTCATGATTTGTTTCAAAGCTATAGAACAACGCATAATTTAGACGAACAGTGATCATGCTCGAAAGAAAAATTTTCTCTCAAGAGAAATTTAGACAAGGCATAATTATTTCAGACGATAAATTTAGAGCACTCTGTTACACTCGTAAATTAGAGAAAGGATTTATGAAGCATTTTGTTAGCCATCAAATAAGTAAGAGCTTGAATTGTTGACTTTGCAAAATCTACTTATATTTTTTTTTTTATAGAATAGGAAGGCGGACGAGCATATGGGCCACCTGATGGTAAGTGGTCACCAAACGCCCTTAGACATTGGCATTGTAAGAAATGTTAACCATCGCTTACATCACCAATGCGCCACCAACCTTGGGAACTAAGATGTTATGTCCCTTGTGCCTGTAATTACACTGGCTCACTCACCCTTCAAACCGGAACACAACAATACCAAATACTGCTGTTTTGCGGTAGAATATCTGATGAGTGGGATATCCAGATAAAAATACTTCTAATAATCACTTTCATGCATGATACACTTTTATCCATTTTTATCTCTAGACATATCCTCAATTAGTGTTGCACATGGCAATTGTCACACAAAACATCCATCTTCATTGGCCCTTCTTTTGCCTTCTGGATAGCTATATCCAGTGTCTATTTTCGTTATATCTAGGTATCTATCACTGGTGTTATGCTCTTAGATATTTATATTGTATTTCGTATTTTATTAATTCTCGACATCTAGACTATCTCCAATTCAAATATATATAATACAACATAATTCCACTAAACATAAATGTCAATATAATTGTTTAAAATACTTATAATATATTTATGAAAATCACATACTTAAATCCAAACTATTAAATAAATAATTATCTATATATACTTCTATAAAAATAAAACGACCACCATTTACAGTCAATAAAACAATGGAAATTAAAAAACACATATTTTTTTTTATTTATTGATTCTTAAGACAACATATTCAGTTTGTTCTGGAAGCAATTAATACCAATTTCCTTAAACCCAGTACCCAAAAACTTCAATTACCTGTTTAAAAATATTAAGAAGATGCCATTTCGTAGCTATATATAATGAAGCTAGAACCAGAGACAATAAAATGAGTTGGTACAAGGACCAAGGTAATTTTTTCAAAATTTCTATGGTAAAACGAAAGATGCAATCGAGGACAGTTTAAATTTTAAGAATGTTTATAAAAAATAATTTTAAAAAGAACAATAAGTTATGTTGCTTTATTTCTGAGACGTATGTTTTAATTTCTGTTTTTTTTTCTCTTTTCTGGCGTGAATAAATTTGATTATGTTTTAACTTCAAGTAATGTTATAAAATGTTCGTATCCAGAGCATTTAAATAAATTTATAAAATAATTTTGACAGCTGTCAGCTGACATTTTAAATTTCAAAGCAATAGCATGTGGATATCTTTGTAAAACCAAAATATATTAAATAAAACGTAAGGAACGCTTTTCATCAAAAATTAAATTTTATTAAGCTATTCGTTGCAAAGACTATAAACTTCCTAAAAAAGAAGTAGTTATATAGCATTATGAAAATATCAGAGGTGAGTGCGAGATTTGATTCATAATATTATAATTATATTTTTAAATATTGTTTTAAAAATATCATTAATATTTTAGCTTCCTGGTGATGAAGATTCGGGGTTGACCTGTCGCACTTACGTTTTTCAAAATGAAAGTCATACACTAGGAAATGCTTTGAAATGTATCATAAACAAGTAGTAAGTTATTTTCAAATACTAAAATGTTATCAAGTATTTAATATCCAACTTATATTTGAATCTTATATTTAGTTATATAATAATTTTATTAAATAAGATAAATATATATTTTACACTATTTAACAAAAATGTCTTCTTTTGTCATATAAAAACTTAATTTTCTTGCCTGATTTAACACAAACAAAGTTGCCACCTTTTCATATGTAATATGTGTATATTCTACTGAGAAGAATTAGCAAAAATAATTATTAATATTAAATAACTCATGTTGTTAGATCTGCTTGCCGAAGCCGAGATGGCCCTGTGGTAAGAACGCGTGAATCTTAACCGATGATCGTGGGTTCAAACCCGGGCAAGCACCACTGAAATTTCATGTGCTTAATTTGTGATTATAATTCATCTCGTGCTTTACAGTGAAGGAAAACATCGTGAGGAAACCTGCATGTGTCTAATTTCACTGAAATTCTGCCACATGTGAATTCTACCAACCCGCATTGGGACAGCGTGGTGGAATAAGCTCCAAACCTTCTCCTCAAAAAGAGGAGAGGAGGCCTTTAGCCCAGCAGTGGGACATTCACAGGCTGTTACGGTTAGATCTGCTTAATCAAATAGTATGTTATACCTGTTTCAGTGAAGATGTCCAGTTTTGCGGATACACAGTCCCTCATCCAGCTGAATCTAAAATGCATTTCCGAATACAAACCCATGAAACCCCTACTCTTGATGTACTGAAACGAGGTCTTAAAGATTTACAAAAAGTATGTGATCACACAATAGATTTGTTTGAAAAAGAAGTAAAAGACTTTAATAAAGCTTAATTGGATTTTTATTTAAACTAGCTAATTGGGTAGATAAGAAGAGATATGTATTTTAGATAGGAGTCGCATTCATTGTGAGCATCTATGTCCGGGAAGGAGTAACTGTAACAAATTTCAAATCAATTGGATGGGTAGCTTAAGTGATCTTGTGATGAGTTGTATTTCTCATTCATATATACAGGGTTAAAGGGTTATATGTCACGATACTTTTAAAGGGTTATAGTTCAGGACAATAGCTATCAAATGACCCCCAAAATGATTATGCAAAAGTGTATCGTTTTCGAGTTATTAATTTTTTAATATTTTTTTTATTTAAAGGATGTTTAAGATTCTAAAATTCAATAAAAAAAAAATCAACGTATTTTCCCTATTTTTTTTTTGTATTTCTTGCTAGGGTACATCCTAGTTAATAATAACCAGTTATAAAACAAAAACAATCTTCAAGTATTTTTAAATTACAGATCCAAAACTGTACAACTTTTCGATTTTTAATTTTGATTCTTTAAGTTACTCGCAATTTTTTTGTAAAAATCACTATGGCTCTTATCTTGCGGATCATTTTAAAAACATCTGCGTTTCCTTAGCTATCCATCGGTACATAAAAAGTACAGTAACAATCATAAACTCAGGAGAAAATTAGATAACAAAGAGACCAGGTAGGAAATTCTAAGAAATGCTATTGTTAAGAAATTAAATCTGGATCAAAGACAAAAGGACCTCAATGCAAAGTAGTTAAAGATTATTTTTAATAGGGGTAATAGGTAAAAAAGGAGAGATAAACCAGAGCTGTCATTGCAATTTTGAATTTAAATCAAAAACAAAATACTTAATCTTTTTAGTTACTCCATACTTTCGAAATTACACTGTTTATTATTCATAATTCGTGTTCAAAATGAGATCCCCTATTTCGTATACAAATACGCATTCTTTTTCTTAATTCACTTTTTACTACAACACTACTCAAGCTATGTCGAATAGAATTTGCAGCATTCATTATTCTTGTTTTGAGTTCTTCAATTGTTTGTACTGGTGAAACATCATAAACCATTTAGGCTTTTCATATGCCCCCAGACATAATAGTCCATCGGAGTCAAATCTGGACTTGTCGCTGGCCATGGGATTGGTCCTCCTCTGCCAATCCATCTATTACGATAATTGCTGTCTAGCCACTGTCTTACGGACATTCGAAAGTGTGCGGGGCAACCATCATGCTGGAATATCATTCTCTGCCTAAGTTTCAGCGAAACATTTTCGAGTAACTCATGCAGGATTTCTCTAAGCAAGCTTTCATAACTTTCACCATTTAAGTTATCAGGTAGGAAATGTGGCCCAATAAGATTATCATTGATAATCCCCATCCAGACGTTTACCGAGAAACGTCTTTGGGAACCGCTTAATCGCTTTTTGTGAGGGTTTTTTTTTGAGGGTCACAGCATATTATGACACTAACAGTAAAGGCTAAGCTTTTATAATATTAAATTATCTAAACAAAAATATTCTAACAATTTTTCCTTAAACTATTTCATTAAATACTAACTAACTGCCATAATATAAATACAAATAATACATATATTTAACAATTTATATGGAGCTTGGCATTATAAATATTATGCTGCTTGTGTTCATTATCGTTTTGTTAAATGATGTTTTTTCATTTCCAAATTGGTTTTTCACTTCTATCAAAACTCACTTGTTTCTTGCCTATCCTCACCTACGGCGCTAAAATGTGGACGCTTACTAAGCATAGCGTGCACAAAATAAGTAGCACAAAGGGCGATGTGGAGCATGCTATACTAGGCATCTCCCTCGTTGATCGTGTACCAAATGCAGAAATTCGACGTAAGACGAAGGTTGAAGATATTGGGAAGCGTATCTCAAGGTTGAAGTGGAGATAAGTTGGACACTCATTGACAGGTTAAATTAAACTAACACTTCACTTAAATTTAATAGGATCTCTAACAAGGAATAGGTACACAACACAAACTTACATTACACGAGTTAGAATTCTATGTGCTTCCTCAGTTATAGGAATCCACAGCATCCATCTTATAAAACTAAGTAACAGCTAATATTATAAATAATGAAATTTAAATTAAAGGCATTATTTTAATATTAAATATATTTTTAGAGGTCTCTAAACTTACATATTTTTCAATGTAATTTCCAACGAATTAAAAGCATTTTTTATAATGTAAAAATTATGTACCCATACTATTTTCTGTTAAATTTAATTTATAGAATTTTTTGCAATGAAAAATTGTTGTTTGTGGCTGTAACACCCTGTTACTTACTTGAGACTGCTTCATCTCTTTGGTCTGTGTAATAAATACATAACATGATTGATGTGTACCTATCTATTATATGGTGATTTTAATGTGTGCATGTTAAATATTAAGTTATGAAAAAAAATCTATTAATACTTCTCGTAGTTTTTTTTAAATGTCTTCTACAAAATCAAAAATTTGTAAATGAACTGGTCCTGTCCTACGATGTAAATTTTGCATTGATTTACCTCGTTTTTTAATTTTAATTATAAAACTACAATATTACATAGTAAAATCTATATATATAAATGGCATTTTTACGTGTCAATTGCTTTCAAATGATATGCTTCCTTATCCATAGTAGATAAATTAACCTTGATTTAAATAAAAAACTATCATACAATTTGATTCAAAAACTTCATTTACAAGCCAGTTTCCGTTAGGATTATGTAATAAAATGATTGAACTAATTAATTCTGCATATTTGAATTAAAACTAACAAAATGAGTTAATAATGTAAAATAAAACAAAATATTTAAGTAGCCAAAGATATTTATCCATTTATTTATATTTAGACTTTGAATTCAGAGTATGGTGACTTAGTCAATGGGATATCCCTCCACAAATCTGGCGTCAGGTAGGCGTATGTCTTGGCGATAGCCGCATAAGTTGCCTTAGCGAAGTTTCCAAGAGTACCAGTAGAACCACGGGCCGAGGTATAGCAATCTTGTACTCCAGCCATCTGAAGCAGTTTCTTCGGAACTGGAGCAGATACAATACCAGTACCACGAGGAGCTGGGATCAGGCGCACAGTTACTGAACCACATTTGCCGGTAACCTACAAATAAAATACAAAATAATTAACTAGGGCAAATAATTAAAGTAGAATAACAGATATAGTTCGATAATCAGACGCAACTAAGCTTCATAGGCTAGGCCTCAAGAGGATACCACGAATGAAATGATTGTTAAGCTCTCATCATAAAGTGACCTACAAAATGTTAAATATAAATTGATATCAATATTATACCTTGCACGGTACAGTGTGGGGTTTGCCGATTTTGTTGCCCCAATATCCTCTACGCACTGGGAGAACAGAAAGTTTAGCCAAGATGATTGCTCCTCTTATAGCAGTTGCAACTTCCTTGCTGCACTTAACACCAAGGCCAATATGTCCATTGTTGTCTCCAATCGCTACGAAAGCCTTAAAACGTGTACGTTGACCGGCACGAGTTTGCTTCTGAACAGGCATGATTTTAAGCACTTCATCGTTCAAGGATGCACCAAGGAAGAAATCAATGATTTCGAATTCTTTGATGGGCAAAGAGAACAGATAAATGCTCTCCAGTTTATCAATCTTTCCCTCTCTAACGAGGCGACCCAACTTTGTAACGGGCACCCATTCTTTTTGGTCTTCCTTCCCGCGTCCACGGCCACGGCCGCGACCGCGACCACGTCCACGAGGTCCTCCACGTCCTCTATCGCCTCCACGAGATCCAAAGCCACCGCGAAAACCGCCACGTCCACCGGCTGGAGCTGCGTCCGCCATTCTGTAATAAAGTACAAAGCATACTTAGCCAAAAAAATTTAGAAACTATACATCGACTGCTGATTTATATAATCAGACGCGTTAGGGCCATCACCGTGTAAACACTATGGTAGGATACCACGAATGAAATAGTTTAATTTTGGCTTCATCATAAAAATATGTAACTCACCACGTGGTATGAGGTTATATACAATTAAACAACTTCTACAAAAATTAAATATATAGCATTTACAGTATATAGTTTAATTCAATCATTTATATAAACTAAAACGGTTATTCGCAAAATATATAGCGATATTTTACAATTAGGAAAATAATGATAAAGCACTTACGTTGAACCGTGAGCTTGATAAGACGGTCAAATTCAAAATGGACGATGAAGCTTCTTTGTGAACGAGTGTAAAATTTTTTGTTCAAATTATCATTCAGATTGAATGAATGAGTAGTGAGTACGTAAAATATTAAATCAAGACACAGATTATATAATTGTGACACTAATAACTTTTATTTTTATGATATTAAAATATATCAAGCCAGAAAAATAATATATATATATATATATTTAAGGCTTTAATGTAAATAAATAGATATATATACATTCAATAAAGTAAATCGGTTTCATTACAAAATTAAAATATTAAACCTTTTAAAGGGATGATAACGAGATTTTATGATATTTTTCTACTAGTTCTTAAAATCACGAAATTTTTTAAAGATTTGTCGTTCATAAGGACAGGTTATCTTTGGCTGAAAAGTCACGGAGCAGTTATCACAAGACCAGAGTTCTTTTCGGTTACCAAATTAAAAAAAATCTTTCCCGCTTTTAAATGTCTTGAATTTTAATATATGATCACAGTTGCATTGATAAAAAATATATAAATGTTTTTTTTGCTAATTTGACAAATTAATGTATCGAGAAACGATACTATCACAGTGTGTTGCATTTACTTCACGATAAAATGAAATTGTTTATAAAATGTATTTTTTTACGCTTTTTAAAGTAAGCTATTATAATTTTGATTACTTATTTATGTTTAAGTTTTATTTGATATGAAAAAATTGAAAAAAAAAGTCGCGTTTTGGGGATAAAACTAAGTACTTACTGAGCGTATTTCACCCGCGCCCTCCGAGGTGGCGGAACAGCTGTTTTATTTCTAAACTCCGGAGCTCTGTTCGGTTACCAAGAACGTAGTTGTTGCGGTTATCGCCCGTAAACATGGCGGGTGATTATCGCAAGACGAGCAGTTATACAGATTGGCGTCTGATTTCTGTACGCGCGCCGCCCGCCGGCTAATCGCAAAACGCGCGGGCGATGCCCGCAGAAGCTGCGTTTGACCGCAACCCGCGTGATTCTACTAGGGACCCGTAAGCAATCGCACACGTTGCGGGCGTAAACCGCGTCGTGAAATGTATTCAATGTTTTAAATACATATTTAAATTCTACAGAAGCGGCGGGCGCAGGTGAAAACCGCTTCGTGAGATCTTAGCCTTAAAGATCTTCTTTATTGAGATTGAAACTTTATATTAAAATTATTAAGTAATATTTTGGAATGACGGAACTACATTGTTAATGGTTACCCTTACATCCATTTTACAATATTATCTATTTATTTTTAAATTATTTGTGGACTACAAGAAAGCTTTCGACTTAATCGAAACCTGGGCAGTGCTCGAATCATTGCAGAGATGTCATATCGATTGGAGATACATCGAGGTACTGAGATGTCTGTACAACGAAGCTACAATAACTGTCCACATCCAGGACTGTAAGACGAAGGCTATCCAACTGCGCAGAGGTGTGAGATAGGGGGATGTAATATCCCCGAAACTGTTCACCAACGCATTGGAAGACGTTTTCAAGACGCTGGATTGGACCGGGTATGAAGTCAATGTAAACGGCGAGTACATCTCACACCTTTGATTTGCCGATGATATCGTCATCATAGCAGAGTCGTTGGAACAACTCAATGAAATGTTGCGTAGCCTAGGCGAGTCTTCCTGGCGTATCGGTCTCGGTATGAACTTGGACAAGACCAAGGTCATGTTCAATAGGCATTCCGGGACCGAAACCTCTCGAAGTTGTTAGTGAATATACCTACCTAGGACAGGTCATACAAGTCGGTAGGATCAACTTCGAGAAGGAAGCCGATCGAAGATTCGCTTGGGATGGGCAGCAACCTTCGTCAAGTCCTCACGTCGTCTACACCGCAATGCTTGAAGACTTTCGTCTTCAAGCATTGCGGTGTGGACGTATAGACGACGTGACGTGACAAATGCGTCTTACCTGCCATGACATACGGTGCCGAAACGTGGACACTAACTGCGGGGCTAGTCCACAAATTCAAAGTCGCTCAGTGTGCTATGGAGCGAGCTATGCTCGGAGTATCTTTGAAGGATAAGATCGGAAATGAGATTATCCGGAAAGAACCGGAGTCAACGACAAAGTTTGCAAAATTAGCAGGCTGAAGTGGCAGTGGGCTGGTCACGTATGTCGTAGGACCGATGGCCGTTGGAGCAGACGAGTCCTAGAGTAGAGACCGCGGATCGGCAAACGCAGCGTAGGGCGCCCTCCAGCCAGGGGGACCTGGGACCTTAAGAAAGTGGCGGGAACCGACTGGATGCGGAAGGCGGAAGACGGGAGCTTTGACGCACCTTGGGAGAGGCCTATGTTCAGCAGTGGACGATGATTGTCTATTGATTGATTGATTGATTAAAATTATTGACGGGTTTTATTGGCTCGTATTTAACATGTTTTTTAGGATAAAATTGGAGCCTGCCATGTGCAATCTTTCAAATAAACTGTAACTTTAGCATACTTACACTACTTACTTTTAGCATACTTACTATACACGAGATTATTTTCTTATGTTAGAATTTTGAATATTAGGAAATATATAATTATTTTACAAATTGTAATCAGAATGGATCAACGGAATTGAGTAGTATTGCTGTGAGGTGGGTAGAGAGTAAAATTTTGTCTGTTTATCAAATTAAATGTGTTAGCTTGAAAATAAGAAAATAAGAAAAATACAAAAATTAGTTTTTCAAGTTGTATTGTATTAATAGTACTAGTGTTTGTACTTAAAATATAATTGAATGAAACAAGCTTAATTAGAATCGTCACAGAGTAGAAACAGGGTGTTTTAAGTTTGTTAACCATAGATTATATCTATAGAAGTGAACTATACAAAGAATAAACATTACTGCCTAGGTACTTAAAAACTATTTTTAGATAAACAATATGTATTTACATTTTATCACAAATTTTACACTTACATACAGGAACAAAAAACGATAATATTACAACAACATTAAGATCACTAATTTGCTGTAAAATTATAGAATGGCCAGGTACAGTTGATAGTTTCAATTTTATATTTATTCATAGTGATATCTTGAACCACAAATGGAAATAGTTCATCTCCCAAACCATGGCAAGCAGCTCCATACACTCCATCTATGTTCAAAGCAATGACCGCACCCATGAATTCAGGATAATGTGAAGCTATTCTGTTTATAGCAGTCCGAGCAGCTTGTTTTGGAGTTGCACCACGACGCATTTCCTCGACGGCAAGAAAACTAATTATTATGAAAAAAAAATTAGGTTTCACTACTACATACATCCTATTTTTTTTTTTTTATAGAACAGTAAGGCGGACGAGCATATGGGCCACCTGATAGTAAGTGGTCACCAACGCCCATAGACAATGGCGTTCTAAGAAATGTTAACCATCGCTTACATCACCAATGCGCCACCAACCTTGGGAACTAAGATGTTATGTCCCTTGTGCCTGTAATTACACTGGCTCACTCACCCTTCAAACCGGAATACAACAATACCAAGTAGTGCTGTTTTGCGGTAGAACATCTGATGAGTGGGTGGTACCTACCCAGACGAGCTTGCACAAAGCTCTACCACCAGTAAATTTTTGATGTTAATTAAGATATTTAGCAATTCCTTAACTGAAATAAATAATACAAATAATTATATTATTTTAGCATTTGTCTGGTAATCAATGTAGTTTTTGCATGCTGCTTGCTAGATAACAAAATATGAACCTTAATTTTTGTTGTCTACAATCTAAATGATAATATATATTTATGTACCTTGGTAAAAATCTGAGCATTATATCTCCATCTCCAGTAGCAGTAGCACCTCCAACAGAATTATCTGCGTAAGCACCTGCACCTGGGATTGGAGAGTCTCCAATGCGCCTGAAAACATTAACTTAATAAAAAATACTCACAAAACAGTAAAACTAAGTGACATGTAATATTTCAAAAAACATAGTAGGTTAATCATAATATTATGTGACATACTCAGTTTGAATCAAACTAGATAGCTAATAATTAATTAGCTAAAAAATCATTAAATTAATTCAATTCTTTTATAATTTACTGAGCCACCAGTTTATTTGATTATTGTATGAATCTTATAAATATGTAGTTGCAGATTGGAATAACTAACCCAGGAATTTTATACTTTGCCCCATTTGTAGATGTTCCAGCAGCAACATCTCCTTTCCTGTCTATGGCAATCATTCCAATTGTATCATGGTTGAATCTATTTATTTTGGTTGGCAACCAATTGTCACTTTTGCGACCAAAATTATCAATTTTGCTATATGGTCCACAGGATTTAGCTGGATCAGGTGTGACATCCTGCAATTAGATAATACACTTGACCTCATCATCATACTCATCATACTTGAGAATTTATCATGATGCTATTATTGTAAAATTGAATGATAACATTATTTTGTGTATTTTTTTATTCATTTAGTATATTACAAGTACTATTCATTACCACCCAGAAATTAGGCTGACAATGGCTTCTGTAATACCATGTTAACCACTTCCTTTTTGAATCTGGTGTAGTCAAAGATTCTTCGCAAAATCCCATTTGTTCTGCGAATTGTGTTGCTAACTCTCCAACAAGAATGGAATGTTTTGTATGTTCTAAGACATGTCTTGCTACAGAAGCTGCGTTCTTAATCCTACGCAGTGCACCAACTGCACCGACATTCATAGTCCTCCTGATAGTAAAATATCATGATTAAATACAACTTGAAAAATAAGGTAATTTTAATTCGAAATTAATTATACAACTCTACAAATGCTATGTTTTACTATTGCTATTCATTTTTATTATATACAAGATAATTTTATACCCATCCATTATTAAAGCGTCCAATGTTGTTTCACCGTCTTCATCTGGACTTCCTCCGAAACCTACGGTTCCATCACATTGCTGTTCTTCACATACTGAAGTTCCTTTTTCAATTGCATCGAGAGAATAACCACCTTGCTTCAAAATATTCCAAGCTGATGCATAAAAATAATAATAATAAACTGATCTTTGTACAAAAAAAGTAAAAATTATTACCGGTCCCAATTAATATTTACCGGTGATAGTAGAATTCACGAAATTCCATGTTGTTACAACTATAGGTGTATTTTGTTCACTATGAACAAGAATTAGTAACATAAAAATTGTAAAAATGCATATTCTTGACATATTTATAATTTTTATATAGTATTTTGTTTTATTCTATGTACTATATTTTGCTGAGTTTAATGTCATATAATTTATTTTCATCAATAAATTTTCATATTTGACAGAAAGAATAATTCAGAATGAATGATGTCAGAGTAAAAAATGTATCTCCACTGTCCATTCCATTTTATTATAAGCTAAAGCTAGAGCCACAAGTACTTATGAAGTTTTACGGTTGAAAAGGTGTATTTCAGTTATTTCTATTTCTACGGCTTCTTTTGTTGCGAAGAGAATGGAATGATTCTTGATCAAAGATAAACCAATAAGATGTCAATGTTACACCAGTTTAGGCCAGATATATTCAACCAGTGGCCCGTGGGCTACAAGCGGCCCGCTGGACTTTGGTGGTTGTTCCACCTGGTGTTACTTTATTTTCAACTATTTTAATTTTAAACGGTTTTTTAATATCACCCAAATAATTAGTAATAAACAACTGCTTGTGACCACGAACCCTGCGAAGTGTTTGAAACGTCAGAAAATGAAAAAAAAAATGTTAAAATATAGGTGATAAATCGATTCATAGTTGTTTAATTCAATTTATAAAAATCCCAAACCTAATACATCAACAATCAATACTTTTTATTTACGTTCTGCGACACCTTGATTAACACGTTTTTGTAGCCCCCTATATAAAGAAAAATGTGTATGGCTGGTTTAGGCTGTTGCCTGTTAGATAATAATTAACATATTTAGTTAGTTCATTTATGTATTAAAAGTAAATATAAACTCTAGTGTGCAATTATAAAATGCATGAATCATAATATACTGATACTATGTCTTTGAATTTATTGACAACTGACATACCAACATTACCAACGATAACTACCGAGTCAAATGGAAGATCTTCCGTAAGAAAACAGTTTATATACCAACTATACGGAAGAGCGTAAAATTTTAAATTTTGATGAAGTCGTAGAAAAAAAAATACTTCTCATTTATAATTAATTGTCTTAACACAGACGCGAAAATGGATCTTGATACTTTTTGTCATGAAGTTCCGAAAATTGTAAGTAATGAATTTTTGTTAACACAATAACAATAGAAATTATAGGTAATTTAACAAATGCATAACATTTTATTATAGGAATTACATGCTCATTTAAATGGTTCACTAAGCCGTTCTACAATGCTTCAGCTGCAGCGATACCTGGCAGATTTAGGCATGACAGATAAATCTAATGTTTTTCTTGACGAATTTCAAATGAGTTCTGGTGATTCAAAAAATTTATCTGAGTAAGTTTTTTTATAACAAATTAATATGTATAAAATTTAAAACCTTGCAGAAACCTTTAAATCTGTTACAGAGTTTTTCCATTATTTAATATAGCGCATGAACTAACAAGTATTCCTCAAACACTAGCTATGGCAACGGCTCTGACTCTCCAGGAATTTGAAGATGATGGTTGCTGTTATATTGAATTGAGAAGCACACCAAAGGAAACGTCGCACATGACCTATAAACAATATATAGAAGCAATCATTCAAACATTGAAGTAAATCATATACTTACATTAATTATGAACAATGACTATTGATTTTATATTTAACAATTGTGCAACTTGCTCCTATGTATTTTACAGAAATAGCACTTCCTCAATTATAGCATGTCTCATAATATCTATTAATAGAAATAGCCACCAACAAGAAATAGAAGTTATAACAGACTTGGCTATTGAATATCACAAAAAGTATCCAGATTTGGTAGTTGGCATTGAGTTAAGTGGAAATCCCGCTGTTGGCAAATTCCAACATTTTGTGCCTGTCTTAACAAGAGCAAGGGAAGCCGGATTGAAAGTATGAAAAATATTATATTAGTAATTTAAATATTACTTTTATATAATGAGATTACGATCTGTTGTATACTTTACCTATAAATGTTGTTTAGGGGGTAAATACTCAAACCATGCTGAGATTTTGATATGTTACTTGTATATGAATGATAGAAACAAAAATCAGTATTTAACAAAACACCTGCTAAACATGATTTATAAGTAAGGCTGCTACTTAATACATCTTAATAATGGTAGGTAGCTATCCTTAGCCAAGTCTTTCACCTTAAAGTATATCTTAAAATATTCTTATTTAAAATCATTTTTGTATATCTTAAAACCTTCCTATTTAAAATCACTTGATGTTTAAATATGATTAAACTATTGATACATTTTTATTTGTTTTCAACATACATATTTTATATTTCAGATAACATTACATTGCGGTGAAATATGCAATCCCCAAGAAGTTATAGAAATGCTTAAATTTAAGCCAGAACGTATTGGCCATGGAGTCTGTATACATCCACAATATGGTGGCAATGATGAGACATGGAAATTATTGTGCAAATCACAGATACCTGTTGGTTAGTATGTTTTTGTTGTTACTACTAAACTATTACAATATTTTATAATAAATGAAATATATATTTCAGAGGTTTGCTTAACAAGTAATGTGAATACAAAATCAACTCTAGACTACAGTTCACATCACTTTAAAGAACTTTATAATGCGAACATTCCTGTAACTATATGCGTAAGTGATAATTATTTATTATTACGTAATTTCTTATGGATATTAATGAATCGAAGGGGTAATAAAGGGAAAGGAATATTTCTATGTAATGAAGCTTCATATAAAATGAAACAACAACAATGTACCCATATGAAATGTTACTCACTCTCCTCTATTGCCAGGGAGCTAATGAACATTTTGGTATATTATGTACTCATATTACATTTTAATAATGATTAATGGTGACATTAATACAAAACAATTTAGTTCATTAAAGTCTTACATTGCTAAATATTTGTGTTATAGTGCTTCAAATTTGTAAAAATTAAGAAGGGTACTAGGATAAATGCCTCGGGTAAATAATATCGACGAAGAAAATCCATATGACAGATTTCCAGAGCTCTGCATCATCTCAGGACATAGTTGTGATAATATAAAAAAAGACAAGCTCTAGTAAGATTTTGAGCTGTACAGACTTTGAAGAAAGATTTAGATACTAACTTTACTGGTGGTAGGGCTTTGTGCAAGCTCGTCTGGGTAGGTACCACCCACTCATCAGATATTCTACCGCAAAACAGCAATACTTGATATTGTTGTGTTCCGGTTTGAAGGGTGAGTGAGCCAGTGTAATTACAGGCACAAGGGACATAAAATCTTAGTTCCCAAGGCTGGTGGCGCATTGGCTATAAGCGATGGTTGACATTTCTTACAATGCCAATGTCTAAGGGCGTTTGTTGACCACTTACCATCAGGTGGCCCATATGCTCGTCCACCTTCCAATTCTACAAAAAAAAAAAAAAAAATAGTTTAAGCTTGGTCTTATAATCACCTCGAGGCCTCAATGTTTGTCTCATCGATCTCCATCCCTCAAAGAGGCAGACATGAGGCATGAGTAAATGAAATAACACCCACAACTATAAATTGTCATTAATCTAACAATTCAGGTCTGCCAGGTGTGCACCTTATGTACATTTTTTAAAACTACATCTACAAAATGAGAGCCCTGTATGTCTGCATTTTCTATTTCCATTATTTTCAGGATTTTATACAACAGCATCAGAAGCAGATATGAGGAATTAATAAAATATCCACTTTTTTACAAATTCAGAGCCATGGTGGTAGAATGATCCTTAATGTACTTATGGCGTTTATCACTATTAATAATGTCTACTACTAGAGCAAATCATATAGAAATTTTATTCGTTAGCTCCCTAGCCATTTTACTAGTTGTTGATATTGCATACAATATGTATTTTTATGAGTTATAATTATTGTCACTACATTTTATTTATTTATTTTTAATACATATAAATATAGAAATACTTGAATTAAGCCATTACATTTATTTTTTTAGACCGATGATAAAGGAATCTTTGCAACATCGCTTTCACAGGAATATCGTATTTGCGCTGAAACTTTTGGAATAGATCCATCAAAGCTTGCAAGAATAAGCCTTAGATCATGTGACTATATATTTTCCGAAGACAAACGAAAGACCCTTAGTGATAAAATACTTAATTTTATTAATAAAAATGGGTTGTAAAAGACAATATACCAAAACAAAAATATCACTTTTTTTATTTAAAAAAATCTTACGCATCTTCACTTGCTGTTGTTGAATGTCAAATTGCTATGTATTAAGCATTAACTAAACCAAATAAACTACGTAAATTCGTGGCGTATACCATAATGTATATATAATCCTACGACTAACATTCTGGCTCCGTTACCGAATAGTCAATAGTACAAACAATACGACAATATTTAGAATTAGTAGTAAGGTTTATGTTATCAATTAATACTTCCGGTCCTGCATATACGGCTAGTTCGGGTACATCTTGATGATTATTTATAAGTATAGATTAAAACTTCTGTTTAACAATTTAATTAGTAATTTCATAATCAAATAAATAGTTGATTCATATTTGTTTATACTTGGAACATTTTATTATATATTATTCTATTTATTAATGGCGCCTTCTGCTTGTCAGCTTCCGGCGCAATTAATAAATAGTGCTTATTGTTTATTTATATTTTCTCAAATTATGTCGATTAATCAACGCTGTAATAATTTTGTTTTATTATGTATAATGTAAGGATTAAGCTACTAGAATCTTATTTTACTGATCTGGCTAGGTTATCTGCTGCTTATAAACTTCCGGTGTAATATATTAATCTTTAATATTTAATGTTACATAATCCTGTATTATTAAATAATAGTTGTCCGTAAATAATCATTAGAATAATTAAGATAAACAATGTTTAATATTATCTTTTAAGTTTGTAAATTTAGTATTAAATTAGGTCAAGATGTTTTTGTATAAATACCGCCAGTTTAAATATATCGGGCATTGGTATTGTAACCGTTGTAACGAGCATTACAAGTGTTTTCTTATATAACGTATCGTCATTTTCGCCGCCACCCTGGTAATCCACCTTCTATATATAGTACTTTGCTATAAATAATATAAAAAAAAGCTTTTGTTAAAAATTCGATTATGTGAATTTTTAGTTTTTCATTGTATTTGCGGATCTGTTTTTAAATATAGATATACTAGTCTAGTAAATTTTACTGATTTTAGAAAGTAAGATCGGTTAACATACTATTTAAATTATTACAAATTACTATGACAACACTTTTGAAGTATGTCAAATTGATATATGCATTTTTTGAAATCTGAGGTTCTCATTCTAACCTAAATCTTTTCTAGCCCAAGTCTTTTCTTTTTTTAAAAAAAAAGAAAAGTGAACACCTCATAAATATAATATATTTTATATAAAACGTGCAAAATGACTGACTTGTCAGACTTTTCAAGCGGAAAAGATTCTGAACTTCAAGACTTTTTGTTAGTGGAAAAGCAGAAAGCTCAATTCCATGCTCAGGTATGACATTGCTATTGTAATAAGATAAAATTAATTTTAAGTAGTAACTTAAAACAGTATATTTAAAAAAAAGCTAAGTATTTTAATAAAAATTTTAAAAATTTGATACTATTGTGAAATCTACTACATCTCAATTTAAAACGACAAGCATAATCGTATTCAATTTCATTTTAAAATTTGTACTTTTGGCGAAAATTGTCTAAAATTTTAAAGATTCGTAATTTTTTAAATGATTACTACAAATGATGTGAAATGATTACAACTACTATATTAAAATGTCACTCAGTCATGATTTAAATCAATACATCCTATTACTTTTGCATAGACCATATCTTCTATACATAATTATTTTGGAGATTTTACTTCCTGTTGAGTTAATTACATAATTTGTCATCATCCTACTATGTTCCTAATCTTATATTTTTCAGTTTTTTTTTTCTAAATTACATGTTAATAATCCACATTTAAAAACCTTACCACTCTTAAGAAAAAATATTTTGACTATAGTGTTTAATAGTTTTCAAAACTTGAATATGATTTAAACTGAAAGTGTAAATATTTAATAGTGTATACCTCATAAATTCATTTCAATCATTGTTATTTCATATTTATTAATAAAAAGTAAATAGCTTGAGATATTTTATAATTACATTAGTAACAGCCTGTGAACGTGCTGCTGCTGGGCTAAGGCCTCCTCTTCTTTTTTGAGAAGGTTTGGAGATTATTCCATCACACAGCTCCAATGCGGGTTGGTGGAATACACATGTGGAAGAATTTTGTGAAATTAGACACATGCAGGTTTCCTCACTATGTTTTCCTTCACCATCAAGCAAGAGATGAATTATAAACACAAATTGAGCACATGAATATACAGTGGTGCTTGCCCGGTTTTGAACCCATGAGCATCATTTCAGAAGATTCACACACTCTAACCACTAGGCCATCTCGGAGTTTGCATTGCTTAATTTTAAAAATATGCTTAACATAAATGCCTGTAATATATCAGAAATATTTCTTTTAGATCCATGAATTCAATGACTTTTGCTGGGACAAGTGCGTCGACAAGCCTGGTTCAAAGTTGGACTCAAGAACGGAAACATGCCTTACTAATTGTGTTGAGAGATTTATCGACGTGTCTCTACTTATCACAAATAGATTTGCACAGATGCTGGAGAAAGGTGGTGGCATGCACTGAAAATAAAAAACTTGTAATCAAATCCATATTGTTAAAATAGTTATATGAATGTTGGTAAAGTTGTAGTTTGTTAGAATTGGTTAATACAAAATGTTGTTAGAATTGGTTAATACAAAGAATAATTTGAGCATGCTTTTTTCTCACAACTTTTTTTATTATTGTATAAAAATGTTTTGAAATAAAACAAAAAATGTAAAAGCAATACATATGTTGCTTCTATTGCAGACATAAATATAAATCCTATTTTAAGTTTATGTTAAGACTAGAAAGAAATAAACCTTAAATACAATAATTTAGTGTATTTATTATCAAAAAATCATATTATACAATAACATCTTCAGTTTAATATGGCCTGTAAAAATAATAAGAATATGACAAAATTAATATTTCCTGTATATAAAAAGTTAAATTTTGATTATATATATATAATTTATATTTAGGTTATAGAAAAAGTATTTGTTGTAGTTTTTTTTGTCAGTAAAAAATTAAAACAATTACTAGTCTCATATGTAGCATACAAAGATTACATCATTTTCTTTTATTGAAACTTTATACATTTACAACACACATTTATCTTCCAACTTTGCCCAAAGATGTGTCTGTCCGTGGATCAGCAGTGACTGTTTGTACAGCCACCAAAGCTTCATTAATTTTAGTTTGTAATTCCCTTAGATCTTGTATGAAAAGAAGTTTTAACACATCAACTGGCTGCTGTACCATGTTGAATTCATTCTTTGGGAAATCTGGGTGGGGAGCTTTCTTTAAGATTTTAGCTACAGCAGACAAACGAACTTTTGGGTCAGAATGAGGTCCCACTCCAGTTAGGGCACAAATCCTTTCAACACCAGCTTTAAAGGCAGGGCTATCAACTGTAACACAAAATTTTTATATTGTTACTTGTAGTTCAGCTCAAAATGGGCCTTCCATAGTTGGAGTCCCATCTGGTCACTAGTTAGTTAACAATAATAACAACATAGCTTTATATTGCTGTTCCATGATACAAAATAAAAAAACAGTGTAAATAGTGAATGATTAAATATAACAATGCCAATACTAGATAGAAATGAATTTTTACAATTCATCTATTGTATTGTTTACAAAGACAATTTCTCTCTAAAGAGAGAAATTAGTAAATACATTAAATATTTGTTACTCACAGTTTAGATTGTCCAATGGGTTAGAAGATACAACATTTGGAGTAGACTGTTTTGGTTGTTCCACTTTGACATCTTTATATTTTGTAACTAAAATAAACAAATTGCATTATATAACAAAATTTATGTAGTTGTACATGTCATAATTGATTTAAATATAACATCAATTTTCTTTTTTTTACTCCTACATTAATTATAGATTTATAAAGAATAAGATACATTTTATGCAAAAAAAAAGGGAATTGTAATATAAACTATGGGTGAATAATTAATTGATGAATTCAATACAACTAGTTAAATAGGCAATGATTATTGTTGTTCTATTATCTATTAATGCTTTTTTATTAATAATAAGGGAGATATTAAAATATTTTTAAAAGTAATTTTATATAGTTTTTTCAGTATGAATCTGTTAACTAAGTAGAATAAATGATTTTGAATATAAAAAGTTTATAGGATTTCTTAATATTATGATGACATACAAGTTCAGTTTTGCTTACCATTATCAGCATATTCTAATCTCACTGCATATGACAATAACCAATTCAACTGTTCATTAGGCGTTCCTTCAACGACTGGACTAACCAAATCCATTTGATACGTATTGTACGCTTCCTTCCATTTATCAGACTCAATATTTCTTAAGCCCTCCCTTTCTTCAATTTTGTAATGTCTAATTTTTTGATCTTCTAGCCAAAGAACAACACTCCTATACTCTTTTTCATCTGAAATTTAATAAGTTGTAAATGCAACATACAATTTATTCAAATATATAAATAACATCGCTTATGACTTCCATACCTTCAGAATTAAAGCCTACCGGGTTCGGATGGCCGAGAGCTGTGAGTTTAAGTTTATATATATTATTCATTTCGGTTGATTAAAGTAATTCTATTTTTTAATATTTATATATTTTTACTTTTTAAATTACACTAGCGTAATATTTTGCAATATTTTTGCTAACGTTAATAATACCGACAAGACAGACAACAATTGACAGTTAAAATAGGAATTACGGAATGTCAAAATGAAATCACAAATTTGCTTAAAATATTTCTTTTGAATTTCTGCAATTTGCAGCATACCGCCCAACTATGTTTTTCAGCAATTTTACAGTAAATAATAAGTGCAGTATTTGCTATCTTAGTGTAAGTAAATATGAACAATATGAAGAAAATGCACATTCCCATAAGATAAACATATTGGATGTGACTTGTACTCTGTAGAATCTTGCGTTTCTAAAGAATATTTATTCTAAAATACATATTAAAACTATGAATATGCGTAATTTTTAATATAAACTGTATACGTGTGGAGGAAAAGTATTGTTGGAAAGGACTAGGTACTTCGCAGTACCACGGCTATTTACATAAAAAAAATGTGTTCGTCAAATAATTTATAATTAAAAAAAAACTAGTAAATGAATATAAAGTCAAATAAATAAAATCAAATTTTGTTAGGAAAAGTAGTATACCTACATATCTTACATGGCGTACGAAGCGGCAGCGTAGGGCATAGAGGGTACCAGACGGCTTAAGAAAGCGTCACACCGTTTACAGTCACGGTATACGACTTGGCTAAAACTTACTGACAGACCTACCAACAAGCAGGCTTAGGCAAAATGTAATCAGATTAATGATTACAATGACAATGTGCAATCATCAATTACGATTACAGATTAACTTTATTCTGAACAGATTACCCACTAACTTTACTTTTTTGATCACTTTCGTTATACTGTAATTGTAATCGTTAATTATAACTCTTATTATATTTTTGACGAATTGGACATTCTGATTTTTCAAATTAAAATGTACGATTTATGAATGGTGTTACCATATCGTATGTCTTGCTTATGACGTACGATCTAATACATGTATAACTTGACGTGTTAAATTTCCTGGCTGACTGTTAGTGCTGACCTGCTGACCGATAAGCCGGTGACAAAGATACTTGACATTGACATACGTCAGTGATAAGCCGAAAGTTGATAGGTACCTACTGAAAAAGTGAAAAGTAAGCTAACGCAACAGAATTGTTAAATACTAAAGTAAAAAAATTAAAAATTAATTGATATAAAAAACAGAATAGTATTTAAGCTCTTGCTTATACACTATGCTTAGTTTATGTATGTTTATATGTTATTTTAATTACTAATATTTTATGTATATAAAAAACTTGTAAACAAATATTATACTTGCCAATAAAAAACAAGTTCTTCCAGATACCTCAGGTAAATAAAAAACCTTGTATTGTCGTTTTCAAATTATTAAAATAATTTTAGTAAAGATTGATGAAAATTTATTAAAACATAAGATTGTGTATTCTGTTACTGAAATACAAATATTCTTACAAAGTATTTACATTGTTTCAAAAGACAATAATATCCTAGTTTTATTAAATTACAGAGTTTTGAAAGTAAGCATAATGGCGACATGGATAAAACAAAATTGTATATCATTTTTTCAACTATTTTGCATAAAAGTCATTAAGAATGGACGAATACCACAACATTTAGCATTTATAATGGATGGTAACCGTCGTTATGCAAAAAAATTAAGTGTAGACAGTAGTGCTGGTCATGTTAAAGGATTTGATAAGCTTTCGGAAACTTTAAAGGTATGTTACGAAGTAATATTTTTTTGAGTTGTAATTTAAAAGTAATTAATATGAGTTTAATTGTAACTTAAATACTTTCAGTGGTGCTTAGACCTTGGTATTCCTGAAGTGACAGTGTATGCATTTAGTATTGAAAATTATAAGAGAAGCAATGAAGAAGTTGATGCTTTGATGGACTTAGCTCGTGATAAATTCAAGAGCTTCTTGGATGAAATGTACGTTTTGTGGTTTAGATAATAATATCTACCCTATCTGTAATACTATGACCGAAAGGAGCAGCATGTGTGTTTTAATTAAAATTTAATAAAATACTATTATCACTTGTGTCCATTACCACTGTCACTGTTAATATAAATAAGTTTTTACATATAACAATGATTGTTTTTCTGTATACAGTGATCAGATAAATGAATGGGGAGTGAAGTTACATATTGCAGGACGTTTGTCTCTTCTGCCAAATGATTTGCAAGTCATTTTTTCTAAGGCAATGTTGGCTACTAAGAATAATAATAAACTTCGTTTAAATATAGCATATTCCTATACAGGTAATTTATAAATAATTTAAACATTTCTTATGTATATTACCTTTTTATAATATATAATAATATCTTTATAGGTCGCGATGAAATAAGTCGAGCTGCATCACATATTGTAGACAGTGTTCAAAATAATGATCTTTCACCTGATGATATTGATGAAGACTTGATCACACAAACATTGGATCTTGGAGCACCTGAACTATTGGTTAGGACTTCTGGTGAAGTCAGACTTTCAGATTTTATGCTATGGCAGGTAAAGTAAAAATTCATTATTTAAAAACATCACTTATAATAGAAATTCTTATTAGGTTATAATGTTAGGTTAGATTAGGTTCATACAAATATGTAATTTTTTTAAATGTTGTGTAATATTCTATTGAAACTAAATTTTTTTCATGTATTATTAATTTTATTTTTTTTGAAAGGTGAGGAATATTTTAGGTGTTAGGTTAACACACACATATCTTATTAATATATAATATGCAATTACTGTATTGCAAGCCAGTATGGAGTCATACATCCCATTGTTGACATATAAGAAATACATCTGCCTAATACTTTTTTTTTTTTTATAGAATAGGAAGGTGGACGAGCATATGGGCCACCTGATGGTAAGTGGTCACCAAACGCCCTTAGACATTAGCATTGTAAGAAATGTCAACCATCGCTTATAGCCAATGCGCCACCAACCTGACTCCTGAAATAGCATATAAAAACTATATCACTATAAAGAAGAGACAGTGTAATACAGTAGCTACTTAACTGCTTCATCTGTTTTGTTTTTAAATTCATATTAAAGTTAATCTACACAACAAATTTAAAAACAAATTTTATTTATTGTTGATGATTATTTAATTTTCAGGTATCTAATACAGTGCTTTATTTCACTGATGTTTTATGGCCTGAATTTACAATATGGAACCTTTTGGCTGCTATCATACATTTTCAAAGACACGCTCCACCGTTGCCAGAAGAAAAAGAAAGCAGTCCCATTCAACAGGAATTTTTGAGAAAATTAGAAACTAAGAGATGGCAAGAGCTAGAAAAAATTATTAGCTTTTAGATTATATTTATAGATATACTTTTAATTAAGGCGGATTTCTTTATTTATTTAAGATAATATTTTTTGTAGGAAAAAGACACTTGTGACACTAAATTGAGAGGATATTATGGCATAATTGCCGATGTTAAATAGTATGTAGTTATTTTTGTCTAATAAACAAATATTTTATGTTTGTTTTTTAAATTATTTAGTAATTTAAATAAATCTTTGATTTTACATAATTTAATGAAAAATCTATTTAAAATTTTGATGATTTCCCAAGTTTGTATGATCACCAGAATTTGATGCCAAATTCTTTAGGGCAATAACTGTTTTGTTGAATATTGTACAATTGTTCAAGAATGTCTTTCTTGTTGCATCTAGACATCAAAATAATTACGATGATTTAGATTCCTGGGCTAATTTTATCAAACATTAGGATTTAGATTTTTGATGTAAATAAGTATTCTGTGTAAAAAACGGAAACTACAGAAACCTACAGAATTTAAAAATTTCTAATTTATAAATTTATTGAAATTATAAATATTAAAGAAAAATAAATTAATATTAGATGGTATGTTTGATTATTCATAATAAAATAATTTTAGTAAGAGAATTAATTACAACTATTTTAATAATATTATTTTTAACTAAGCTAAGGAAGTGAAACATTCAATATGATGTTAACCTACTGTTTTATTAATAGTAGTTAACCAGAACACATTGTCAACGCACTAGTTTTCTCATATACAAATATTGCTCATGCCTTATTTTCCTTTGATTGTATATTTGGAATATGTCTTAGTAGGGTCATAGGGTTCCCATCTAGATGCAGGAAAGATATGTTTGTTTCTTTCATACCAGGATCTGTAATAATTGAAAAATATATTATACATCTTTTTTAATTTGTCATTTTTTAGATTAGAAAAAATATTGGCCCAGCAGAAATGTTAACCATGGCTTACATCACCAATGCGCCACTAACCTTGGGAACTAAGATGTTATGTCCCTTGTGCCTGTAATTACACTGGCTCACTCACCCTTCAAACTGGAACACAACAATACCAAGTACTGCTGTTTTGTGTTAGAATATCTGATAAGTGGGTAGTACCTACCCAGAAGAGCTTGCACAAAGCTCTACCACCAGTAACTATATAAATGTATATGTATATTAATTCATATTTTAATGTTATAAATTATAACAACAAATATATGGGAGAGAGCAGTAGTTTTATATAACATTCTTCTTGTATTACAATTTAATTTTCAGTAATGTTGAGAAATAATAAATTAATATTTCTTTTATTATAATTTTTTGCCATGAAATATAACTAACTAATTTACTAACCTTAAGAGTACTTTTCCTGCATGTGAATCTTGTTTTTCTTGAGTAGCATCATTTACTAATCTTATATCATCGGAGGCATCAAATTGGAATAGTGGACCACTCTTACCTCTAGCCTATAAAAAAAGAATATACTATTTCAGTTACAATATTTATTTTAACAATAAAATCAATGTTTCTTTTTCTATATAATCTGTTGTATCAAAATATACCTCAATATATAGGATTTTCATTTAAAATACATTTCAAAACCAAAATAATCTAATTCAATATACATTTTTATATAAATAAATCTTCATTATACCTAATGTGCATTATAAGCCATTATTAGTTTTTGAAAATATTGTCCAACGTGTTTAAACAATATTATATACCAGAAATCTTAAAGTGCTAATGATGTGAATAGCAGATTTAAAATAAATTGCATGAGTGCATAGAATACAAACAAATACATGCTTTAATATAATATAAATACATACCTTGGTAACAATAAAGTCGTAAAATGTATAATGATGTGGCAAAATCAGGTCTTCCTTAACATACATAAGTTGATCAGCTGATACTGTTTTAAGTTCACTAAACTCAGGCCTCAGTGTATCCAAACACCTTTGAAGGAATTGATATATAGAATTACCTGAAAAATATTTTAGCATATAGCCTATTCCAACGACAAAAGGAATAAACCCAAATCAACAACTTTGACACTGATATCATTGGTCACCGATATCAATTGACGTAAATATCATTGATCTTGAATAATCTATGATTCGTGAAAAAATGGCATTTTCAATGTCCGCGAAGTTGTAATTGGAACTTCGAAAGTTAAATTAATGTGGTTATAACTAGTTAAGTGTGATAGTGTTGTATTATAAATAAAGGTAAATTAATCAAGAACTGTTTACAGTGCATAATACAGCACAACAATAAGAAAATAGCATGCAATTTGTTAATCTATGGTTTGTTTACCTTTATTCCTACTCCGATTGGAATAGGGTAAAGGAACAATGTATTTAAAATTTACAGTGTTTATGAATGTTTATAGAAGTGTGGATTTATGATAATAAGAAAATTGGTGTCACCTATTTTTGTTTACTTAATAAAACCAAATTGTAAATAAAAAAAGGTTGTTTTTAATGACCTGATTGTATAAAGAAAAAAAAGGAACTTTTTTATTGCCACACACAAAAAAAGTGGTAAAAAAAATATTAAATGCCAATATATTAATAGTTTTAATACCTTTTTTTAATGTGACATTTCTTCTATGGCCAGATCCATCCCAGTAGCTGAATGTAACAGTTATAGGCTCATCTTTAAGGCTCGCCTGAGTCATAACCCACTCTAATCTGAGCTCTTCTCTTAATTTCAAATCAGCTTCCTCTCGTTCTCTGTCAGGTAAAAATGATGTATCTACATCTGGATTTTTTTTTATTTTTTTACATACCTGTAAATGACATGATTGACTTATTTTTTTTTTAATTATGTCTATGTATTGTTTCTTAGTCAAAAATCTAAAGATTAAAAAATTATCAGAAAAAAAATGTTCAAAATAATTAAGGTGATTAAACAATTATGCGAGATATCATACATTATTTAGATATATATTTTCATATTGTATAATATCTATTCCAGCTTATGTATTTGTTGTGTTCATATAATTTATTGTGTTATTATATTGTCTTCTTGCTGAAATATAAATAAATAAATAAAATATTCAAAAAGTTAACATACAGTTTCATCCTTATCTCGCCAAGTAGTTTCTGGTGATTCTTCGTCTTTAACGTCATCATCTTCTTCTTCTTCTTCGTTTAAATCAAACGAAAGAGCTTGAATCTAAAAAAATAACAACAATGTTATTTATAATTATACATAAAATATCACATATTACTACATTCTTGTATTGTTTTAATTTACCTGTCTTTTTTGCTTATTTTTTTGGGCCTGTTTAGCTTCTATTTCTTTTTGCCGTTCTTTCTCTTTTTCAGCTTTCTTTTGTGCTAACTTTTTTTCTCTTTCGCGAACTATGTGTTCTTGTTTCGCTTTCATTTCATCAAGAGTTACTAAGCCGATAGTAGAACTCTTTAATTGTTGTTCCACTGCATCATAATGTGTAGCAAATTTGTTTTCGATATTATCTATCTTTAAATCCTCTTCGATTTTCTTTTTTCGAAGTTCTATTTCTTGCTGTGCTTTTTCTCGTTTCTTCATTAAATGCATGGCTCTGCCTGCTTCTGAAGCTGCTCCTTTATAGTGGGCCATATTTTCAAGCTTAATGTAATTGAAGAATTAAATGTTTATTTCTCGAATATTCAGCACTTGAAGATCTGCTGCACCTCTGTAGTATGTAATCCAACACAATTTGACAGTTCCTCAATCGCAATGTCAAAACAATAGCAATAGTCAAAAAACAGATAATATATTACAAAGTTACGCTAGTATTTGAATTTTATTTTAAGGATCAAATCAATGATTTAAAAGAATTTTTTTTATGTCCTCCAGACCGATTTTGCCCACGGCGACAATCTCATTAAAAGGTTAGCCACCTGCTCAGGACATATTATATATAGTGTACAAGTGTGTGCGCAAACACTGGTGCACTCTTTATTCCAACTTTCATAATCCGATCCGACGGAACGATAATTCGCCACGACCGTCAGTTACAGGACCAACGGCCTTAAGTGCTTTTTAAAAAATGGGAATGTATACATTTCTAACTTCAACACTCCGAGCTGCTATTGAGAATTTTCGACAGAATACCCGATACCTTGTTATTGGCCCGACCTGGGATTTGATTCCAGTTCCTCCGGCCCCTCCGCGTCTGCAGCCCGATATCTAGGACTAGACCAACAAGGTAGTCAAACATGTGTAAAATACACATTTTTAATATACTTTTTTACAGGTATCATGTATCAAATTTTAAAATTGTTTTTTTTTTTTTTAAGTTAATTGAATAATTACAATATACAATGTGAAACTTTAGAAAATACAAATAGTTTTTATATAATATTATTTATTATATTTGATCTTTGATTACTAGTTAGTAGTTATATATTATTCCATGAACGTAACCAATCTTGACATAAGCTACTATAAAAAAACTGTACTGTCATCTGTGGTTTAAACTTTAACTTTGTTCTTTGCTTATACCGGCTTAAATAAAATAAACTGTTATATTTTTAAAAATATGGATGAAACGATATTATTTCCGTCACCTAATTGGTTCCAAGTTTCTGGATTTGCAGTGTCAAAAGATGGTTGGTTAGTTTATGGGGGCCCAACAAGCAACAGCTTGTGTATTGTAAAACCTCAAGAAGGAATTCTACAGAAAAACACATCTTATCAAACTCAATATGTCTGTAAAGCACACAAAGGAAAGTAAGTTTAATCTTCTTGCTTTGTAGAAAATAAGAAGTACTACTTTTTTTGTAATTAGTACATTCAATTCGCATATTTATTTCTCGTTTAATTTTATTTAATAATCGATTGCAGAATAGTAAGCGTGGACATATCAAGGGAATGGCCTGAAAAAAAACTAATATTAACTGGGGGTGTTGATGGCATTGTTAAACAGTGGGATGTTGATCAGTTTGATAAAAATGGCAAAATTAAATCAACTCATTCTCATGCTATTCACAAAAATGAAAAAGAGGTATATTTTCATTTAGTTCTTACTGTTACTGTACTGTTGGATTTTGATAACTAATTATGACAAAAATACTTTAATGCATACCAATAAGATAAATTTTCCAAGATGATGTACAAGAGGCAATCTTATCAGTTTAATAGCAATCTCTTCCAGACAAGGATCATGGGGTATTTTGTATGGACTCCATCCCCATCCTCCATCAGTCATTAGTTTAAGATAAACTATATATACACACTATACTGCAAACTAAGCTTTGTGTATGTAAAAAAATTAAAAAAATGATAAAAAGGTTAAATGTATAAATCCTAAACCTCATACATTTGATTTATGATGCGAGAAATGAATTCTACTAGTGGTCCTACTATGGTTGGTGTGTGTGACAAATCTACCCTCTTTATGTAATTAGATTGTATAAAAGATATATTATATATATATCTTAAGTTAAATGTTTTTCTTTTTAGGAAGTGGTTGGTGTTGCTTACAGTAGTGAACCATTTGCAGTAACTGTTGGTAGTTTTGGGAATGTTGTGAAATGGGATCTTAATACAAATATTGCTAAAAATTATAATAATTTCCTCAAAACTTTTAAACCAAGTTGTGTTGCTTGCTCACCTCACATTCCATTAAATGTAGCCATCGGTACCAAACAAGGAGTCATTTTTGTTTTAGATTTAAATAGTAAGTTCATTTTTGTCATATTATTGAACAATTATTATTAGGCTAAAATACATGCATCACTGAGCTGGCCCAGGGGAAACCTGAATGTTAATCAAAGATTGTCGGTTCAAAATCAGGCAAGCAACACTATATTTATTTATTATAACACTATATTTTATATATTTCATATGATTAATTTTATTTATAAATCATGCTCGGTGAAGGAAAACATTAGAAACAAGTTAAACACTATGGTGAGAAGTCAATTGATCAACAAACCATCCTTAAGGATGTTTGCCTGGCTATTACATTTGACAAGCCCTCTTTCTAGTTGTGTTGTTATATGGGATAACAAATAATAAAAATCTAAAGTCGAAGTAAAAGAAATAATTAATCTATTTGAATTTCTATTTGTACTTAGTAAACATGATTAATATACAGGTAAGCTAAGCTAACAACTAAGAACTCATTAATTTTTAGATCATGGGAAAATCATATACAAAATTAGAGGGCAGGACGATGAAGTTATCAATATATCATGGTGTCCACAATATAAAATCATAATCAGAAGATCTTTCGATGCTTCTTCAATAAAGAAATCTACTGCAACAGAGAGATTAGAAAAGATAAAATCAGAAGTTGAAAAAGCTGATGTAAATTTAAACAATTCAGCTATTGCCAAGAACCTACCAGAAGACAGTTTCGATGACACAATTGTTCAGGAAGATGATATGTTTGATATATACAAAGATCACGAAGCAGATGAGTTTGGTCACAAAAAGTTTGAACCAAAAAATATAATAGTTAAAGTTAAAGAAGAGAAGGAGAGTGAGGACTTTTTAACAGAATGTCTAAAGCTCAAAGAAGATATATTAAAAAAGAAAAGTGAACTGGAACCAACAATAGCTAATCTGGTTGATGCTTTAGATAAAACACATGTAGATAGTGATATTTCAGATTCAGAAGAAAAAGAGAATGATACTAAAGAATCACCTTCAGGGGATGAAAAAGAAACGCAAACAAAACTATTAGGTGATTCTACCATACACACATACAGACATCTTTTAGCAACTATTGGAAAATATGGGTAAGTAAAAAAAAACCTATTTTTTTTTCTTTCCAGTATATGCATATATTACTAATTCAGCAATTATTTTCAGTGGCGTCCGGATATGGTCTAAAACAGGCAAAATTGTGGGTAGCTGTGCTGTACCAAATTCAGTAAATAAGAATCAGAGAAATAAGAGACCGAATCCAAATTCAAACTCCTTATTGTGGTACAAACCTGATGTTCTCCTTATTGCTGATGGAAAGAGTCAGCTATTGCAGTGTAATCCATTAAAAGTTGACTGGTAATAATAAAATTTCCATGTATTTTAATATAACACTCGCTGATATAACAAATTTCTTTGAGATCAAATATTATGAAATGGATTTATAGGAATTGAAGAATTTACATAGTTTTGATATGACAAAACCGTTTTTAACTAAATACAACATAGTTAGTAGTATAAAACAGTATGTTAAATCTTTTACAATAATAAATAAAATTATAACACCAATACCGTATGTTCATGTGAACACAACAATACCAAGTTCTGCTTTATTGCGGTAGAATATCTGATGAGTGGGTTGTACCAACTCAGACAGCTCGCACGAAGCCCTACCACCAGTAAACTTCTTTTGCCATTTCAAAAAGGCTTCCATTGATTAATATATATACCTATTCAGCTATCACCACAGTTGGTGATCACCTTAATTTAGTTGATTTCTACATGCTACTTCGCGATCTTTTTATTGTACTCTTAAATTGTTTTGGGTCTTTTTCAATTAAAAGCAAAAGTTTAAATAGTTTATGACCATACTATGTCAATGTCACGTTCCAAGCCATTTCATATTTTAGGATGTGTCTGAAATATTATTTGTCCGGAGATATTATATACTTGTTACATTCACCGAATACAATATATCTTTCCAGTAAGAACAAACTTGAGTGGAGTGTGCTGCACACTTTCCATAAACGCGGCTTATTTTGTATCGCGACAGATGCTCCGCGCGTTCAGTCGGAGGATCAGCCAAGCGATCGGTCACAGGACGATTGGAAAGTATGGACGGTCGCGCAGGATCGGAATATGGTGTGTTATTCTTTTGAGAAAAAACAAAAACTTGCCACGTACAATACATGTGGAAATTTTATATATACGTTGCAAAGTTGTCCGTATGATGCGAAAAAGTAAGTGTACCCTAATGTAATTCTTTGTTTTTTCAAATTAAGAATCATTATCATTCCATAATAGCCTGTTAATGTCCCACTGCTGGGCTGAAGCCCTCCTCTCTCTTTTTGAGGAGAGGGTTTGGAGCTTATTCCACCACATTGGTCCAGTGCTGGTTGTTAGAATACAAATGTGGCAGAATTTCAGTGAAATAGACACATGCAGGTTTCCCCACGATGTTTTCCTTCACCGTAAAGCATAAGATGAATTATAATCACAAATTAAGCCCATGAAAATTCAGTGGTGCTTGCCTGGGTTTGAACCCACGATCATCGGTTAAGATTCACGGCATTTTAAAAAGTAACTTTTAGTATTGTTTTGTAATAAATTAATTTATTTAATTGTATTTCCAGAATAGCAGTGAGTGTAGGGGATGGCGCTGTACGTGTGTGGGAATCTGATTTATGCGAGGAGGATGGATTAAAACTGTCTTTAGAAAATGTTTTGTTATTTTGGCGGAACGTCCAGGGAAAAGTGTTAACTTCTATGTGGCATCCGACTAAGGAAAACTTATTAGCATTCGCTACAGCTGAATCGAGGGTAACTGTTAAAATTGTAAATGACATATTCATTGTGGATGATTAGTTCACTCAAATCATTCACATTTAAATCAATAATGACAGAAATAGTTACATCTTTGCTATGCTATGTTTAACTAAACGGCAGCTATGAAACGTTTTAAAGTAGGGTCATATATCTTTTGACATGTACACATTATTAAAAAGAGACTTGATGAATTTATTGTCTCTTTATATAATAATATACTGGGAAAATTTTCACACACGGCCATCTGATCTCAAATTAAGCTTGTACTATGGAAACCAGACAACTGATATACTACATATACTATTTTTCTTTTGTAAATACATACTTATATAGATAATTTCTTTCTCGTAGAATTCCACACATCTCAGCTTATATTCTAATGCCAATAGGACGAAAAAAAAAAACACAACAAACCTTAGATTTACATATTCCATGTGATTTGCTATTAGCTCTGCTTTGTTGCACTATGCTGTCTGCTATACTATACTATATTAAACAAGGTCTTGTTTTTCCACTTTACCTATAGCACTTTTCTATTTAACTACTTATAAATTAATAAAATAAAGCCGAGATGGTCGATGCCGATGATGGATGATGATCGTGGGTTCAAACCCGGACAAGCACCACTGAATTTTCATGTGCTTAATTTGTGTTTATAATTCATCTCGTGCTTAACGGTGAAGGAAAACATCGTGAGGAAACCTGCATGTGTCTAATTTCATTGAAATTCTGCCACATGTGTATTCTACCAACCCGCATTGGAGCAGCGTGGTGGAATAAGCTCCACAACCTTCTCCTCAAAAGGGAGAGGAGGCCTTAGCCCAGCAGTGGGACATTAACAGGCTGTTACTGTACATATAAATTTAATTTTACATCAAAGGTTCTGATAAAATTTGAACACACCAATTCAATGACAGTTGTTTATTTCATTTTACAACACTTGGCATATAAATAGATATCACCACCTGTGATAGTGGTGAACTTAACTATATATCATCTCATGTAATGTCCTCGGTGAACTACCTAACAACTTAATATACCTAACAATATAATACATATGTATTATATATACCTAACAATATAATACATATGTATTATATTGTTAGGTATATAACATGTTATATACACAGCATTTGTGCTGTTGATTTATCATGTTTATGTTTTTGGTCGCAATTTTTTTATATATTTATTTTTAATGTGTGATATTTTGTCATAATAACGTTTCTTCATATAATATATCGATACAACTGTCGACTCAGAATATAAACTATTATCATACATTACAACATACATATATAAAGTTTGTTCGTGTTAGCAAGTAAGTTAAAAATATACTCTTTGAATTTAATATAAATAAGAAAAAAATTAACACTTCCAGTCAAGGAATATTCTGTTTGTATCTGGCTTCTTTTTTTTCTAATAAATATAAATCAAGTATTATTAGATTGAATGCATGAATGGAAAATCCACATAGAGGCCCTATGTGGCTTTTCCTGGATCATATCTATGTCATATCAAAATAATAAAAACTTATAATTATATGATCGATTTTGGTTTAATTGCACCTATAGTAAAATATTCTAAACTTAATGCTATAAAACATTAATAATTGTTATTGTTTATTCTAGATTGGTATAATAGATTCAAGTAAATGTGAACGACCTGCCAAAAATTTATTACCGGGTGTTGGCGGGGCAATATATTCTCTAAGTTGGGGAGACGAGTTTGATCTGTATGCTTGTGGTAGCGGTAATTTGGTGTTGTATCACACTGACGAGCCTGAACAAGGTATGTTTAAGTTGTGACATTTCGTATTGAATAAGACTGAGAATACTGGTGGTAGAGCTTTGTGCAAGCTCGTCTGGGTAGGTACCATCCACTCATCAGATGTTCTACCGCAAAACAGCAGTACTTGGTATTGTTGTGTTCCGGTTTGAAGGGTGTGTGAGCCAGTGTAATTACAGGCACAAGGGACATAACAACTTAGTTTTCAAGGTTGGTGGCGCATTGGTGATGTAAGTGATGGTTAAAATTTCTTACAATGCCAATGTCTATGGGCGTTGGTGACCACTTACCATCAGGTGACCCATATGCTCGTCCGCCTTCCTATTCTATTAAAAAAAAAGACGTACAGAACATTTTGGCTATAATTAAGTAAATGATATCATATTAAGTTATTTTCGTTTTTTCGATCTCAAAATATACGATGAAGAAGCTGAATTTGTTTTCTAATTAAAAATATTATAAATCAGACTCCCTATGACCTAAATATGATAAATAAATATACAATAATATTTATATTATATAAGTGTAACTCCCCATTCCAGCTCCAGAAGCAATAGAGGTAGAGTTTGAAGGTAAAAAGTTTCAATTCAGCTCAGTGGTTTGGTATCCGATGGGTCTGGTGTGTGGTAGTTGTAATGGCGCCGTTGCTGTTCTGAACCCGGTAACCCATGAGCTTGTCACTGTGGCCTATGTTTTCAGGTAACTTAAGTTTGTTTTTTTTTTTTTTAATTATTTAATGAAAAAATTTTTTATAGCTCTGTGACCTGACATCTTACTAAGCCCTTTCTTTGGACAGAGTAATTGGACATCTTTTTTGTTAACCCCAATGCCTGATGCAGTCAATCACTCAATAATATATTTAAAACTTTATAAAACGAATAAATCATTTTTTTCAGCAAAATGATTCACATTACCGCTTGGCATCCACAACAGACGTCTAGTTCTAGTGAAGAATCTCCATACAAAAATTTAATAGCTGTTTCATCATTGGATAAGGAAAGCTTTATCGCTGTACTCGAATATACTGACAAAGGAGGTATGAGATATGCTAAAAGCATTACAAATATAATTCCTACTCACGCAATTATTTTGTTATGGCAGAAAGTAAAATTCCTACTTATAATAATTATAGCTAAGCATACTGTTGAAGGCTTAACTTACCATCAATGGAAAACTACAAATTGAGATCAATTATTTGATGTGTAAAATTAAATATTTTTGGGTCTCATATTTAGAGCTGGAACTATTTCCAATGTGGAACATTTACAGGCTGAATATATCGAACATTGAAAGTAGTAAAATATTCTGTAACGATATACTATAATATTAATAGAAATAATTACAAATTAATTTATGTATCATTAGTTACATGAGCATGGAATTTAAAAATGCATTTATTAGTATTTATAAATATTATGTGAGGTGAACATAGCTTGAATATATGTCACACATTCTAGTTTGTGTTGTGTAGGCGGATGTGTTCACAAAACACCAAAATAAATCCCTATGATAAAAAAGTCAATATAAATTAAAAAAAGCTACATTTAAAATGAAGCTAATACTAGAAGCTATAATTTAAAGCTTTGCTTATTCCTGCCAATTTTTTGATCGTACATTATTTTAATTTTCAGATGGTCCTAAACTACATCCTTGGAAAAATCTCAATGGTCACCTGGAACCAGTATGCCAAGTGTCATGGAATCCACACAAGGATGGTCTTCTTTTGTCCACTTCATACGATAGCACAGTCCGAGTGAGTTTCTTTATTTTATCGTATGAATAATGCCAAACTTTTATGTTCTCATTATAGCTCATCGCTGCTCCAAGCTTTTGGCAAATGCTTGGAGCTTATTATGCAACCCTGTTCCAGGTGATTAGCCTGATTTTTATTACTGATAAAAATTATAAATAATGTGTTGTTATTATTAAACAGGGACAAAATATTAATATAGTTTTTTTATGTTATTATTAATTACCAATGTTATCTCTAAAAAAATTTGATTCCATAAATATTTTTTAACGGTTTGTTAATTTTAATTAGAATAAAAAACAATAAAATTATATTACTGTTTGCACTAGGTATGGGATGTACCGGAAGGCAAATGTATCGCCATTTTCAATGGGCACTATAATGCTTCGTTTTGTGCATGCTGGAGTGCGTTTCCACAACTTCCGTCTACTATAATGTCTGGTGGAGCGGATTGCTGTTTAAGACTGTGGAAGTATGAAAACTATCCACCGGAAGCTTATTCAGGTCAGTAGTGTAAAAAATTGGGAAATTACTAATTTTGGCAACCTAATATTCTTAATTTATATATATAAATAAATAGATAAAAAATAATATTAAAAAGAATAAACTTAGGTCGCAGCTACATATTTTCAAGGCCGCTATAACTTCCAAATACATTGTTCAACCTTAGAAATCTTTAGTTTTTAAGTTATATTTTGTTCAGTAGAATGGGCGGTTTAACTATCTAGTCGTCACAGTTATCATTCAACTTGAAATTAATTTAAATTGTTAATTAAGTCAACCTTAAATCATACACGATGAAAGCTTTATTTTAGTGGGTGTGCAAAATGAAAAAAAAAAGATATACACGTATATGTAAATAGCTATGCTATACAAGTACTAAGTATTCTTTGACTAACAATGTGTACTAATTATGTTTAAAGAAATCAACCATGAAATAACGTTAAAAGAGAAAAGGAAAGAGAGGAAAGAGAAAAAAAAAGAAGAAAAGAAATCAGCAGAAATAGCAGCAGAAGAAAAAAGTACTGATGATGAATTAACAGACGGACTAATCGCAACAAATGTGGATGTTAATGCGAGAACAAAAGTGTCAAAACGATTCCTGCTACCAACGATACATCGACAAATGACTCTCTGTACCACAATACAAACTGTTCAAAAGTTTGCGGAAAAATTTATTTTACAATCTGATAATGTACAATCAAATGTTGAATTGCAATCACCCGATCAATGTGAAGGGAAAAGTGAATTGAATGTTGTCAAAGAGGAGAAAGTTGAGGATGTAGATTTCACTAATATGTTTGGTAGCACAAACGATATCAACAATCTGCTTGATATGGAGAGTGAGTGGTTTTTAATACATATTTCTTTAACGTATTTTTTTTTATTATAGAATAAGAAGGCGGCCGAGTATATGGGCCACCTGATGGTAAGTGGTCATCAATGCCCATAGACATTGCATTGTAAGAAATGTTAACCATCGCTTACATCACCAATGCGCCACCAACCTTGGGAACTAAGATGTTATGTCCCTTGTGCCTGTAATTACACTGGCTCACTCACCCTTCAAACCAGAACACAACAATATCAAGTACTGCTGTTTTGCGGTAGAATATCTGATGTGTGGGTGGTACCTACCCAGACGAGCTTGCACAAAGCTCTACCACCAGTGAAAATTACTATTTTATGGTATGAAGTTGCAAATGCAACCCTATGTTATTACAATAAGGATCTTGTTAACAACAATCCCAGAATCCAGATCCCACAATTCTTTACATATATCCTATTATCACAACTTGTGAACATGTTGTTTATTAAATATATATTACTCAGCTCAATCACCAAACAAATTATTATCCTTTTTAATATAAAAGTGTCATATCACTTCACACTTTTTATTAGCTTTATATATACACTCGTATATTGTCCATGTACTTAGTTATCCATAAGTTTCGTTAAATATTTGTTATTATAATATTGTATCTATTACATTATATTATTCTATTTAAAGAAAAATTCTTATTTTTATATATTTTTTGCTAAATAAAAATATTATTATGTTACCTTAAATATGTTGACATAAGTTATTTTGTAATAATTTCAGTGCGAAAACACATTGAGAATGACAGATTCGAGGCAATGATTATGTTATCGATGTTCCGCGGTCATATCGACTCGATGATCCAGTTGGCGACGCAGAGGGACGCACTCTGTCCGTTTCTGGTCAGCCTGTCGCCGTGTGTGTCCTTCAAGTGAGTTCACAAACATCTAAGACAGGACTACGTCTCACGGGACAATAATAAATAAGGGATCGTCCATTTATCACGTGAGGCTTGAAAGGGTTCGGAAAAAAGGGGGACTACCCCCCTTTTTTCTCTAAAACCTTACCACAGAGGGGGTTTAAAATATGCTGAAAATCATCACGTGATTAATAGACGACACCAAACTTGCTGTTCCAAGCAGTATCACCCGTGCTAGATAAAATATACTCTATAACTGATTTATAAAACATTATTATTTTTTATTTTTAAGCTATAAATTGTTAATTCGTTATTATTTTTTATTTCATGTGTGAAATGTTTTTTTTTTCGTACGCAGATATTGGAAAACTGTAACACAGCTGTATTTGGCTCAAATTGAAAGGCTTATAGCTAAATCAGAACAAAAAAAGTTATGGGGTGAGTATAAAATAACTTTGCTTGCTGGTTCAAGTACACAAAAAGAAATGTTTTATAATCGATCATTTTATAAATATTCAATATGCAATGTTTTATTGAAGTTTAATTTATAAAAAAATACTCTAAACGAACCCATACAAGAAATAAAGAAATTATTCGTCAATTTATATTTTATAAAATAAATATTTATTTATTGAGCCAATAATTTGTATAAATATGAAAATGAGATTCATATATTTGTCCTGTATTGTTGTTGTATAAAATATTGTCATTTGTTTTCAATCAAATGAAAGAATCCCCTGTACAATATTGAACATTTCTTTGTCGTTCATTTCCAGAAAATAGGCACTACGGCGGTCAAATTTACCGAAAAGTGGCGCTACTGCTTAGCATACACGACGTGAAGGGTGCTGTTACAGCACTTACGGACGCTAAGCTATACAAGGAGGCCTACATACTTTCTAAGGCTAGGTATTTTATTGCCTTTAAATGTATTTATTAATTAAAATAAAAACACTTTTAAGATACATTTTTGATTTTATCTATAAAGATTCCTTATAAAGTTGTTATTAATTTCATAGTAGTTTACATCACAATATCACATCACATACATTACAATCTGCATTATTGTATAATTATATTGAAAATTTCAATCGTTTCAGGCATATGGATAGTATAGCTGAGGAAACATTAAAAATGTGGACGGCAGAGTGTTCATACTCAGGATATATAAACATGACTGCTATTTGGTAATTACATTTTTAACTGATATAATTAGTATGGTAAATTATATAACATTTTCAATGAATGTGATTTTAAAGCTAAAAACAGACTTCGGTATAAGACACTAAATGTAAATACTCCTAGTCTAGATTCAATATAACGGTTGGAGAACTGGCCACTTAATTTACGGTACTGCTTAATTGACATGAACAGTAGATAATTAAATATCTTATTTCTAAATGTTTCACTCTGAATCGTAATCCACCTAAAGTGATTTCCTTACTGGATCGTCGTACAATGCGAGATCAAAGTTTTTTATTTAAAATAATTCATAACTTGAATGATAGTCCATATCTTTTAAGCAAAATTCACTTTAGATGTAAAAAAGTGAACACACGCAATAGTGCTTTATTCCATTTACCCTCCACTCGAACCAATTATGCTCAAAATGAATTTATATATCGCTCTTGTAAGCGCTACAATAGGAAGTTTATTGACTTTGACATGTTTTCTTGTACGTTCAATACATTTAAAAAAAGAGTTTGTGTGCATTTGTCAACTTAGTCAATGTTTTTATTTTATCTATTTAGTTTTTATTATATATATATATATATATATATATATATATATATATATATATATATATATATATATATATATATATATATATATATATTGTTTTGCTGTTGTTAACTGTTTAAATCTTCATAATTATTATTTATCATTTACAAAATTGCTCGTTTACTACATGAATTAGTTTTAAGTGGAAACTTGATTGGTGTGTGAACGAGTTAATCTGTTGTATAATGTATGTGGTGTATACTGTATGTTTCACAAATATAATAAAAATAATGTTTAAGACGATAGAAATTCAATAGTTTATCTTTCATACATTCTATATTTTATCACATATCACTGTCACGCTGTTCCACTTGTTACACTCTACACTTGTTACACTCACCTCTGTTACATTTACACTCATCCTTAATCAACCTTTTTAAACACGCGATCTAACACTTTCGTAACAATACAATATTCTTTCTTTATTTTCCAGTTACCTTGGCTTAGGAGATGTGTACAATGCAGCTGTGACTTTAGCTAAGTCAAATGATCAAGAGACTCTCAGTTTAGCCGCAAAGCTCGCTAAGGTCGCTGGACAACCGACATACGCTAACCACATTGAAGATAAACGATCTCAAATCCAAAGCGAAACGCAGGAAAAAGAAGCCGAGGATTTAAAAACACTGCCTTTTAAAATAGATCTGTTGATGAAAAATGTCGAAATAACAAATGAAAATGATATTAAGTCCAATGAAGAGTAACAAATTATAACAAGGCGTATGCATGCATGTTAGAAAATTATTTTACTAAAATATTGTTTATTAGTTAATGTGATCTTACTAAATTCTTAATTAAATTAGAATTTTATTTAGAAGATCATTAAACGTTATAAGAGTATTTTTTTAGTTAAATATTCCACATGGATTTGTTTTAAAAACAATTTCACTCAAGTATAAACAAAAACATATATTAATAGGACAAAATGTGTTGTACTTCTATTTAAATACTTCCTACTTTGATGTGTCAAAATTGTTATTTTTTAACTTAAGATTACCAATTGTTACGTGCATTCTTTAACTACTAACCAGTCACTTGTTATTATTTGTATTTAAGAGTATGTTTTTTTTTTAAATAAAAGATGTACGTTTTTTTATTCGTATTTTGCTTACGTTTCGCAATGTTGCGCAACGTTTAACAAACACAAAATTTACTTATTTTTAAGTTGTCTTTAATCTTTATTTATTTAATACAAATATATTTAATATATATATATTTATAAAAAAAATGTTTGGCAGACTGGCAAATAGGCCACCTGATGGTGAGAAGTCATCTCTTTTTTTTGACTCTGGAAAAACGCATATAAACGCCAAACCCGTTATAATTATATTATGTAACTAGCCCGCGGTTTCACCCGCGTGTAACTTAAAGAAATCACTAATAGACTTATAATATTTCAGTATATACAACATTTTTAGTTTTATTTTCGTGAGGATTCGTATTTATTGGTGTACGCCATACCCGGATCTAGATAGGGAAACATACAATTGGCCATGAGAAAAATTCCCTTAAATCTGTTCCGACACACTTGAATGTGTTTTTTTTTTTATATGCCCCGGGATGGCAAATGACTCCACTCCACCTTATGGTAAGTGGTAGTAGAGTCCAAACGCGACGACGGCCAGTACAGTCGGGAAGAATGTTCTGTACTAGCCGTCCCCGCCTTGCCGGCCCGCAAGATGCCTCTTCACGCCTCGTTTGTAGGAACCCGGATTGTAAGAGGAGGGGAACACGTGAGCTGGTAAGGAATTCCATTTTTTGATAGTGTGACAAAGAAAGGAGTTGCCAAATTTCTTTGTGCGCGATGGAACTGATGTCACAGTTAGGCGGTGACATCGAGAACCAGCTCGCGTGGACTTAAGAAGGAAGGGGGAAGCAGGAATTAGAGAGAATAATTCCTCAGAGCACTCGCCGTGAAACAGTCAATTGTAAAGGTTCAAGGGTGTTTGTGACCTTTACGTCGCCAATAATGTTCCCCTGTGCTTTTTTTATTGTGACTGCAAATGATACCTTCACAGAAAATTGTGTCCTTTTAAATCTGAAAGATAAAAATCTGTGTATTTTAAAAACAAGTACTTATTATCAACTAACCGTAAAAGTATAAATTTAACAAAACAATGAGAAAAATATATGCGGCGACAAAACGAAATATCTATCTATGACCTATAAACTTACAAAGATATTTATAAACCGAAAACAAATAAGTATGAGTATTTTCAAACAACCTGTTGAAATATGTCAAAACTATAAAAAGTTATAAAATGTTCATAAAACGACGACGAAAATTTGATTACCATACAAAAGGTTATAGTGAGTCAATCTAAAAAGATAGACCTATGCTATCGCAGACTTTTTTTAGAAATTTTCAAGAGAACCAATTCCGTCATACATGATTGTTGTGTAACTTTAACGCAGCGCACGCAAAGGAAGCTCTGAAGTTATAAATTTTCCCCGTTTTTGCGACATTTTCCATTCAGGACATTTCTTGCTTCTTACTTTAAAATCACAGACTCATATAACATTAATCCTTTACCTATACTTAAGCGCGAGCGAAGCCGTGGGCAAAAGGTAGTTAAACGTATAGTATGGAAAAACAACAGAAATGTGTGTTATATTTATTGTTATACATTTTTAATCAGTTATATTAAAAAAAAATTTTAATAAGCCACTTCCCTAACAACATATATTGCAAACATATACAGACAAAGTTTTACAGATTTTCCCTGTTACCAAGGAGCGCCGTGCGTCTCCGACATAACTGCGTTCGCTTCATATACGCACATATAACGCACTTTTAACTGCAACATAAGCTGAACCCTATTTAATATGATTGATCATCTGAACTCAACTTACATCGCAATAGTCTAAATCTCTGAAACTCAATTTTTTAACTTTGTTTCGTTCCTATAAACTTTTAATCTTCATTATTTTAAAGATTATCATTTATAGGCAACTAAAGTTTTAGCCAATTCAACTGAACAGTTATTTGATAGCATTTTTAAAGATTAAATGTTCGACAGGATTCTTTAAATTGACATAACTTTTTTACTTATACACCGATTAAAATAAAACAAACACTAAATTTTAAGTGAAGTTTGCCATAATACCCCCGGCCCCCGATAATAGTTTTACTCATATATCTTCTATGTGCAGACAAATCAGGTACACTTTTATTATAAATATAGATTACTTATGGCTATTGCAAAATATGGCCAAGAGCGTAGTAGACAAGAGCGTAGTTCGCAAGGCATTTTTTATACTTTATTAAAATATTTTAATAAATTTAGTACAAGTTTTTAAGCAATTTTCGCAACTGTGCCAAATTAAAAAACCAAGTCAGAACTTGAATTAAAAATGTCAATTCTAATTTTCAATGCTTCTCTGAAACATTAACGCCTTTATTAGTGTTTAATATTAAATTAAACAAAATTATTACCAAAATATTTTCATAAAAATTGGCTTGGATCAAATGATTATTATTCAATTTTTATAAAATGTTGTTTTATAAAGTATTCAATTTAAAATATGTCAAAAAAACAAAGGAAAGAAAAGAAATAAAACAAGTTTTCATTCAACAGTCAATCATTATTCATTTAAATCAATCAGCGCAGGCACCATTCATTTAAAACAAATTAATTATATTCTTATTAATAAAAAATGTTAAGGCAAATAATACACGTGCTTTATCTTATTTTGGCATAGCTTTGTGCATGGTTACAGCGTAATAGTTAAATAATATTTAATTTATTAATAATTTTACAACCATTTTTTTAATTATTAAAAAAAAAAAAAATTATTGCCATGATAAAGTAAGAACAGCGTCTAAGATCTTAAACGATTTTCTATAGGTACTTTGTTAGTTATAGTGCTACTAACTAAACTTGGACGTTAGGCTTTGTAAGCTATAAATTTACAATCTAATCAAATATTATACAATTTCGAAAACTTATATTTAGTTATTAATCAGGCACCAGTTTCAATAAGTACATTTCAAAATTATACAAGTATAATCTGTGTTTCAAAATGGCACCCGGGTCATGTAAAAATTGAAATAAAAAAACATATTTAAATCCAGTCACATTTGGATACGTTATTGATGAGTATATTTTAAAACAAACCAAACATTTTAACTGAATATATCCTTGCTTATTTTACAAATATACTGCTACAAATGTGTAATATTACAGTAATTAACTTTTTTACAGATAAGTAGCATAAAGTATCTCATACATAAAATAGTGTCATGTTTTGCTGAAACTGCTTTTTGCACCTAACTTCTCTCTTTGGTTCTCACGAAATGTTAGATAACTCTATATATGAATACTCACCAATATCGACCTTACTACATTAGTAATAAATGCTTATGGAATGTCTTCATAGCATTTCAGTCTTTTATTGAGGATTTAACCTTTCGTATAGAATCAACTTATATAATGCAAAAGTAAATTAAATCTTCAATGGAATTACAAAAATAAACGATCCTTAATAGATCTTTAAAAATTTAAAAACAAAAAAACCAGCTTTTTGTTATTACAAATTTAAACAATGAGATAAAATTGAGTATTAAATTATATTATTAAAAGTTCGTTTCAATTGTTCATGGGATCCTCGTTTTCTCTGTTAGCGTCAATCTTCCCGCGTTTCTTACAAATGGTAACTAATTTCGCGTTTATCTTCTTTAGTTTTTGATTCTCTTTCATAACATCGGTTAATTGTTGGTTCTGTAATACATACATACGACTAATTAGTTTTCGCATTAATTCAAAACAAAGCGTAGATTTGCTGGAGAACTCCCTAACTGTGTGAAGTAAAATTGTTTATTTGTTCGTTTAAACATAAAAACCTGTATAATTGCATGTAACCTTTTAAGCAGATCAAATTGTAAAATCCATTAATCAAATAAAAAAAAACATAATATTATGATAGGTTAAATTAAGAATAGTTGACAACAGCGAGAAAAAAAAAAAAAAGAATAGTTGACAATGTTGATTTAAAACCGACGGATTAAAGTGAAAAAAAAAATAAGTTTTTGTCAGGTTTCTTGTTATGATTATTAATAAGCAATAATAATACGTTATGCTGGTGCTAAGACAATATACGCGCTAGTAGACTAGAATAACGGACAGTTAGAACTGTTCGTTATTCTATTCGACATCCAAAGTGTATTCTTTGTATGGCTGTTTTAGTTTGAAGAGAGTTTTAGGATTGATATATCATGTCAATCTATAATAAGGAGTTACCAGCTATTATAAGGTAGTCAATTTGGGTATATTTCTACTGTAAATAAAAAAAAGACAATAATATAAGAAAGTTTACCTGGATAATCGCACTTCCTGTGGCTACATAAAGCGGATTGGCCGAAGCTGTCAGTAGCTGACGTTCTAATGCAGCTTTCTGTTGGGATAACTTATCCAAAGCCTGTGAAATTAATTATAATCGCAATGAATCATCAAAACATGACACATGAACTTTAATTTTATCGTGTTGATAAAAATATTTGCAAGTGCAGTAATATGTAAATATCTTAACGAGTTATGTAATAATAATTACAGTGCGAAAGTTTTAGTCAAATTTTGTTTACCGATTTAAGACGTCTCATCTCTGCGTGCGTTTCTTCCACCGGCCGTAGTGAAGGAGAATTTTCAACATGGTATCGTAAAAGTAAGTCTGAAAACATATAATTGTGACCTTTAATATATTTTTTTTAATTCTCTCTAAGAGTATGTCCAGAAGTATCGAGCTACATTTTGTACATTATTATGATAATGATATCAAACAAATTAATGAACTAACGATAAATGTTACTTTTCAATATGGCAGCTATCGTATATAAGGCCTACCCTATAGCCATAGTATTTATAGTCTTTATATCTATTTATAAATAATATTTATATTCCTTATCTGATCTTTTCAATATTCCGTAGGCGTCCTAAGGACGTCCTTATCGCCCCCGATGATAAGATTACATCGGCCAATATCATCACGCTAGGTACACACACACCGATCCCGACGGGGTCGACGACCTTCATTCGTTACAACCCGTCGACGCTTAGGCGTATGACGGCGTTTAAAATGCACACGTCCCTCCCCCCTGACTTCAACGGCGTTCTAAGCCGAGGTCCGGCCTCACAAGAGGCGCCCTTAGGACGTCCGTTTCTCTTAAGCCCCTTGTGTGGCTCCTAACATCCTACTTGAGTTCAACTCAAAAAAAAAAAAAAATGATTACCGTCGTCGGTGAGTGTGGCGGCGTCAATAAGCGAAATGCTCGAGGTGCGATTCTTGTCGTGATGATTCTGTCGCTTCTTACGGACGGAATGCGTTATATTACTTAAGTCTTGGTACTCTTGTAATTTCAACTGTAACATAAATACAGAAAATAATTATTATAACAGTTTGTTTCATGACGTGCACCTATTAAAAATGAAATCATCGCATAGAATAAATTCCATTTATTTATCTATATAGGTACAAAACAGAATATAATCAGGACATATATTAAAATTTATATAAAACGTTATAAATAATCTAAGTAAACATTGTTAGTTTTATTATTTTAATAATCGTGTGTCACGTTTTGTACAACATTTGCCTTAAAACCTTGGCATTGTAACTAGTATAGGATGAGATCAGAAAATCGTAAAGTTATTGAAAATATGGTTTTTATGTTTATGGTTATTATATATACATTATGGTTTTTATATATACGTATACATATGTCCAACTGCTGGGCTAAGCGTCTACAAAGTTTGAGGATGAGAAGATTTATAGACTATACTAACTGAAAAAAAAAGTTAAAGTCAATAGGTTAATATACCTCTAAAGCAATTTTCGCTTCCTTCAACTTCCGGCATTGTTCGTCCCTCTCTCGCAAGTACTCCGCGCAGGTTTCACACTCATCGTCGAGCTCCTTGTATTTCACCTTCAACTCTTCCAATTCTTGTTTGCAAGCTGATAGCTCAGCTTTCATAGCTTCCAATTCCTTACTGAAATTATAGAAACAATTTATAAAATTAATCCTGGTATTTATATAAATTAATACTGGTGGTAGAGCTTTGTGCAAGCTTGTCTGGGTAGGTACCACCCACTCATCAGATATTCAGATATCCGCAAAACAGCAGTACTTGGTATTGTTGTGTTCCGGTTTGAAGGGTGAGTGAGCCAGTGTAATTACAGGCACAGGGAACATAGCATCTTAGTTCTCAAGGTTGGTGGCGCATTGGTGATGTAAGCGACGGTTAACATTTCTTACAATGTCTATGGACGTTGGTGACCACTTACCATCAGGTCGCCCATATGCTCGTCCGCCTTACTATTCTATAAAAAAAAAACTTACCAGATTTCTTTACAAGATTTATCAAGTTTAGGAACTGTAACCTGAACTGTTATCATTTTTAACAATTTAAATTTTTTTAATTACTTTACTTGTACAGAGGAAATATATTATACCGACCACATCTTATTTGCGTTATCTAAAGATAAATATTTTACGGTTTATATAAAGCAAAAATAAATATACAAACTGGTATATTTATAATTGAGAAGAATTTTATGTAAGCGAAAATTTTCTGACAACAACAACAATTTCATTTTTGAATTTAGAATCTCATAAAAATTATATCTTTTTGAGAAATATCTTTCTCCCATAAATAATTATCTCATTTTGCGTGTACCTGTCTTTTACGTTATTTTTCTCTAAAGCTTTTTGCATCTTGGCCATGGTTTTCTTCAATTCTTGTTTGTTGAAACGAAGCTCTTCCACGGTTTTCATTAATTTCTTATTCTTTTCTACCTCCATGTTATAAGACATTCTGTCCACGACAATGGAATGAAGATTTACCCAATCTGTGAATTTCACTTTTATTAGTTTTGAAAGCAGATAATATTTTTCATACAATTAAAAAATTGAAAACATTTAAATGAATGACAATGCTTAATTTTTTTTTACATATTTACTTAGATAGTTATATTTTTATTAAGTGTTGAGGTTTTTAATCATTGTTAATCACATAAGCTTTGTTTGGGCTGAATATGCTGAGATATTGGCCTTAAAAATAAACATAATAAACACATCTTATTTCACCGAATCACCAATTGGTGATTATAGTAAAACAAAATTAATAACAAAAAAAAAAAAAAAATTGGAAAATAATGATTCAAATAAGTATAATTTGATCACACTATTACCTTCATCAGTTTTAACTGAGGCATTCACTACATTTTTTTTAATGTTTGTAGTATTATCACTTGGATTGCTATTTGTTAATTTTTCTTTTAATTCAGCGACAGTTTTCTGAAACAAATACAAAAAATTAAAACAATTACAATACTAATAAAATAATTATGTCTTGAGTTCCTTTTTTATTAAATAATACTCATAATAAGTCAACAAAAATACCTCTAGAGCAAGTTTTTCCTTCTTTAACCGTAGACACTGTTCGTCTCGTTCTTTCAAATATTCAGCACATGTCTCGCACTCTTCGTCTAACTCTCTGTATTTATCCTTTAGTTCTTCCAGCTCTTGCTGACAGCTTGAAAGCTGCTTCCTTAGTTGGATTACTTCACTGGAAATTAGTATACTTTTTATATTTGTATTAGGAGAATAGAAATTACATAAATATTATTGTTTATTTGATTACAAAAGTAAGTCAAATTAGGAAAGTATATATAATTGCTTTATCACTTAAGTTGTATAGTTTCAATTTATATTGTTTATATTGTTGAAATACTTACTTATCCATACTGTTGTTTTGCGAAGATTCACGCGAGTTATCTGAAATATAATAAGAATAATGAAAAAAAAAAGTCTATAAAGTATATGTTAATCAACGGTCACAAAAGATTGAACAATTGTCGACGATGTCACTGCATCATGATATAATTGACATTGACATGTCGCATATATATATATATATTGATTTGATGGACAGATAAACAAAGGGTTTATGTGAGTGTGATCCAAATATATATTATAAATTTGGATTACAATAGCAACGATAATTACTTCGCCCTGGCACTTAAACGTAAAAGCGAATATGGTTACAAGTGATTTGTATCTGTATTAGTATCGAGCGTGTGTGCGTGAGGAGAGGAGGCCTCAAAAAGAGGAGAGGAGGCCTTTAGCCCAGCAGTGGGACATTCACAGGCTGTTACGGTTACGGTACGGTGTGTGCGTGAGTGCGCTTACCGTGCGCGGCGCGGCGCAGGTCGTGCGCGCTCTGTCGGCGGCGGCGCGCGGCCTGCACGCTGCTGGGGCGCTCCTCATCTCGCTCGCTCTGCAAGTGCGCGTGCGCAACATTGTATTAAAACATTACATACGATTTAATGCGATTTCATTAGAAATATATTTTAAGTCTATATATGTACGTCATAAGACTATTCGTGTGCATTATTGCAGTGACACGCGTATGATTGTTATCAAGTACAGTATTCAAATATATTTACCTGATCGAGATTCGGTAGGAGACTATCGCGTCTGCAATGTAGAAAATTATCGTATAAGATATAATTGGCGGAAAATAAATACAACTTTTAATACTTAATACCAATAATAATACAATTTATTATTATAAAAGCTAAACCTATGTTTTCCTTTTATGTAGATAAAATTTTAAATCATTCTCATTAAATAATAAACCTTTTTTTGAGATTAAATAATAGCAAATTGCAGAATATCTTACTCAATTACTATAATATATCTTACCCTCTGCTCAACCTAATGGGAGTGCTTCTGTTTGAAGTATTTTCATCAACATCCATAAATAAGTCATCAGCTTTTCCGCAAGATTTGAATACAGCCTCCATTTTAAGGTGTTCTGAAATGTTACATTGTATATAAAAAAAATTTTTTTTAATTATTAGGCGGACCGACAACTAGGCCACCTGATGTGTTGTCAACATCGCTTATTGACTTTGGCGCTGTAAGTAATAGTAAATTCCCTTCCCTTAAAACGTCAATGCGCCACCGACATTGGGAAGTAGTAGTTATCTTGGCTCACTTACTCCTCGAATCGGAACATAGCAATAAGCTTAATTAAAATAATTACTGTTTCGCGGTAGAAGGGGGTGGTACCTGTCCAGACGGATTTAAAATAACTATATTCAGTCTATGCCATTATTATCATAGACAGTAAAAATTCGAAAGTCTCTGGCTGTTATTTTATTTTGGATACATTATCATTCTTTAAATATTCCTTATTCTCAAAATATTCTGTCGAATCTAGTGTCTAATAAAATAAGTTATTTCACTATACTTCTTTTTTTTTTTTTTATAGAATAGGAAGGTGGACGAGCATATGGGCCACCTGATGGTAAGTGGTCACCAAACGCCCTTAGACATTGGCATTGTAAGAAATGTCAACCATCGCTTATAGCCAATGCGCCACCAACCTTGGGAACTAAGATTTTATGTCCCTTGTGCCTTTAATTACACTGGCTCATTCACCCTTCAAACCGGAACACAACAATATCAAGTATTGCTGTTTTGCGGTAGAATATCTGATGAGTGGGTGGTACCTACCCAGACGAGCTTGCACAAAGCCCTACCACCAGTAAAACTATACTATATGTTTATATATTGTTATCTACAAACCTTCGACGTCGTCTGAAAACATTCGTTTAGAGTCATGGATACTCTGGCGTCTTCGTCTCGTTGAATCCGCTAAGGCATCGATGGATAATCGTGGCCTTGTATCGAAATTCGTTTCTAATTCAGAAATACGCGCCTGAAAGACAAAAACGTTTAATAATTTAATAATATTCTAATGTAATTTTCATATTTATATTAATTTATATATAATCGTGTCGTTGGTCTAGCTAGCTTGCTTATCCTCAAATTCAAGTGGCGGATATCGTTTTGTGTCCGGGACGCCAAATCTAAAATACGCCACTGCCTGCAGATCTCGAAGTTTGATCGAGAACTTTTATTGAGTTTAGCTAAATATCGATTATCGATATACGGTAATATATGAATAAGACGTGGATATATCGATGTTATTTAAAACGTTAGTTTTTTATTATTTTTTTAATTTTATAGCTATACAAAAAACGTATAACACGTTACAATTAATTATTCTAAACAATTTATTCAGAAAAGCCTTACGAGCAATATGTCGTATCGAATCAAAAATAGTCGATAAAAATAAATAATATAAATTTAAATATAAAATAAAATATGAAGATTTTAGTCGAAAATCTTCATATTCTATGAAAACTAATATATAATCTATAAGTGTGTGTCTTGTGGCTTCGATATTATCGTTCAGCCGATATAAAGCCTATTGAAAATTTATTGGGTTTTTCCGATAAGAAACTATCACTATCAGCACGAAATCTTAAAGTCAGCAATGCGTAGCGACGGCCTTGCCTCAAGAACACTTGCCACAAAAGTGGTCTTGTCGTATTTGTCCTCCCATCAGGTTATGAGAGTGAGGGAGTGCAGTTGTGTTAGCATATACATATAATAATAAAAAATGTACAAAACCATAAAAAAAGAGTTAACAATATGATATTTGATAATTTGGTGAAAAGGTCGTGGCTGCTTTTCAGTCTACGCCTTGTACATATGCTGCCAACACAAACGCTACATTCAGTGCAGTAAAAGGCAAAAGAAGATAAAATAACTTAAAAAATAAAAGTTAATACAATTTTATAACACGCCCAATAGGCTAAAATATAATACATATATAATACGTGCACAAATGTATATATGTTATATATACATTTGTGCACTATATATTCTGTGCCGCTGGCTAGTTTCAGTTGAGGCTGACCGTGACCCAAATTGGTCAGAAGCGCATTAATATATTTTTTCTTATTATTTTTTTATATTTATTATAAATACAACTGAATGTAACTTTAAGTCATATGCTATAAACGTGTAAAAGTAGGGTGAAGGAACGGAAACGATAGATTCAGCTCGTTGGTCGATATAAATTAATTATTCTAAGCTTGTGGCCGCTGTGATAGTAGTAGAGCAATAAAATATATAAAATACCTCCAATAGTTGTTTGCGCATTAATAACTCCTCTATTTTTTCTTTAGACGACTGTAACTCTTTGGTCAACTCTTGGCTTTGTGTCTCAAGTAATTTGCAATTTTGGGTCAATTTTTCAATTTGATTATTTTTTTCAAGACATAAAGTTTCATCTTCTTCTTTTTGTTTTTTTAGTCTGTAAAGTAATTTGATTTTTAAATTAAGAACGACATTGAATTAAATTTTTGTTATTATTTCTTAGTAGTTATTTAACCTTGAAGTAATTTTAAAGGTAAAAGTGATAAGGAAGGATGTCCTAATTTTAAAATATACACACAAATATTCAAACTATTTTTGTAACAGCTAAAATAAAAAAAAATGAAGGATAATGAATGAATGAACCCTCTTACCTTATTATAATGCCGCTTTGAATTTCTGTAGTTTTCTGGTGTTTTTTTATGTTGTCTTCCATACGAGAATATTCTTTGCATTTTTCTTCCAATTGATTTTGTAGTATTGTATTTTCCTTTAACAATCTCTCCGATTCTAATTTTAAATTTTCAGCAACATTCGAACTTTCCTTAATTGTTTTCTTAAGTAACAGAATATCAGATGTCAATATCTCAAAATCTTTTTTGTTTTGTTTAATTATTGCGCTCGCATTTTCCAATTCTTCTGCATACGTTTTCTTCTCTTTTAGTATTATATCGTTAATAGATTTCAAATTATCTATTTCTTGTTGTAAACTTGCAGATGATTGGAGAAGTTCTTTTACTCTGACTTCGTTTTCAATATTATTATTAACTGCCTCAACTTTTTTTTTTAAGGACGCAATCAAGGCATCTTTATCTGAAATATCTGTTTTTAAAGTAGAAATATCTTCGGTTAATTTCTCTATAATTTTTATATTAGTGTTGCGTTCTTCCTGCTGATCTTTATATGTTTTGTTAAAATCTACAAACTTAGCATTTAAATTTTGTAATTCCTTTTCTTTTACATCTAAAATTTCCATTAATTCATCCATCTTTAAAAAGAGGGCGTGTTTTTCATTTTCTAATTTCTCATGATTACTAAAAATATCTTCAAATAGTAAGTCAATTATTTCCATAGCAGGCAATGTTAAGTCTATATTTTGCTTTATTATTTTACTTTCTAAAAGTATTTCGTAATTTTTAATAACTTGATCCTTTAATTCCTTCTCTCTTTTAACAATGTCCAGAGTAACAGCTGAACTAATTTCATGAATTTTTTCTCTTTGTCTTTGCAACAAATCGAGGTTATTTTCCTTTTCACTAAGTTGTAATTTCATTGCAGATAAATTTTCATGCAGACTTTCAAATTCTTTAGCGTTTTGTTTGAGAGTATTATTTAATTGGTCATTTTCTGTTGCTAGCTTAGTTATTTCGGTTTGTTGTTTTTCATTTATCTGTTGTATTACAAATTTAAATATTTCGCTACTAGTAAAACCAAACTCTTTATCTACTTTCATCAAAACATTATCACTAAAATAAGTGACAATATCCTCAAAATCTACGCTTTTTATACTTGCGATATTATTTCGTATTAGAGAGACTACATTCGCTAACGTTTCAAAGTAAGTGTCTTTTTCTTTCAATTCTATACTGATTCTTGTTTGTTCTACGTTCATTTTGTTTAATTGTATTTGAATTTCGTTTTTAGACTCTTCCATGTCTTTTAATTTATTATTTAAATTTTCGATTTCATTTGCATGTTTATTTTCTAAATTTTCATACAACATTTTCATGACATCTATCATCTTACCGTCACAGTTCAGAGTATTTTTATCCGCAGCAGTTTTTTCAATATAGTAATTAAAACAATCTATTTTATCTATTGTATGGTTATCTAGAGGGCGTTCTTCTGGAATGTCAGGCATATTATACTTGTTAATATTCGCCTTAATATTTTCGAAATCTTCATTAAACGAACATATATGAGAATCACCAATACTGTCATCTAAATCCATAGCATGACCCATTGATAGATTACTACGCTCTAAGTGATTTTTGATTGTAGTAACTTGTTCTTTTAATTCAATGCAGTCTTCTTTGCCGGCATGTAACTCATTTTGTAACGTACAGATTTTGTTATACCGCGATGAACTATCGGAATCGCTATAACTTCTATCTAACTTTTGGTGGGAATTTGTGACATTGTTCTTTAATGTGCTTATGATTTCATTCTTAACTGTACATTCCATACATGTTGTTTGCTTTTCACTTATGTTCTCACATTTTAAACGTTCTATTTCTTTTTCTAAGTTGGAAAATTTATCACTTAGATTATTATTTATTTCTTTTAACGAATCGTGTTCCTTTTTAAGGTCGTCCACCTCTGAAATACTTTCGATTATTTGGTTCGATAAAAGATCATTTTCTTCTTGCAAGGTTTTGAGTTCCGCACATTTTTTGTCTAAAGTAGAATTCAGTTTATCAATCTCATTTTGTTTTTGACAATTATCTTTTTCCAACGTACCCAATTTGCGTACTAATAGTTCGGACGAAGGAAGTTCTAATGAAAGCTGTTGGTACTTTGTCTCAATTTCAACTTTTTGAGATTCGAGATTTGTCATTTTATTTGTAATTAGCACAATTTCTTTTTCGTACGCGTCTTTTTGAATTTTCATTTTTTCTATAATATGCTCGCACTTCTTACACGACTCAAGGTCCTCACTATTGTTAATACGATCATGACAGTTAACAGACATTTTAATCGGACTATGTTGGGCATCTACAAGACATTTGGATTTTTTATTTTGTAAATATTCATCAACAACTTTACGTAACTTCCCATTTTCTACCTTGAGAGATTCTAAGGTCTTTAGTATTGCGGTCTCATCAAGCGACTGTACTTTAATCTGAGGATGTGACAAATTATATTTAGGGATTTCAGTAAGATTAGTTTGACATGCTACCTCATTATACGTACAGACCTGAGTTACATCGAAGCATGTTTGATCATGAGATATTAGAGTATTATCACAAGTGGTTAAAGTAATATTGGTATCTAGCATTAAAAGATCACCATCAATCATCGACTCGTTTTTGAGTGGCGAATGTAACGCAACTGCCTCTAATGCATTTGGAAGTGAATAGCGTTTTAAGCTTTCATTTAGTTTGCCTAAATTTTCCGATTTTAACAAAATTAGTAGTTCCTGCAATTGATTTTTAAAATCTGGTATATCTCTTTGGCACACGATATGGAATCTATTATGATGATGTTGCAAGAACTTTACTTGAGAGCTTAAAGACCTATTTTCGGCATATGTAGTTGCGGTTAAAGTGGACAAATTAGTTCGATGATTGACTATTTTTTTCTGTAATTCGTATATATTTTCAACAAGTAACTGTACCTCTTTTTGTACTTCTTCTCGTTCCTTATTAAGATGTTCGTTTTCATTTTGTAATTGTTTTAAATTTGCCATTAATTCTATATTATTTTCTTTTAAGATATCCAAATCATTTTTACATTGGCATATTTTCATAACGCAAGGTATATTCTTTAATTCATCTGTAGAAGAGCTTGCAGAACTATTTGTTTTGTCATCTTCATTAGTTGAAAAAGCATCAATAATACTTTCACAGCAAATTTTTAATAGACTGGGTGGTGAGTTAATGTTTGTATAAACATTGGACTTCTTTAAGGACTGTTGATTTGATTTTAAGGAGTCAGTAATACTATCTTGCCTATCTTGTAATTGTAATCCCGATAGTTTAGACTTGAGCTCCAAATTTTCGTTTTCTAACAATTCTATTTGTTTTTTCTTTAATACTTCAAGACATCTAAACTTTCCCTTCCATTCTATAGCGTTCGCTTCCACAATTTCAATTTTGCTACACTTTGTCGTCAAGTCTTGTTGCATCTGGTTTAACAGATTATTACTTTTTTGTAAGTCTATTGTTAGGCTCTTACTATCATTCTGAATCCTTTTGATATCACTTGTCAAAGTTTCATTGCTGCTTTCTAAATTTGAAATATCTTGAATTAATTTAATATTTTCTTCTGTCAATTGCATTATTTCATTTTTAGCTTCCAATAATTTACTTTCAATGTTGTCGTATTTTGCTTCACGTTCAGTATTTAATATGGATATATGGTTACCAATTTTATCCAATGTTAAAATTATTTGTTCATACATATGTTCAAGATTGCTGCTAAACTGACACGATACAGTATTTTCGATAGTACATTCAGATGTCAATTTTGTTGTTTTCTGTAGAATATTTTGTAATAAGTTATCTCTTTTATTAGTTAATTCTACAATTTCCTGCATATATTTTGTAACTTTACTGCATTCTTTTTCTAGTTCTAATTCTTTGCTTTCATACTTTGAATTTAACTCATTTATTTCCGTTTCTTTATCATGTAAGGTTTCATTAATGCTTATTTGCGTTAATTTTATAACAGCAATGAGGTTCATTATGTTACTTTTCAAACTTTCGATAGAATTTGTTTCATTATTCTGGAATTCGTTTGAATCTTTGCTGCATGTTCCATTTTTGTGATATATACCGGTTAAGTTTTCATATTCCTCATAAAAACAATCTACAGCATCGCTGAGATCATTTATATGAGATTGTACAATTCCTAATTCTGTTTCTTTTTGCTCTAACAAAGTAACAACTGATGTCTTTTGTGCAATCGTGTCTGATGCGAGAGTTTCCAATGACGTTATATGATCACATAGCATACTAAGGGCTGAAACTAAATCGTTTATTTTTTCTGGAACTTCTAATATATTGCCTTTGAATAAAACCATTATTTTGTTGATTTTGTGTATATTAGATTGAACTCTTTTTAGATTTTCTTCAGTATCATTTTCGTTTTTTTGTAGTGATGTTACAATTTTGTCTTTTACTTTAATATTTTCTTCTAAGTCTATAATTTTTGCTGACAGTGTTCTAATTTCACTGTCTTTAATTTCTTTAATAGACAATATTTCTCTTTCTTTTTCTTCTAAATGAATATTAGATTTATCTTTACAAATTTTCAACTCATTTATTTCTATTTTATATTGTCCAATTGTCTCATCAAGTAATTCCTTTTCTTTTTGTATTTCAATATACTTCATTTGAAGCTGCTGCTCTATATGTAGCAAGTTGTTTTTTTCTTCAAGTAATTTATCGATAATAACAATATTTTTATTCGACTGAGTTTTTAGACTTTCAACTTCTTGTATGAGTAGAGATATTTCTTTTTTCTTGCTTTCAAGTTCTTCCATTTCTTGTGTGTTTCCTTTATCGAGAGATGACTTTAAATTCTTTATCTCTTCATTTCGAGCATTGAGAGCAGCTTTTAGCGTCTGTATAATATTTTTCATGTTTTCGTTATTTGCTATGAACATTTCTTCTTTTGATATCATTTCTTCTAATTCAACATCAATGTTTCCAGTAAAATTTTCTTTTTTAGCTAATTTAATTTGCAACTCTTGAATTACACTATTGTAGGAATCAATGTCCTCATTCATTGTTTCTAAAACAGTTTTTTGGTTTTCAATGTTATTATTTAATTTATCTATGGTTGATATATGTAAAATATTTTCATTTTCTATGCACGTAAGTTTTTCTTTGTAACTAGATATGATTTCCTGTAATTCCTTGTTTATTGTTTCTAAGCTGTCTATTTTTGATTTTTGTGACTGTAAATCTGATTTTAATTCTAAAATTGTTTGATCTTTTATAGACAATTTGCTTTCTATGTTATATTTGGAATGCTGAACTTCAAATGTCTGTCCTTGTTCTATATTTATAATACTGTTTTCATTATCACTATTCACTAAAGATATATCTCTGGACAGGTCCATGAAGTTTGTCAAATCTCTTTCAATTGATTTTGATGCTAATTTACCTGTTCAAAATTGTAAAAATATATTTATTATATTATTTTATGATAAGACTTAAATTTTTGGTGTAAGTTTAATAATATTATTAAAATTCACTATATAGTTAAAAATTAATATTATATTTCTATTTTAATATATAAAAGTGTTTATTTACAAAAGATAAACTTATATAAAAATCTAAATATTCATACCAATTTTTTCATATTTCTGCTTAGCTTCGTGTTCTTTTAAAAGCGAAAGTAGTTCGTCTTCCCTAGTTTTGGCCTTTTTCTTCAATGTCTCGTAACTAACTTCCCAATCTGTTAGTTTAGTGTTATAGTTCTTACAGGCTGCTTCGAGATCTGCCTGAAGTTACAAGTTATACACATTAAACAAGTTTCTAATTGATATTATATCAACTATAGTATTTATAGTTATAAATTTTTTGTTTATAGTTCCATTTTTGAACTATGATATCTGTATTATAAATATAATTAATAATTATGCAGTATGTTATATTATTAATAACTGAACTGAACTCAGTTTCGGAGTTTAGAGATGTTCTCTGAGTACTAAACATCTATGGCTGATAGAAAACTATGACCATATGTATTTGATAATTATGTTTTGTTTCTGTCGTGTTATATTTATCAGGTTCCAATTCTATTATGTACTAACTAAAAATCTCAAATATGCATACATTTTATCACATATTATAATTATTTATTCTGCCACTAGTGACCATTAAACTATGAGATATACTATTGCGGTGGCAGGTTTTAAGTGTTTTCATAAAGCTAATAATTTTTATCAAAAGAAAAAAAAATGTTAGTATAATATTTGAGTATAAGAGATGGCAATATACTAAATATTCTGAAAGATAAGAGAAGAATGAACTATGTAAAATATTCTTTACCTTTGCAGACGTCACATTTTTTATTTCATCTTCCATTTTATTTATATTACATTTAAGCCTTTCCATTTCTAAATCCTTATCATTACTCAATCTACTGAGTTTGTGAATTTCGTCTTCCAATTTTGCTATCGTCGTTGACTTGATTTCTAATTTTTCCATTAGTTCAACCTTAAAATTACATTTTAATTTTATTTATATTATCTTCATTACTCTCGTCACTTTATATATATATATATATATATATATATATATATATATATATATATATAAAATATATATAGTATATAATAGACTCACGATATTAGGTGTATATATCTTTTCCCTCTCTGTCAGTTCAACAATGTCTTTGAAATTCTTCTCTGCTAACTTAGCATTCTTTCTAAGAACACAAGGTGGTGTTTTTGATGACTCTGAAATGTTTATGAATAATTAACTCTATTGCTTGTTAAGTGGAACTAAATTTTTTTGCATTTATCTATGATCATAGGTACACTCAAAAGAAAGATTTATAATTATGGACAGAAAGGAGGCAGTTCATTTATTAAACAATTATAACAGATATCAGTTTTTTTTTTAAATATGTTTTGTATAGTAATATTTATAACAATAGCAAGTAAATTATTTTTGTTTGTTAATCTAATGAAAAAAAGTAAATAAAAAATATGAAAATAGTTCAACTAGACACAAGCAGTCTAAAAGTATATAAAAACCATTGCATTTATTTATAAATATAAGGATGATAAACAAATTTCAAAGTATAATGGTGCATTTTCTATTGAAATAGTTGTCAATTTCTGTGTTTGCAATAAGTCAGGAAGTCACTTACTATCACAAAATAGTAAGAATATTTTGTGACACTTTAAAAATTACTATGGAAGCTTTGGTTAATAATGTGTCGGCAACACAAAAGTTGACAATTTCCCTTTTGTTGAGTGGCAACTTAACATATACTAATAATAAACATGAAATCTATGTTTAAAAAAATAAAAACTAGTGAACTTACGGTAACATTTGTGATATGGCGAACAAGTCTGTATGTCTGTTGAGTTGTCGTCATCGCTATCTAGATATTAATGACTTAATTTTAATCAACAATCTACACAGAAAATACTACACTATTTATATTATCAAATATGTTATTTACCTAATTCAATAATTTCATTATCAAAATAGACCTTCCTTTCAGTTGGTGGGGGTGTAATGAGACGCAGCTCTTCTGACACACTTGGTAGACTTGATACGTTATGAATAGGTACAAAGTCCGATACGCTTGCTATTGACATAGGACTGAAAATAAAAAAGTCATTACTTTTTTTTTTATTATATTATGTTTTCATTAATTTTTGTTATTTAATTAAATTAACATACATCTGTTTATGAGTGAATCTGAATGACTTTGATGTGGAATTAATGATGGTTTGGATATTGAGATTAATTTATTAACTTTCTCTTAATTTTAGATCAAATATTATGCTTATATATTATATAGAGCTTTGCTTTTAACCGGAATGGCGTTTCACTAAAAGATTAATTTTTGTTTGCACTTTTCAATAAACTAATCACAATCATAAATCACTAATCATAATCTTAACCGACGATCGTGGGTTCAAACCCGGGCAAGCACCACTGAATTTTCATGTGCTTAATTTGTGATTATAATTCATCTCGTGCTTGACGGTGAAGGAAAACATCGTGAGGAAACCTGCATGTGTCTAATTTCATTGAAATTATGCCACATGTGTATTCAACCAACCCGCATTGGAGCAGCGTGATGGAATAAGCTCCAAACCTTCTCCTCAAAAGGGAGAGGTGGCCTTAGCCCAGCAGTGGGACATTAACAGGCTGGTACTAGACTTACTAGAATCACAATAAATATTTTTAAAAATTTATTTATGGCAATTGAGAAACACAAAACATACAAACCCATAACAAAAGTGTTTCAAAATAAATGCTTTTAATTGAGGATAATTGTTAAAATGTAGTAAATAAAACTTGACAAATATATTTTTTATGACAGAAGAAAATATTATTTTTTTTCACACAAATGTCATTATTAATGAAACAGTTTGTATTAAGAATTTGGTAAGAAGATATATACTTATTAAAGTCAATATAAAATTTCTAAAGCAAAATTCTCTACAAATTTGATCTCAATGTAATGTTTATGCAATCCACCTCCAAATTTTGACATGACATATGTATTTTTTTTGCAGTTCATTAGACAGGATAACAGTTTTGCTGTTATATATAAATATATTCAACCTATTGAAATTCATTTCTCAAAATTGTCAAGTGAAGGAAGAGAAACATTTTAGTATCTAAATTGTTTCAATCAATGTTACATGTATAATGTTGTGTTTAACAACCTGAATCTCTCATGACTACAGAAGTTTTACTTCAAAAAGCTTAATTAAATATCTTAAGTAAAATTTAATATACTTACTTATATTTTAAGCTGGGAGTACAAAACTTTGGTATAGATGGAACTGGATCTTCTTGTATTGGATGCAATGTGGATATTGTAACACGTCTTGGCTGGTGGAGTTTTCTTCGAGCTCCACCAAGATCTGTACTGCTTCTTTGAGCAAATCCATTTAGGATCAACCTTTGTAAGCCACCAATCTGCTTTTGTAGGTTGTAGTTATCTTGCTGTAAGTATATAATATTTATTTATATTAATCAAATTAGAATTAGTGATTTTGTGCTTGTGATGAAACAGTTTTCTTTTAGGTATAAAAGAAGAATATAATCGTAAGAATTTCTTATGATTATATAGATCATATATTATATAAATATATTCATATATAAACATATACATTATATATATGTATTCTTAATCAGTTGTCGACGCTTAATGTTACTGTGAAAACTTAGCTAGTTTATACATACTAGAATATAGATAAGCACCGATTTTTGCCGATCCTTAAGGATATTCTAAATAACTATCTATTTTTGTATGCATACATTACAATAGTAAATACCAGAAGATTTGAGATTTGTGTTTTAGCGTATTTATAAAATTTAATAACTTAAGAATTTTCGTTTCTAAAGTCAGACTTAATACCATTTAATTCTAATAAAACTGACCTCGACATTCTTTTTGCTCTCGAGCTGAGTCTTCAGCGCTGATAGTTGCTTGGTTAACGTCTGGATCATCGTCACGTTCGTGGCAACGGCATTAACTGCCGGGTTGTTCTTGATTGCTTTAGCTCTGTTTGCAAATCTGAAAATGTATATGTAACAACATTAGTAAGTTAATAATAGAGCACTTAGGAAATTAACTAATCACCTTCAATACATTTCATACACTAAAAATTCATATTAATATTCACTGGATTTTCTCAGGTCCGAGATTTTTGTCCTTGAAATGCGAATAGTGTTCACATTGAATACCAATGAGTCTAATACTGTAGAAATAGTAAAGAATGTTTGTATAGGATGTATTTGTGTTTTTTAAAGCACATGACCGTCACAAATTATAGTATTTAGTGTGACTTACTGTAACGTAGATATTGTTTCCTCAACTGCAGCAGGTGTCACTGCACAAATAATACTTGTTTTAGCATTACCTCCGAGGGAGTTTTGAAGTATTCGTGTTAATTTACTATCACGGTAGTTCACATGCCTATAAGAAAAAAAATTGCAAAAGATATTGATAAAATGTTTATCTGAAATATGCAAAGTGTGTTTTAATTTGAATTATCTAAAATAGTATTAAAATTAGCATAGATAATATTTTACAAGTGATAAGATTCCTATGTGGTTGAGACTTGAAATGAACTTATCTTACTTTTTACTGGACAGAAAATGGCTATTAAACATCGCACCTCGACCCACGGGGCCATTTAATTTAAAAAAAAATAATATCTATGTTTGTAAAAAGATGACTAGTGAAAGAAAAAGTGCAGGTGCAATCTTGTCACCATTTTAAATAAAAAATTTTATAAAAGCAAAGTTGTTAAAATATATAACGTTTTAATACTATAATACTTACTTATTGGGGTCTTCAGATAATTGTTTGATAACTAAAGCTAATGAAGACAGGGACTTGTTGATGTGTGTGCCTTCTTTGAATCGTATGCCGGTTGCACCTGTTTGACCAGATCGTTCAGACCCTGCCAGATCGACAAGGTTTAACTGAGATACATTCACGGAACCCACTTCTTCTTCACCTTCGATATGCTCACGTGATTCTATTGTCTAAAAAAGGTAAATAAAATAATTAAAAAAAAAAAAGTTATCATTAAAATTGTATTATAAATCATTTTTTGGTTTATACTATTTACAGATAAAATATATTTTTACTTACGATTTGAAAGATGGAATGTGATCTACTGCTTTCTTCGTTCATATTTGTGGCACCAGTTTGTCTGTTGGCTTTACCCTAAAAAATTGCATAACAATTTTGTTAGTTAACAAACTATAATTAAACCTATATGTGATGCAAAGTGATCAAGGTTAATGTTAAACTAATTGTGCAAGACGCATAAATTAACATATAAAGTCACATGAATATTGCATATTCTACATTCTACGCTTACATTCAGATTTTGAAAATTAAATAAAAATATATAATTCTACTTCATGCGTATATAATAAAATGAGAATATAAGAAAATTATTACTTTTTGTTACTTTGCCATGTTTGTTTATTGTCTCAAAAATCTTATAGGGGTGGGATAATAAGTATAAATAGTATAAATACTTGTAAATATAATAGAAATACTATTAGAGGTATAATGGCTGCCTTGTTTGTCTAGTACCTAGTACTAGAAACACAATAAATCCAAAGGAATACAAAAATTATACACTTTTTTTTAATTTTTTGGGGAATATATAATCAATTTTTTTTATTTATGCTTAAGCTTTATGTGATAACAATATAATTTCATATATCTTAGATTTATATGATAAATATACATTCAATTTATTTACCACTCTCATAACATCCAACACTTCCTCGGGTGAAGTGGTAAGTTTTTCAGTAGCATCTACTTTTACACCTTGTAACGTCTCCTGGATTTTGATATTCTTCTTCAAATCTAGTAAGTCTGTTAATGTTTCATTATATATCTCAACATAAGATACTCTGGAAATATTTTTTTAATTATTTGATAGTTTATAAAGGTATTATATTGGCTGCGAAATTCATTTAATAAGTATTACCTCACTAAGAAGTCTCTGTCTGGAATATTTTTTATAATATCAAATAAATTCATCACAGCCAGTGGTATTATACCAGGTGCCTCTTTCGTGCCAGCCATGGTGTAGGTTTTGCCCGAGGACGTTTGGCCGTAAGCGAAAATGGTGCCATTGAATCCAGCAGTCGCAGCTTCAACAATAGGCTTTGCGATATCATTATATACATCATCAGTTTTCGTGTCTTTATCGTAAACTTTGTCTGAAATTGGAAAACCAACAAATGTTGTGACCTTCACTCTGACGCAAGTATGTACATATTTGTGCATGGCATTGCCGCATTGCTTAAGTAACAAACATTAGACATTCTACTGAAGATTCACACGCTGTTATAATAACTCGAAGTATACGTACCAAAAGTATAATATTGACCGCAATCTTTTCCATTTTGATCTATTTGATAGAGTGTATTATTGTTTACGCGCCATTGGTAGCCAAGCTTGTCATCTATTTCACGGGAAATAAGAGGCCGGACTTTCACAACAACTTTGATATTATCACTCATTTTCAATTAAATTATTACTTATTCTCAATTATATATATTAAGGTACATTTACTTATCTAAATTAAGGTGTCACAACTATGCCGACTTAACATTCCCATGCTGGCTTTTAGTCTAAATATTTTACGGAGTAACTAGTAAAGTAGAAATGACAGGTCGTCGCCAAAATAAAATAACCAACGGACAATTTCAATTTCATTTCCGATTACTATAGACAACTATACTTTCGATTGTCGCAGATAAAAAAAATATTATGGAATTATTTTTAATCCAATTGTTAAGGATTTTAATTATCGTGTAATTTAAAATATTATCTCTTCGAGTTCTATTTGTTTCATGTTCTGCCTCGTAAAAAAATTAATCGGAGTATATTGTTTTTTGTTTAAAAATGGCAGACTTGTATAAAGTATAATTTTATTTTATTAAATTAATTTTACTTTGTATATACCACACTAAAAAGCCAAAGGCCATGCCATAATGCCAACATATAATATAATGACACGTCTTTATAGACCTCCTAAGTCTCTACCCTTATGTCCCTAATAAACGTCATTGTCATTTGTCACCATTTCACTTGATTACCTACTGACAGTTTTTCGTTTATAACCCATAACACGTGAAGTTTTATGAACATTAATAATTAAAAGTATATATAAACTGGAATCAATTTTAAAGTAAAGATGCAGCACGATGATGTGAGTATTATTAAATCGTGTAACGGCATAAAGTTGTACTTTTTAACTAAACAACATGTTTTTTTTTAGGTTGTGTGGGCAATAATAAACAAAACACATTGTTCTCATAAAGTAACGTACGTATTTTATCATAATTATGACAGTTTGTTCAGCATATGCTTATATTTTGTTAATATTAATAATTTTTCATAATTACAGCACAAAAACTCAACAATTTTGTCGAAATGAATATAACCTCACAGGTTTGTGCAGTCGATCGTCTTGTCCACTCGCGAACAGTAAATATGCTACCATCAGAGAGGAAAATGGTATTATTTATTTGTACATGAGGACTGCTGAAAGGTTTGATTTTTACATATTCTTTTTTCTCATGATTTTTAATAAACTGCAATGTTAATTAACAAATGGTTATATCATGAGGCATAATCATTAATTAATGTAAGTATAAATTATAATAATAACCGGGAGCCTCCACTGGGGTTGACATTTTATAATTTTTTTTCAAATAAGATAAAATGGAAAAAATAATTATGGCACAAAAATATATTGTATAATAGTCAGGGGCTAGACACGACAGAAATGCTTGGGTCGTAGATATTCACTTTTCAGTCATTTAATACCTTTGCAACGTTAGCATGATTACAATTAAGATTAACAAAAATTGTAAAGCCTTTTAATCATTCCTCATAATTATTGATTATAAACTAATGTGTAAAAATTAGTGATTGTAGAGTACATACTGATTTTGAACCAAAGGTTTTATACGCCTGTTAACTGTAGTTCTATCACATATGGTATTTGTTAAATGCTGCAGTTGTTGTTCATTTTGTGTCATTTAAAAATGTGGCGGTTAAATTTTGGTAGAAATAAAGTTATTAAAATAACAAGAAAACATTACTTTTTGTATTTCCTTTGTTTTATTTTTGTATAAGATTAGTTTATATATTGTTTTTTTATAGGGTAATGTTTCCTGCTCAGCAATGGGAGAAAGTCAAGCTGTCAAGAAATTTTGAGAAAGCTATTTATCAGATAAACGAGAATCTACTTTACTGGCCTGCTTTTATAAAAGCAAAATGCAAGCAAAGATTTGTCAAAATAACACAGTATTTGATAAGAATGAGAAAACTCAAATTAAGAAGAGTGTGAGTATGATATTTATTTATAATTAATAGTTTTGTAAATGAGACAAAAATTAAAATAATAAAATACATGGCAGTCACAGATGCCTGGTGGATATTTCATATTGAAATCGATAAATAAATATGTACTATATTATATAAATCAATAAATATATATTATATTTATTTGTACATAAAATAGGTATAAGTAAAATAATATATAGTATACAGACCATGCACCTGAAAGGGAATAGACAGTGCTGCTGGAGAGGCGATAATGGTATAAAGAGTCTCATGTTGTTTGCCGTATCGGCATACAACTTGGTTTGAGCCTCTATGGGGCACCAAAAGATGTGTCATATTAAATAATATATGAGATAATAATTTTAAAAATACCATTAAAACAAACTGAGTTAAGACTAATTGTAACAACTTTAGATAAACTTTTGTCAATATATGAATATTAAAAAAAAAAAATTATTAAGTAATGAAAAAAAATGTAGAGGCATTTTAAATAAGTGTTTGCTTATCTAAATGTTATTATGTACTTTACATATTACTAAACAAAACTACCTCATTTAACCAGTGCATTTAGAGGAATAACTACAACTAATTGAAAAAAATCATTAATTAATTGTAACCTAAACAGATTTGCCTTGTTATGCTTTAACTAGCATCAACTGCAAAAATAACTAGGTGGGTAATAAAAATAACTAGTTAGGTGGGTTTTTATTGTAATTACATGTTGGTAAATTTTATGTTTTTATTTAAAAACTGCTTCAAATGATTAAAAATGTAGATTGATTTTTAAGAACAAATCTTTTGTCTTATTAAGTGTAGTTGCAATATTTAGTCTTAAATCTCTTAAGCATTTTTGATTTTCGTCTGACCCTAGTTTGAAACCAGAAGCTTATTTGCTGTCAATATGACATATTAGTATGTGTTTTGTTATATCCAAATTTTCTTTATTTGTAGTTTATCCATTACGTATAGACTTCAAGGTTTACTTAATACAAAATTTGAATGAATTTATATTTGTTCTAGGAAAGAGTTGGTTCCAATACAACGTAAGATAGAACGACGTGAAAGAAGGAGGGAGGAGAAAGCATTAGTTGCTGCTAGAATAGACAATGCTATAGAGAAGCAATTGTTAGATAGATTAAAGAAAGGAACTGTAAGTGATCTAATACAGCAATAGTTAGTAAGACACACACAATGATATTATAATGTTTTTGATAAGATTAATGTAAACCTGCCTCGTCAGTCTAGTAGTGCATATAAGAGTACAGGTCCTCGATTCAAATGCCGGGTCGGGCCAATAAAAAATTAGTAAGATTTTTATCAAGAAATTCTCAAGTTTGGTAATTGACAATGTTTATAATTTCTTTAGCTGTGCATGCTTTGTGCATACACTTACCTACTATAATATATGTGCAATTGGCTGGTCTCTTTTGGTTCAATATACTTATTATAAAACTAAATATGTAATTACCCAAATTACAACAAGCATTCAATATGTAGTTATATTTCAAAATTTTGTTTACATTTTCTTTTATTTTCGATAGTTATGAATAAAAATTATATATCAAATAAACATTACTAATAAAATTCACAGTACAATGACATTTACAACTTCCCACAAATGGCTTTCGACGCAGCACTTAAAGCCGAGGAAGTTTCCTCGGAAAGTGAGAGTGAGAAATCAGATGAGGAAGATGTAGAAAGGGAAATGGAGCCTGAACTTGAAAAAGAATTGGAGAGAAATATTGAACAAGTTGACGAATTTGTTGAAGCTGACAGCGATATGGAGAGTGATGCGGTTTGTTTATTCAATTAATAACATTGTTCTTATTTAATTTTTTTGTAATTTTGTAATGTAATAAACATTTGTAATGTGTAGATGAAACAAAATTACAAACATTGTAATTACATTATAATTTCGTCGTAATTATAATTTTCTTTTAACTTTATTTTTAGGAAAGTGATTCTGGTAGGAAAGTAAATGCAAATGTTGGAAGTGATTTTGAATCTGAAACATCTGACATTGAGGTGAGGAAAGCAATGTGTTTAGTTCATTAGTAATAGTACATGTCCCACTGTTGGGCAATGGCCTCCAGTTCTCAAGGAGTTTGTGAATACACATGTGGTTATATATTTACTTATATATTTATATGCAATGTTTTAAAACTCAATGGTGGCTTGCTTGTATCCAAACATATGTTCTTCAGTTAAGATTCACTTGTTCTATGTATTGAGTTATTGTGGCTCTTATTTATATGTATTCAGAAATAGTTTCTCAGATATTAAGAATATTAGTTTACTTTGAAAATAAAAGTATTCATGCAGCTAATATTTTAAAAATTCTATTTAAAAAAAAAAAGTTATAAAGTTGTATAAGAAAAATATAAATTTGTTATTTTCGGTTTACAGGATATGCCAGTTAAGCTGCCAATGACTAAGAAGCCTCGTGTAGAAATAGAGTATGAAACTGAGCCGGAGGCTACCGTCTCCAGAAAGAAAATAAAACAATGATGATTTTTAAGTGTGTTATTATTTTAAATTATTGAATTTCCAAAATAAAATCTTAGGATAAGAAAAACAAATACATATGTGCTATGATTTTTATTTGCTTTCAATAACATATTATTAGTAATAGTGATAGATACAGAATGGCTCGCTTTATCTATTAAAGTTAAAAACATTTTTAACTCGGACAATGCTAGCCATTTTGTGACTAAGTTTATAATATACATATTTCTCTATAAAAAAACCTGGTAAAACAGTTAGATGAAAATGGCGAGGCAAAGCGAGTCTTTTTGGAAATTAATATATTATATTTTATTATTATAATTCTAGCAAAACCGGGGTTTGTCCTTACTATTTATATATATTGCTTGAAATGTAAAGAAGTTGATATGCTGTAGTACCACCTGGATTATCATCGGTCAAACAACGGTCAAATTTATTAATCTCGAACACATTATATTATATTGAAACTTACCACTTCTTTTCCGTGCCTGACTTTTTTTTTTTTTTTTTTTTTTTTTTTTTTTTTTTTTTTTTTTTTTTTTAAGTTTACAAAACTGACTTACAACTAGTGCATACAAAATAAAATCTACGCTAAACAGAGTGTTAATAAGTTGCAGTCTTCTGGATGTAAACCTAGCATGCTTTAAAAAAAACATATTTAACAAGAACAGTACTTGTGCAATTACTAACTAGTTAATTATTTAATTATTACATAAACTAATGTGATTTTGTTTTAAGTTTATTCTTAAGAGAACCAACAGATTCACTAAAGACATCTAGGTGTTGACGACTACAATTCGCAAGCGAGCAAATACGGTAAATTGGCGAATGTTGACCAAGATTTGATTTGACATCAGGTAGGCTAAATATTTTACGATTTTGTAAACGGCTACCTTGACGCGGAATGTAGAAACTAATTTTAGCAAGTAGATCAGGTGCATCAATATATCCGTGCAATAATTTGTATAAAAAAAGAAAGTCAGCAGCTTCTCTTCTATATTTAAGAGTTTGCACTTTATAATTAATTAGGCGTGCATCGTAAGAGTTAAAATTCTTAGCATTTAGATCTGTGTACGCTAAGTAATATAGAAAACGTTTTTGTACACGTTCTATTCTATCAGAGTGCACCTCATACCCAGGACTCCAAGCAACTGAACAATATTCTAGGATACTCCTTATTATACTATTGAAAACTAATATTGTCAAGCTTGGATCTTTAAAGATTTTCATTAATCTTAACACCAGACCAGATACTTGCGAGGCTTTTGATATGATGTAATCAATGTGATCTCTAAAGCTTAAGGTGTTATCTATTATCACCCCGAGATCCCTTACACTCGTTGACTCCGTAAGGGGCGTACCGTCGATGTAGTAAGTGTGTTTTAGTGGTTTTCGTTTTCTACAAAATGTAATATGAACACATTTATCCTTATTTAGAGTCATACGATTTGCAAGACACCAACAAACAAGGTTGTCGATGTCACTTTGCAGGATTTCTATATCCTCTGGTGATTTAATTTCCCTGTATATTTTTAAATCATCTGCGTATATTTGATATTTGGATTTAAGTACTTTTCCAACATCATTAATGAAAACAAGGAAAAACAAAGGTCCTAGGTGTGACCCTTGCGGTACACCAGAGGGTATATTACATTCGAGAGATTTAAAACCTTTCATGGCAACTAATTGGGATCGATTCTTTAAGTATGACTCACACCAACGTAACAAGGAACCATGAATACCCATACATTCCAATTTGGTTAAAAGAATGTCGTGGTGGACTAAGTCGAACGCTTTTTTAAAATCTTTTTTAAAACTTTAGCACAATTTTTAATAAATATAGGTGGTATTAGATCGGGTCCCGCCCCTTTATTGCAATTTAAGGATAGAAGCTGTGTTTTAACCTCATGGTCTGTTACAGAACATTTGGCGTATGTGTTATTAGTACATTTAATACTAGTTAAATATTTTGGGTTGAAAGGTGGTAACTTATGTGTGGTATCATAGATCGACTGAAAATTATAGGAAAAAAGATTACATATTTCCTGTCCTCCTGTAGCTTTTCTATCATTTAATATCATTTGATTGGGAATCGACTTAGAATTGCATTTTCTGTCTTTAAAATATTTCCAAAAGTATGTAGGGTTGTTACGAATATGGTCTGATATATTTTTTTTGAAGAAATCATAGCATTCAAATATCATTTCGTTTGAGCGATCTCTTAGGAGATCATAAGTGTATTTATCCATAGGATTTTTATACTTCTTGAATACTTTATGATATTTTGATTTTTCCTTAAGAGTACGTATTAGAGAACGTGAATACCATATGGGATGCTTGCCATCACGGGGTTTGGATTTTGGGGTATTTTTGTAAATAGCATTTAGTAAAGTTTCATAAAAAACTTCTATCATTTCATCTACAGAGCCACAATTTTTCCATAAATGTGCCCAATCAATCTTTGAAAGTTCCTCAATAACAGTATTATAGTCGCAAAAAGCAAAATTATATTTAGGTTCAGTGTTACTTTTAAGATAGTGTTTTTGAGTAGAATACTGTAGGTCTATTAATAAGGCTGGGTGATGACAATCAAGCGGAACTAAGGGTTTTTCTTCAGATACCGTAAGAAAAGATGGATGTGAGCTAAGTACTAGGTCGAGAATTCTATCGTTATTATTAGAAATTGAGTTGCATTGATGTAGGTTGCAAAAAAATATTGTGTCAATAAATAAAGAATCCACATTATTGTTTGTACGTACAGGTATTAGACTACGACTGTAAGTGCTATATTCCCAGACAATATTGCTCAAATTGAAATCCCCAATCACCACGTTTATTGTGCCGTCATCTGTATTAGAGTTAATAACTTGTGCAGTATTTTTAAGAAAGTAATTAAGTTCCAACTCCTTTACTGGAGGTGGAATATAGACACCACAAATATTAATTTGAGTACTTTGACCTATTTTAAATGAAACCCAAAGATCTTCACATACAGATTCCCAAGTGATTTTTCTCAGACTCTCAAACTTTTTGTGTATGGCAATTACAACACCACCACCATCTTTCAAATAAGATGAAGTTGTACTACGATCACGCCTAAATACTGAATATCGAGTGTCAAATAATTCATGATCAAATATTGTATCATTCAGCCAAGTTTCCGTAAGAATAATGACATCATAATCACAACAGAGAACAGATAAATAGAGGTCCTCAGTCTTGGTCCGCAGGCCCCTCACATTTTGATAAAAAAATTTAATATTGAATTTTAAAACTAAAAAACACAATAAATGCTTACTCAGGCAGAAAAAATAAATAAAAAAGAAATAAGCACAATAGTATAACCAAAAAATTACTTTAGACTATTTAAAAAATCGTTATTTCTTATTAAAATTGCAGGTGAATGCATATTTTTACGAATATAAATGCGGCTATTTCGGATCCAGACAAACTCGTATTTCTTCTCTTTTGCGACGAGTCTCGTGGCTGCATGAAGTTTCTTGTTCGTTGGGGACAAATGTTCACTGACGTATATTGATTGCTTATCACCCGCGATGCCTAAATGAGTCGAATTGAGTTTGTTGTTTTCATTCTTTTTGTTGAAAATTTTTACCGCTGCAAGTATAGTATCACGGACGCGCGGGCTGGTTAATTTGACTATGATATTGCGAGAGCGCTTCGAGTCAGAATCAACCTTAGCAACGCGATGGAATTCTTTAATATCACTATCATCTATGACACACGAAACGACTTTAGTGAGTTGTTTCACAATAGTAAGCAGGTTTTCAGACTTATGCTCCGGAACACACTGTATTTCAATATTACAGTCTCGAGCACGTTGCTCAAGCTGTTCCATAAGGCTGGCGACTTTGCTAAGTTGCGCACGTAGAGATGTGCTTTCTGTTTTTAATTGAGAGATATCTGTTTTGTAACGATCGTTAATGAGTTGTTGTTCGTCAAAATTATCAGATAAAAACTGCACTGTATTAGTTACTTGATCTAACTCCTTTCGCATTATAGAAAATTTGGAGTTTAAATCTCGCACTTCACCGCGAATCTCACTTAATTTCGTATTGAAATCGTTTAGGCTTAATTGTTGGTATTCAAATTTTTCATTCATTTCTCTACGAAGATTTCGAATTTCTTGAAGAATAGCATCTTGGGAGTCTATGTTACTTACTAAGGAAACTGGTGAATCTATTTCAGATTCTTTAATACTCTTGCCATGATCGGAAGGAGAGCTTTTATTCCCTGTTTTTGATTTCGGCCCTTGACATATTGGGCAAACCCATTTAGCTCGGCTCGATTGTGCCTCATTGAACTTAATACAGTCCGCATGAAAATGACGGTTACATGATGTATTTGAACATTTAACTCTCTTCTGAGTTACAAGTAAATTATTGTTACATGTGTAGCACACAACCATACTTATAAAAATAAATAAATAGAAGAAAAAAAAAAAAAAAAAGCTCGGTGTATTCAGGATTTGATCTTGGTACCCCTCGATGTCTTTGAATTACAGTCACTTTTACTACCGCGCTGCTATTTGTGCAGATGTTATGGAGGTCGAAAATGTTGATCAGTAGAGTACTTAAGCTTAGCAGCAAATTATTATCAGTGCTAAGTGGGTGGTGTAAAATAACTTTGTTCCACTAGCACTTAATAACAGCAACTTAGGAGTATAGTTTTAGGTAAAAAACTGCACTTTTTGGACACGATTGATATGAATTATGGTTAAACTAATTATAGGCACTATAGTCAATTGCAGATTTTGCACTAAAAGCTATTAGAACTATTTTATTTTATTAATTTTAATCGACACAGGTACAAACTGATGTTTACACAAGTACTACTCCGAACGTTATGATTTATATGAAATAAATAAATATATGATTAATAATAAAAATTACTGAACGTAAACTAACGTCTCCGCGTATATTTCACCATTATCGTTGATTCCCTTGCATCCGTAATATCCTTTGTCTTCTATCAGCACGTTCTTAATGGTCAGATCAGCGACTGTCGCGTTCCCTCTTGAAGATTTGTTGAGTGTTATCCTGTCACCCGGAGGTAAGGTCTGCGCGTTGTACACTGCGACTTACACACAAACTACAAAAGTAAAAACTAATATTTTCATAAAGGGATATTTTCTTAACTCAGGTTTCAAATGATCTAAAAGCAAGTTAAAATACGTCAGTAGACTCGCAAATCGAACACCTGATGTTGAAATGGCACTGTGAGAAATATTAAACCACCCCTTACATTATCAATGCACCACAAACCTTGGGAACTAGATGTGATATCCCTTGTTCATGGTTCACTGGCTAACTCAACCTTCAAATACACACACATACGGAACACAACAATACTAAGTATTGCTATTTAGCGGTAGAATATCACCCTCTGATGAGAGGATGATATCTACCCAGATGGGCTTGCACAAAGCTGTACCACCAAGCTATTAATCATAATACATTATTCGAAAATTTAAACAATAAAACAAAATTCAATAATTTTAGCTAAATGTATACTTAAAATACTTAAAATACTTACCAAAACTGTAGAATATATTATATCAAATTAAATTACGTCTTAAGTAAATTTGAATACGTCGAACGCAATGGGGGCATCGATTCAAGTTCGAGTAGAACAACTTTCTTAATTAACGAGTGAGTGTAATTAAGTCGCGAACAAAGTGTCACCCCTGACTAGCTTCTGATTTCCAATCAAAGGTTGAATATGCATATTCAATAATCAAACTAATTGTTATGAGATAGTTTAATTGCAAAAATATAGAAGTAACTTTAAGGAAACACGAAATGATAAATGCTTTTAATATAGCGATTGTTGTACTGTTCATAGATATATTACTTAATAAATTATTCTATGCTTGCAAATAATTCAATTATTGGTATAAATTTTTCAATTTGATAAATAAATACCTAACATTTAATACCGGCTTGAACTACAGGCACGAGGGACATAACATCTTAGTTCCTTTGACTATGGGCGGTGTTGACCACTTACCATCAGGTGGTCTATTTGCCTGTCCACCTATAAAAATATAAAAATTATAATATTTATATTTAAAAAAAAAATTAAGATGTTTGGTAATTTAAGAAAAAAAAGGATATCTAACTTCATTGCAATAGTAATATTTTTAATATTAAATTTCATTACTAATTTTGAAAGCTTCTCTCACTTTTTTAAGTAAAGTACAAAAGAAGTATAAAACGAATATTTTATTCTTACCACAAGACGTGTTCAAATCCAACGTTTGTTTGTTTCACAGAAACATAAAGCATTCTGAATCGGTGTGTGGTCCTCCGGGGAGACATTAGAGAGGATGGGGCGTATACGTGCAAGTAATATATAATTACAAAACTCGGTATTTATTTTTAAAAGAGCCAACCTAAGAAGAAAAATGGATAGGATATGATTTTTTGAAACATTTTTCAACTTCATGGTGTAAGTATTGTAAATTAGTTTAAGAAAATAATTAATTGATTTTAAAAATTCGAGATGTCTACCTTCTACGTTAAAAAAAATTAACGACCTTATTTGAAGTAAACTGAAGTAGGTTTTTTTTTTAAATAAAATTATAGTTAAATTGATAAACGATATATTAAAAGAAGTATATAAATTAAGTGCCGAAATGGCTCGGTGGCTATAATTCCAGCTCGCATCTGATCTTTTATATGCTTAATTTGTGTTTGTAATTCATCTCGCTCGAAGGAAAACATCGTGTGGAAACCTGCATATGGCGAATGAAAATCTGGCACGTGTATCAACTACAAATCCGCATTGAGCAGCGTGGTGGAGTAAGCTCCAACTCTTCTTTAAAAAAAGGACTGCTGGTCTAAGCCAGCAGTGGGACATTTGCAGGCTGATACTGTTTTAAATATTGTTTTTAGGGAATTATTAACATTCCTATTCCTTTCTCTAGTAAAGGATTTATTAGGAGTGGGTACCACGAAAGCCCAAGGCCCCAAGGGGTCACGTCTATTTGCGACTTTTTTATCTCTAGGTGGATCGTATACGTCGAACAATTCGAGCCTTTGTTAACATTAAACGGCTTAACGGCAAATAAGACAAAATGGAGTTACGAAGTTATAGGTTTTTATTTACTAGTTACGTTATATGTACAAAGAAAAACCCAAACGATATATTTATTAAAGATTCAACTAAATGTTGTCCAAAAATTACAGCCGTAAATGTAACGCTTATGATAATACATCATACTCTGACAGTGTCCGAAGGAAATGCCGTCGTGGCCATCGGAAATTACACTTTTAATCTGCCAGTCCCCGACACATGTTACAGCTCTTATAAATTAAGCTTAGTGAGAAAAATTCGCTGCCATTAAACCATTTTGTCTGGTTTTTTTTTTGATAACTTTTTTTTAAGCTTACCTGTCTTGCTAAATGCTAATAGCGTTATTAGTTTCTAAGAGTTATCAACAGTTACATTCTTCATAAGACAGACAAAATAATAATATTATAATATATTTTTCATATTACAAAACTCTTTTTGTTATAAATTGTATCTCCTATGCTTAGACTTGAAACTGAAATTGTTGCATTACAACAATCATATAAACATCAACATATTTTTTTTTTAATTTATAAACAAATAAAATTTTATATTAAAATTTTACTTTTATGCATGTCTTACACATATTCTAGTCGAGGAGTCTGAATTAAAACATAATGTAATACGAAAGAATTCCTAAGAGACATGTGAGTTGCGTGATAACGGCCACATTGTGCTGGTAACAGCGTAAATCAATGGCTTATATTAATCTTAAGTAACGGCTGCTCAGTTCTAACTTAGAATAAAAAAGTCTTGTGTTAATATACGCAAAATGTATTGAAATAAATATTAATGTAATAAGACTGTTGGTATAACGTTAAAAGATTTTAATTCATGATTTGGAGCGATTTATGGGTAACAATTCGCCATATCAATTTTAGGTCACCATATAGTAAAATATACGTATTACTTATAATAATTATAGGAAAATTACTTGTTAAAAATATATTGTTTTTTTTTATATCATTAGATTCTAGAAAAAAATCTTTGTGATAAAGCAGTTTCGTTTTATAAAATTGTCTTGTTTAATACAATAATTTTCTCGGTTTCTTTATTCCGAGCTAATGAGATTATCTTCAGCGTCAAGCTTGTCATTTCAGAAATTTGATAAAAACGAAAAAATACGTAATGTCGGGAATAATTGATTCAGTAGTGAGTGATGTTCGAAAAATATGTCTAACATTAAGAAATTGGTTTGCTGGAAATATAATATATATTTTGAGTCTTGGAATAATGATTCATTCTAAATAATTTAACAGTTTGTTAGTATTTGAATAATTCGTCAGGAAAAATTTAAAGACCTAGGGATTCTGGCCATGTAAAGTTTTCGGGCGGGCAAATGGCAAATAGCGTAAGAATAATTTCTTACATCGCCAATGCGCCGCTAATCTTGGAAACTTACATATTATACCCCTTGTACCTGCAGATGGATGCGGACTGCCCAAGATCGGGATGGTTGGCGTTCTATGGGGGAGGCTTTCGTCCAGCAGTGGACGGAAAATAGCTGAAAAAAAAAAAAAAAACCTGCAGTTAGACTGGCTCATTCACCCTTCCAACCGGAACATGCTAAGTAGAATAACACAGAAAAATTTTATAGCACAGAAGTTCTTTACATAAATTATATATAATTTACCTTAAAAATATGGTTTAGTACAATGAGTGTACAAAGGCGATTTTATTGCTTTTAGCAATTTCTTCCAGACAACTATTGATTAGATTGTTTTTCAACAAATAAGTTAATCTAAAGATAAATATTTACTAAATTTTAAATGACATTTAAATATAATAATAGATTCCGAACGACGAATGATTATTTGTAATAAATTCCAAAGGTGTACAGTTTTGGCTGTGAAGGATTAATAGTCGCGATAGAATATATGATGAATGTAAGGTATCCTGACATACGGGCCCTACAGCAGTACAAAGCCCTACAACCAAATATAACCTTAACAGTAACCAATTTAAGTAATAAAAGTATTAAAATGAATGACAGATTTTAAAAAAAAGTGCGATAAATTTTTGACGAATGGTTTCATCGTTAATAACTTTAATGTGAAAAACTTAAAAGTAAGTAAGAAATGAAAACCAAAAATAACAATATTTATTATTTTGAAGTCGAAACTGTCGACGTAAAAACAAGGATATTGTAAAATAAATACACACACGCTTACGATACATCCATTCGCTAGAGTAACAAGAAACTGTAGTGGAGCATTGACAGTGCTGGATTAATGAGGTTGTCACCTGCAGGCATTTCAGCGAAGTGTAGGCGAACTCGCGTGTCTTTTGTTTTGTACTTGTGTCGTATGCAATACCCGGTGTTTGTGTTAAAAGTACGTTTAATATCTTGGATTGTTTTAAATTTCAGGTCGGCAGTACAGTGGTAAACCCAGCTGTCATCTGTGTATGTCGATTTACTAACTAAAGGTATTTGCATTCGAAGATTTATAATGTTTCAAAATTAAATTCAAGCATCGTTAAAATATATTTCTATTTTTTAATAAAAAAAGCACTTTCGCTGAAATGTGTTTCTATCGAGAAGACCTGATAAGAAACTCAGTAGTTACTCTTTTCTTCCATTAATAATAATGTCCTCCAGACCGATTTCGGCCACGGCGGCCAATTTTAAGAGAGATTAGCCAACTATATCATATGGCAATCCGACACGACCAGAAAGAGTTCAGGCATAGGACCAACGGCTTTTCGTGCTTTCCGAGGCACGGGAGTGTACACACTGTCAACTTCCAGACTCCGGGCTGCAATTGAGAACTTTCCAACAGAAAAACCTAATAACTTTTTATTGACCCGACCTGGGAATTGAACCCAGGATCCCCGGGTCTGCGGCTTTACATCAAGCCACTAGACCAACGAGGCAGTCTTCCATACATACGTAGGTTAATAAGGAATCAATGAATAGATGCTTCAGTTTTTTTTTCATCTACAAAGTATCTATTTTATTGAGTAATCAATTATAACATGAGATATAAAATTAAGTAAACTTCAAATTAAAAATAACTGTGGCGTCTAATTATAGAAATGAATAAAATGCCCAAGGAAAGTCAATACATTATAATAAGGCCTATCAAATACAATTTGAAACGGTTTCTGTACGTCGACCTCGAAAGTATACCAGTTACTATGTTGTTGTTATAGTAAATGAAGTTTATCTAGCGCATATCACATCATCTCTATAATAAAGCGTTGCTCAGATCTCAGGTGGCGTTATTTACCACCATGAACCTCCGTAAGGGTCTCGTAAAGCGTGCGTGAACTGGCTAATGAGTAATGTGAGAGGTACATTATTTACCGTGTATGTATGTAGGGTTAGTGAGGTGGCAAAGATTTCCTGTGAGATATATCGAATAACTATAACAGTTTGCGGTTTAACGTTCTAATTTTATATAATTTAATAAATATGTCTAAAATCTATCGGATGGTATTTATATCGAAGAAAATGTGCTTATTTATTTATATCGATAACCTGATGAGTGTGTATATGGTTGAAATAAGAATAACGTTGCGTATCCTCCTGATATCTACAAGACAAGCCAACTACGTAGAAGATATTATCATATTGTATATTATCGCTCATACTGAGCGCATATATAATTTTCTATACTCACTGTTACAGTTATTTGGGTAAAACGACACAAACGGGAGAGGGTCAGACTCAGGCCACGGTGGGTTTTATGTTATTTCAAAGGCGTGAGTATAACAATGCAAACTAAGTCGGATGCTACTAACAATTTATTGATAAAAAAAAGACTAAGCTAGCAACTAGATCAATATGACAGTTACGGTTAATTAAAATATCTGAGAAACGTTACAGATAAAAAAAGACGTCTATTGATCATATTAATCAACAAACTGATGGTTGTTGATCTTGTGATTATCGTTTATTGTTGATCTTGTAACGGTAAAAACTGTAGGTGAATCGAAAGTTGCACATTTTCACCTTAACTGTGCTACAATATATCTATCTAAAAATATTTGCTTTCGTTTGCCATAAATAGTCTAAACAAAATAATACAAACTTTATTATTATTTGACATCAAAACAAACTAGTGATTTTTCATTCTCTTTTAACGAAATTTTGGGCAATAAAACTAGTTTATGTTTGAAAGAACCAATTAAATGGCACAAGAACCTAAAAATAGATAAAATTTGCATTTTATTTAATTGAATTGGATGTTATTCGATAGATAGATATATAATAATAAACACAATACTGTATCTATTGATTTTCTCGTCACAAATGATGAATGGGAAGATTTAAATTTAGGACAAACTGCTTAGGAACATAGAGCCAGTGGATGAGGGTCGTCTGTTATCAATTACAGCTCGTACAAACACGGTCTGTTCCTGAATATTTGTATTCAATTACATTAAATTAATGTAGCGGCCCACGATTGATGAAGTGGATTTATTCGAAGTGATTCGGAAGGGCTGCCTGTTAACGCTCTCGTTCGACTAAGATAAATAAAAGGAAGTACGATTTAACGAGGGCGATTAAACGATGATCCACATTTAATTTGATTTGGTTTCCTTTATTGATTTAGGTTTGAATGTATTTGTACTTACTGATAGTTATAATTTAGATACAAGTTGTAAGGTACATAATAAATTAAATAATATATTACTTATCATTACTTCAGATGAAAGAGAAACTTATGACGTCATGGGTGTTTAGACTATGTATATAATATGATTCGTTTTTATCTAATGAGTGCTCTTCGACTAATGCGTACTCTAACACTCATGAATCGTGAATAACAACGAATATGAGTGGCATAAAAACAATGCAAGGACGAATTGTCAAGACTTTTACGTTGTAGAAAATCATGATTCATTTTGTAAATATCAATATCAAAATATCGATAACGCATATTTATGTCTGATATTTTTATGCAAATGGAACTAAAGACCGATATTTATAATGTACTTTTTATAAGTTGTATTGGGACACCATTCGTTCAGAGCGTCACAGTAACATGCGAAAGCGATCCCGTGGCACTCTTCGTTAAGATGGAAATGTTACCGCTGGTTTTTTAGTGGGTATTCCGATGAACGTGGCGCACTCGGTGCCTTGGACACCGGCGAGCCCCATATACCCCCCCACTGTTTCCGTGGGGGAAACGCGTAACACGCCTTTCCAGCGATAAAAAAGGTGCACCAATCGTAAAGTCACATCGCAGGGTACTGGTTATGTTACCTGAGCAATTAAGGGCGGTAGCGAACAGTGGAACTATTGAGCGAATGCCACTGCGTCGGTATTCCGATATTGCGGGATCCCTATCGTTCAAGTCATACGGAAATTTACGGAATATTCGGCATAGCTTTTGCGTCACTGCCTTCGGTTATTTTCCTTGTCTATTCATTAATGCGGTGATTAATCTTTTGCCCACTAAATATATTATTAGATAAAGGCGTTAATACGGTTTATGATTTGGTTTTTAATTTTAGTATTTGTTTTATAATAACATTACTTACATTATCTTATTTACCCCTAGATATGTTTTTATATAGTATATAAATTTTGAACTGGCAGCTGGTTTACGTTTACTCAATTTTACATCATATATAAATATCCGATTGATACGGAACTGCTTTTTTGATATATATATTAATGTGGGATACGTAATTCGATCCCATTTCGTAACCAACGTCGTGATATGGAACGAACACGTAAGGAATGGCTAATGTCTCTTATGATACTAATGTGCACATGTGGTAATAACCACTAGTTATACGATGAGATGTCTGCCTCTCTACTCATAATGAAAATACACCTTCTTGATTATATTTCGAGTCGAAATGTCCTAGTGATTAGAACAGCTAAATCTTAAGAAGTTTAAGCCCGGGCAAGCACTTGTTGATTTCTCGTACTTTATTTTATTTTATTATATTCATCTCGTGTGTGTACTGCGCTGATTTTAATGAAATTCAGTATGAAGTAAGCTTGAACTCTATGGAAGGATAAAGGCTATGTTATTCATACCCGACACTTGTGAAAATTAGTTATTATATAAGTAGCTGTGCTTCGCGGTTTCGATATGTGTGAATTTAATTTGTATATAATAAAAACCGATTCACACGAAATGCCCCGACCGAAAGTCTATCCGTGACTTAACTCGAGAAGGTGTTAATAATATGCTGTTTTTACATTTAACCGTACAATTTGGAATGAGGTTTACTTACCCCATGGTAAGCATCAAAATGGCGCCTAAGTTGGGAGTTATAAAACTTTCTACTATATAGCTATTTGAATTTAAAGGTATTTTTAATTAAGGTTAACGTCGAATTTTATTTCTAAACTCTGTAATTAACTTAAATCTTTATATAATTAAAACATTATTTGCAATTTATAGAAGAAACTCAATTAAGATTACAATTTGCAATCTCATGCTTAATGTACTTTCGGTTATTCTGATAGCCTTTATGCGTTAAATCAGCTTTAAGTATTAAAGAGAAGTTAATTTGTACTCAATTTTATTGCTTTAAAAAGATTGTTCTAATTACTTAATAAATAGGTTATATATAATATAGGACATTAAATGGCAACGTCACGTCGTGAACACGCTAGTCCAGATTTTAGTTTGCGAGTTGAAGTTATGTGCACCATAATCTTCGTTATTATGTAGATATTTCATTTTTTTAATTGTAAACAATAAACTACATTTTTTACATTCACGTGTTTTAACCCTTGAGATATCAATTCCAGACAAGCACTGTTCAGTTTTTATACGCTTGATTTATAATTTTAATTCATCTCTTATTCCGTGCAAAGGAGATATGTTCGCCTTTGCACAAGTCCAGCCGTGTATTTTTTGTACCTAATTGCTTATTACGATCCTACAATCACAACGCCTCCGTTTTGAACTTTTAAGTATTTGATTTTAAATTGTGATAATAATTATTATTAAGATCAAAGTATGAACGAAATAGTATAATTAACATACACACATCTCTTCATTCAACTCACAAGCTTTAATTAACCTTATATAATATTCTAATATTTGTAAGCTGTTGATGATAATTTAAATTTTAAACACAATATTATTATTACATCGAATGAATGAATGGATAATATTTATTGACATTCAAACCTTAAATATAAATAAAAATTAAAAATAGTTACTTTACAAATCATGACCGCACGGTGGCAAGAATGCTAGCAGCATTTCCGTTTTGAATCGTAATCCCGATTCTCTGGGCGAAAAATAAACTCCTGTCACCAGGAAATAAGACGGGGTGTATGAATGAAATGATGTATGATAATTACCTAAAAATAATCGGGACGATCCTTTGATTTGAATATGTCTGGTAAGCTTAGTTGGAACTCGTCTCACGGCGCATCGCGTCACGGCAAATTAATTATTTAACTCGTTAATTGCGACACGAGCGATATATATATATATATAGGAACGAACGATAATGTTTCCTAAAGCAGGAATTATTTTAGTTATGCTCTGCTAAGCTAATCTCTCTAAACAACGATGATGTCTTCATACACAATTAATCTTTCGAAATTACAATACAATAAACCATTTATGAATATGACTGTTTGTCGAAATGACTGAATATAATAACAATATTATACACGTTCATAATTGTTTACATGTTTATAAGATGTACTCTATGGCTCATTCTTCTTTGTCTTTTGAGTTGTAGAGTTAATAATGAAAAGATACTTTTTAAACAAATTATGCAAACTTTATGATAACAGGCAATGCAATCAAACGTATAAAATACGCCAATTAGTTTTTTTTATAAAAAGGATTTTAACGTCTGCAGTCGTATTCGAGGCCAAAAAAAGAAACTGGGTATTAGGTTTAACTTATGCGATTTAAAATCTGGGCAGCCTATGTGACGACGCCGCAAGTGAAGTTGAACCCGCTGCTTTTCATGGCGAAGCAATCGGCGGAGGTTTTTCTTTGGGTTTCTCTGTTTTATGTTACTGGGTGATTGGTGTGCTTACATTGGTGACTTGGGTAGTGTAGCTCTGCATAATGAGCGCGCAAATTAAATAAACAAAAAAAAAAAAAAAACTCCTCAAGGATTTCTTATATTTATAATTATATAAACATAAAAATGAAACTCCTAAAGGATTTCATATATTTATGTCAGTCAAAGAAACATAGTATTTTCCGATTTCCTAAAGAACGGTATGTTATTTATCAAAGAAAAATACTTCTAAATACTTTAAATAATAATCTATCTCAATTTAATACTGTTAATGTAACTACTAAATATACGTAAAAAATATTTGAGTGACGAACCTTCCTCCTTTTTTTTCGGTTAAGAATAACAATACATTAAGCCGAACGTTCATAATATAAGGCCTCGTACTATAGTCTGGTAGTCTTGTCTGTTTGTTAGTATACAAAAAAAATTCTTAAAATATGATTAACGAAATGAAACGAATTTGATAAAAGTACTGAGGGACCGAAAAAAATCTAATTTATGTAAAATTGTAACGACTGATACACGTCTGCAAATTAATTTCGAGGATGTCCCTTAGGAAATCCAATTAAATGAACGTCTCATTTGCTTCGATTCATTAAGGGAATTCTGTGACGCGAGTTTGACTCACGTACTAGAATTCAAATTGAAGATTTTCAATATTAAACCACGACTAATTTTATTCGATGTAATTTTTTACATTGTGTAAATTTGAATGAGGATTAAACTGTTTTAGGTGTTAGACTATTTATATATTGGAATATATGAGTATAAAATCTGATACCAGGCAATCCATAACAGCGTGACTTTTAAGGCATTTTTTTCTTTGTCACAACCAGTCTGCGGAACCAGCTTTAGCCGTTCCCAAACCTTTATTCCTATACATATGCGTGTATAATTGTTTATAATAAATTTGAGTCACGGCAGTGTAAACATCCTAGCTCCAAGCTGTTTTTGGAAATTCATGAATAGAATAGTAACAGCCTGTAAATGTCCCACAGCTGGGCTAAGGCCTCCTCTCCCTTTTTGAGGAGAAGGTTTGGAGCTAATTCTTATATTATGTATAAAATAGATCACGCATAAACCATAATACTCTAATAATTCTGTAAATACTGATCTTGATTTATTTTTTATGCCAATAAAGGAAATAAAATGTAAAATAAATTGTCACCTTGAATAGAATTTGTATATTTATTATTTTTTACAAAATTATTTATGAATTTGGTCATACTCTGTAAAATTTTAAAAATCTTTAATTTTTATTTGTTATTATTCTGTTATGTATTTTTGATTTAATTATTTGTGAAGACTTGATTGCTATATGATTTTTTTTACTGTGATAAATATTTTTATATATGTCATAATTGCTAATCTTCCAAAGATAAAAAAAAAACTTATTATATTTTTTATTGTCTCGAACCGAAATTTGAACCAAGAGCTTGATATCTATTATCATTGTGACAGGACGATTTATTTCAAAATTCTTCGGTAAATTTTTCCGTATTCAAAGACGGATCTATGGAATTAAATTTATCCTATAATCAGATTGCTTTATATTTATAGCATATTGCTTGACATACTTGAAAAAGATTCAAAGATTTATCAATTTTTGCTTCTACAGAATCATAGATATCATACGATATAATATTATTAAAAATGATCTTTTGATTGTATTAAAAATATACATTTTACTTTTATTTATATATATATATATATATATAAAGAAATTCAATGTAATTTTTGTAAGTAAATGGAGCCAACAATCTTTTTTTTTTCCGGGAACTAATTTAACATGAACGAGGCAAATGCAATAGCAAATTATTCTTTTTATCCCCTGGCGATGTTGCGTTATCTTGTTCATTGAACTGGAAAATATCCTGCATAAGTTGCAAGTGGAAAGCTAGAAGTAACCTTGGACTAAAAACTATAATAGAAATGCTACTTATCGTTAATCAAAAATAAATTTAACAGATATATAGATATATTTATAACCTATATATAAAAATGAAATAAAATATACCAATCACTATTGATAGAATATTATTTTAACATCTTCTATTTAATAAATTATCTCAAATTAAAAAATAATAATGAAAATCTATATTCGAAATATTTCAGGTTCAAGTTGAATAGGTAGCAATGTGTGCTCGGCTCGGCAAACATTGCAATGAAACTTGTATGGTGTAGTGTTCGAAATTATATTTGTATCAATCAATAGTCATCGTAGCAGCGTGGTGGAAAAGCTCCAAACCGTTTCAAGAGCAGAGAAAACCTAGCAGTGGGATATTAACTAGATTTTACTTAACATTTTTATTATAAAATATAGTGTAATTGTGTATATAATCATATATGCTTGCCTTAAAAGGGAACCAAAATATGGACCTTCCAAATTCCAGTTCACATAAGTTACTGAACCCAATATATACTAATAATTAGGTTTAAGGTTGATTGATTGGTAAATTAATTATGACAGTAATTATTAGTATTGTTAATCAATTTTTATCTCGAGTCTAATTCATTTAATTCGAGTAATTTATATCTGATTTTATTTCATTAACATTAAACTAATATTAGGGAATAATAAAATGCTTATAACACTATATTCTTATTAAATAAAGTATATATTACATTTTAATTTATTATATCCATAATAAAATATTATTTAATTCATATAATTAAATTCAAATTTACTACTGATTTGGGTGATTTCCACCGAAAGAGCCAGCAAGAAACTCGGTAGTTTGTTACAACGATATAAATACATATCTATAATTCTATATTATCTATTCTAATACTATAAATTAAGCGTGAATAGTTGAAATTCATCGCAGATCATAATCCTGAAATGTCAGACAGTGATATTCAACAATGACTATAATAATTATCAAATTCAAAACATTCTCACATAAAAATATCGTACCGTTAAGTCAACATCACTAGTAACAAGTGAGTTTATCGAACGTTCTCCTACGTAGAATCTACATTCCGAAACGTTTTGTATTACAACCACCCCAAAACATTATTTAATACTGAATCATGTCCATTCAAAATTGTTATTAAGAGCCTACTTGAATAGAGAACATTTTGGGTTGGATTCATCGTTATTTCGAAAATATTTATAGTTCTAAACTGTTGGATCTGAACGTATAACTGGAAGTTTCCCGAGATCAATAAAACGATGTGAAATTTATTAAGACCAATCATTACGAAATCCGACAACTGCCAAACTGTCGAACTTTGTTGCGATTCTTTTATTAATTGAATGAGGTAACTTGTCGAAAGCACTTAATTGGATTTCGATAAGTAGGTAATTGTACTGTCTTTTGAATGACTCCGACCTTTAAGTTTTTATGCGATTAATTTAATGGGGTATTATATACTGAATATATTTTTTGTTGCTTGTAATCTTTATACTAAAACGTTACTAATCTCATTTCGAGTGAAGTATGTTCTTAGGTAAGCTGATAAATAAATGATTTGTATGTGTATTGCTTGCTTGCTTGCAGGTACACATTTATAAATTTTAGAGGTATATATTTTTTTTTATGGATTTTTTTTTAAATTGAGCGACAAACAAAAGCACAGTGTACACATATAATATTAAAAAACGGCTGTGTTATATAAATTCTACATTTATAAATAGTATCCAATGAATAAAATATTGAACTTGATAATAAAATATTTATGTGAGATTGTGTGATTTCTGCAGAAATCAATATTGTGAGTTTAGAATTTAACAATTTTTATTATACAGTTTCAAAAACCGTATGACAAATCGGTTGTCACGTTATTGATAAATAAAACGAAATCCGTGATATATAATCCGCATATATTGAAACCAGTGTGGTAAGCATGGTACTTCCGATTTTATAAACAACGGTATATTATATGTATGTAAAAAGTTTTAGAAAAAAATTGTACTATATGAAGTTGATTACGTTGCTAAGTTAAACACAATGCCGACCTTGCAAGGTCTATGTGACGTTAGGTGTCGACTTTTTATGTAGAAATATGCATATGAAGTTTTGCTAAAGGCGTTCCAAATTGCTGAGTTTATTTTCGATTATGTTAATATAATCAATACTAATTATCATATATTAAATATAAGCTTTATGGATTGACCGATACATTTACGTTAGTAAACGTTTACTGTTTTACGGCAAAACAGTTGAATCAGTTTTTAAGGTATTTCGTGTGGAGGCACTTAAACTTCTAGAGAAGAAAACTTAAACTGGTGAAATATGCTTCAAGAAACAAGAGGAGGGATGAGCCCAGCGGTGGGACACCTACGAGTCGTTCGTACATATATTGATATGTACGAACAATATTAACAAAAACCGCAATCGGTTTTTGTTTCAACTAAAATGTTAAACAGAAATGCTATAAAATTACTTCTTATATTTGTTTTTAATATTTTGGAAGATTTATTTCACAGCTTGTAAATTAAATCGTGCTATCATTTGGTACATTAATATATAATAACTGGTATTTCGAATGAATATTAATATAGTCTTTGACTCTGCCGACCACGTCCTGAGGTAAGTTGCGATGTCGTAGGAGATACCGTTAAGATTGACGTTATTAAAAGCTTGTGGATTGATGGCCTAAATTTCAAGGCAGAGGCTTTACCACTGCCGGTGACGCTGAAAAGTTTTAGCCTCTTAGCAGCTTGCGTGAAACAATACGAAAAGTAGAATAAATACAATAATATATTTTGAAATTCTCAGACTGCACTAAATATAATGCTATGTATACTTTATGGTCCCAGATTTGTTTTTATTAGTTACTGAGCCGAGTCTAAATAGAGATAAATAGCATAACTAGATTATGAACATCAAAATATTTTAAAATAATGTCAGATGCATTGAAAAGAAACTAAACAAAACAAAATAATGAATAAATAATAATAATACTAAAGTTGTGTTAATAAGCGTCCAGAGTAATTATGTAAGATTATTGTCATACTTTAACGTAAAACATGACGATGTCTGGTTCCCCAATGTAGTAAGAATGTGTAAAGTTTCGCGGTCGAAACTTCTAGATTAAGCGCGGAACGGTTGCAGATTATAATAATTTGGCCACGTTCTTGTTCCACTCTCATGAAGGTTAGTTATTCAGACTTAGTTAATTAACTTAGTTGTAAGTAGGTTTGAATTCGGGCCGCTAATTAAAACTTGACTAAATTAATATGAGTCACGTACGCATGTCGTAACTGCTTTTTGATATGAAATGGTTTCGCCCGAAATATTTTTAATTTCATATGTTATCTGTGTAACTGACGCCATAGGCTAAAGCAATATAGTTACATTTTAATATTTGCAGTTGTTTGTTTAAATGGTATCTAATTATTTCTTTCTTACTTTTCCATATATGGAATAGCGTTATTTAAAAGGATTATAAGTGAAAAAATGGCGCACACACAAATATACAAGAAAAACAGACAATCTTCCATAAGAGATGAGATGAAAAATATTTACCTTAAGAATTTTTTCAAAACTTAACGACGCTGCATAGGTTCTAGCGATGATCTTAAAAAATTACGGAGGAAATTTTATAACGCACAAGTGGGCATTTTTTTAAAAGTTTGCGTGATTTTAAAAAATAGTTTTTTTTTAGCACATATATTTTATGCAATAATATTAACATTAATTAAATCAGTGATGTCTAAATTGTCATAAAAACTCAGAAATCACGCAAAACACTGTGTACTTTATCATATATTACGAATTAAATGCGTCCGACCCTGATATTTTCTTCCACTGAGTTATGTACTATTTTGTCTTGATTTTGCTTTCTTGCTTGTTTGAAGTGCGTTTTTTAACACTAGAATTTTTTAGGGCATTATTGTAGTTTCGAACTAATCTCTTCCTATTCGTTTTTCGTTTTTTTCTTGTAGATTCATTTTTTGTAGATAGTGTAGCATTTTGATTATTTAAAACTTGTTTTTCTTTCTATTTACGTTTCTTCTCTAACCACTTCTTTTGATTCTTTTCTTTTTCATCTTCCCTTAGCTCATTTATTTTCTTACTCTCGCATTAAGTGCCATTTCAATATCTACAACAATAATATGTTAGTATGTGTCTTAATAAACATAAATTAAGGCTTTATTTTATATAAATTTAAATTGATTTATAAAATTTCTAATTTACTTTTTTTAAATAATTAATTTTATTTTATTAAATAATAATATTAATTTTAGTAATGTAAACGCGGATTTAAATTCTACTGAGTTACGAAAACTGCTCCGCTGAAAAATGATTTCTCAGCTGACGTAACGGACTTTTCGGTTACAACAATTTTTTTACAAATTTCTGAGAACGAGTTACTAAGTTCAATCGAATTACCACATTTTAGATAAACAGACATTTTTATTGTTCTGAAAATGTATAATTCTTATAGTAATATGAGTTACTTACTGAGTAATCAGCGTAACTCAGTGGAAATCTATAACGCACGCAACTGAGACGTGGTACTGTTTTGCGTTTTTCGAAACTAATGCAAGCTTACACAAAATAGCAGCCTGTTGAATGTTATCGTAGGGTTGTTAGTCTTAAAATACAAAATAGAATCACAATAATATTTGGTATATTTATTAAGAAAATGACGTAACTCAGTTGAATTTTCCCAGTGGGCGGTTTTTTAGGTTGAAATTTAATAATTAATTTAAATTTTTGAATAACTAATGGTAATAATACATATATCACAATCAGAAGACCGTTTCATTATTTCTTCAATAAAACTATCAGTTGATGGTAATGAAGCCAGATTTTAGACACAATAGTATTCAAACCTGACAATTATTGAATGGGACATGGCAATATATGAGTTCATCGATCATTAATTACTATTTTATTTTTAATATACAACAAAAAACAATTAGTTTATAATATCAACATAACAACAATAATTAAACCTTCCAATACATTAACACAATACTCGTATAGAAACTACAATTTCAAGTAATCTTTTGTTTTAAACAGGGGACAACCGAAATCGCAATGGTGCAAACTTTTAAAAAAATGCCCAAGTATGTGCGCAAACACAAGTGCTCTCTCTTTCCCTCAATCTCTCGGATTAGAATATCTGACGCGACCAGAGAGTTGACTTCAAATGATAATGCTGACTTCAAAGCTTCTACTTTTTTCATACAGCAAATCCACAACCATCTTATTTCCTTGAACTGAACTTTAAAGCAGTTAGTTATAACTCGTCAAGATATTTTTTTGACGATGAAAGTAATTTGAAGTCAAAACAATTAATTGTTGAAAAGAATTTGAAATAAAGCCAAATGACTGCGTACTCTCTTCTATTGCTTATTCGTTCCAAAACGATAGATTACATCGAACACTCGGTGTAGGATAGCTTTTCCAATAGCAAGTGGCTAGAAATGAAAGCCTTTATGGGTCGTAAATAGAAAATTACAGTCTTGGCCGACTCAGGGTCATTTTCACCGGACGTTCACTGTTAATATTGAACGAAGTCAGTTTTCCTCGTGGTCATTCGGTGTCGTAGTTTTAGTGGCTGTTTTTATAGATAACTAATTCAAGATTCGTTTTTATTATTGATGTTTTTTATAGCTGGAGTATTAAGATGTAAATATTTATTTTGATCTGTATGAAAATATTTTAACGTCACAAAAGAAATATATTTAAAATTACCTTTAATGGACATATAACGAGCGATATTGCAAATATGTTACGATGGTTTTTATTTCTTTTTAGAGAAGTTGTTATAGTAATATAGCGTTGAGTACTAGAAACGTTCACAATACAATAATTTAGCGGTTATCGTATAGTGCCGGATGTAGCTTTGGCACTTGTCTCTATTGTGAGGACAGAATTGGAAGTTGCGAAGTACTATTTGTGATTTTAAAATTTCTTTTTTTGCATTATATATTTATTTTTCCTGCTTTTATGTTATTGATTATCAAGAAAAATATGTTTATGTATGAATATATAGCCTTACAACATTATAATTAATATAACAATGAAACTTGAGCTTTAGTTTAATATTATATGAGTTAATCATGAACGTATAATATTAATTGATTGATTGATGAGTAGGCTGTGGGAGACATGAGAAAGATGAGCGGGGATGGCCACGCGGTGCCTTTAGCGAGAGATGCGGTTGGGAGATTACCTTCACCCCCTGAGAAGAGTTAATTTTTTGTTTTATAGAATAGGAAGGCGGACGAGCATATGGGCCACCTGATGGTAAATTGTCACCAAAGCCCTTAGTCATTGGTATTGTAAGAAATGCCAATGCGCCACCAACCTTGGGAACTAAGATCGGCAGTCGAATTCATTAAGCATTTTTAAATAAAAGCGTAAAGCGTTTGAAAAGCTATTATTTGTCCATTTCCAAGTAAGGTATGTATATATGAAATGGTATGTAGTAGTTATCTATATATAATTTTAAACTCTATAATTATATATAATATGTATATGTTATATACATATTATATTATACATGTTATATATATATGTATATGTATGTATGTATATATTATTATATGTGGTTAGTGGGATGTAGATATGTGTAGTTTATTAAATATTTAGTATCTCCTTTTTATATGTAAATGCACTTACCTGTTCTCTTACAAAAATTCTTTCACCAAAGGTTGTCTGTAAGAGATCGCTATAAGCGATAAGACTTTTTCTTTGATTGTTTCCTACTTTTCTCATCTTATTTATATGTTGTGCAAGAAGTGTTAAATAAATAAATAAATAAGATTTTATGTCCTTTGTGCCTATAATTACACTGGCTCACTCACCCTTCGAACCGGAACACAACAATATCAAGTACTACTGTTTTGCGGTAGAATATCTGATGAGTGGGTGGTACCTACCCTGACGAGCTTGCACAAAGCCCGACCACCAGTTCCACTGAGCCGATACGATACGAACTGATACGAGCGTAGCACAGCACAGGAGTCATTGCGTTATATCACCACGATCCCGCAGCCTCTTCGATCCGTGCCGACGACGTTCATCGCAGTGTTTATAGTAGGTAAAAATCCCACGTAACCCTGTGCCTACCCCAAGGGAGCAGAGGACCTTATGAAGGTTTTCACTGGTTGAAAAAGAGACTGTTCGTCCATTAGTCAAGCCTCACTGGATTGTTTTAAAAAAGTTATATATTTATATATATCCGTACAGCCGCTCGTAACTATTTTCTGAACGGTTTTGAGCGCTTGTATTGTTATATTTAATCACGATAATTATAATATGCAGATGTGTCCACAGTTTCAAACTATGTTGACAAAGTTAAAAAATTAAAATAAAACTATAGCAACGTTCTAAAATATACTTTATTATCATTATAGAAATATAACATACATTATAAATAAAGTAATTCTTTTCTAAAACCGTTGATTTATTTACCTATTCGGTACTGCAAGACTGTTTTATTCAAAAATGCTTTTCTACAATGTGTCTTACACTATATGCTATGAAAATATTTATATTATAATTACGACGTAAAATTTTAAATAAATAACAAGAAGTGATTACTTAGACACTATTTTCTCCCTTTCTATCATCATTAATTGGACATTTGAAAGAAGAGGAGTGCATTGTTTAAATCCTTGACAATATTTATATCTGTCGGTGATTACTATTTTAATTAATAAAATGAAAGAATGACGGTTTTATTTGTTAAAAACAGAAACAATGATCGTCTATACACATGCCGCCGACGTAATCTTGACATTGAATGTTGCAGGCGATTGGGTCACAGAAGTTAACTAAATAAAACAAGATAAAATTATATTATAATAGATATAAAGACGATTTATATTTGTTCGTTTGATGATCAAAGATATTGCAAAAATACTCAAAAATGAAATTTGTGACGAGGCAAGGCTATCTCCACCGTCATATCATTAAGATAATTATTGAATAGTATTGCAGCTATGTAAACTGAAATACAGAAAGGCAAAGACGTAAGAGTCTCTGAATAAAGTAATAAATATATGTAAAGAACCGTTAGGGTTATATAAAACGCCTTTAAAGACTGGACAAGAATTTTGAACGAATTTTTTGATGAGCTTGAATAGCACATTGCAGCATCTCGAATTTTCACTCTTTATAAATTTTTATATATGAGCATTAACAAATTAAAATATATTATGACACACAGCGAAGTCAATGTAAATACGTGTGATTGAAGATTATCCGGACTGGTTATAGTAAAGCTTTTCCAATAGCAAAACCGTGTGTGCATAAAAATAAGTGATGTTATAAAGAGAATCTATCGATTCCATATTGTGAATTGCATATAGTGATAACAATAGCGTAAAACGATTAGATTCTATCGGTGTTATATTCTCCATCATAGTACCATTTCGTTTTGGTATTGGTGTTTTAAATATATCCCTATCTGTAAAATTCGAATATGTTAACAAACGATACATATAAATGTATGATGATAATTTTTAAAATATTGAAATAATATAAAACAACATGAAAATAAGGATATAATTTATTTAATAATGTTTTTTTAATGTTTTTTATTGTTAAAAGTAAATACATGTATAGACGAATCTTAATAGCATTGACATGATCCAAATTTACACATTCCTCCGATGTAATGTAAACGGTGACACATGTTGTTGCAAGCCACGATATCACAATATAGCAATAATCTTGACATTTTGTGCTCTTGAACTAAAAATAATTAAAATAAAGTTACATTTAAGGCAGTGATTTTTTTAAAGCAGCAGCGTTATGGAATACGGCTCCAAAACCTTTTCTTCTAATCTTCTCCATTAGAAAAATAATTCTATTTTTAGAATTGTGTTTTAGTTATATGAAGTAGGTTTCAAAAACAATTTTTGTTTTACTTCTAACTATTCTTGCGGAAGGCTCGGAATGGTGTCAAGGGCCACTGATCCTGTAATTGTTTGTATGTAATCCGCGGAACAGTAAAATTGTGAGATATGAAGTGAAGGGTTATAATTATAACTTACTTATATGTGTTAGGAAAATAATACGTCTTACTTTCTATGTATTACATAATTAATGATAACTACAAGTGTGTTGATGCGTTCATAAAGTTGTGTAAATAATAACAACATACTATCTTATTTCCACGGAACACTTGATAACGAAATTATCAAGATTATGTTTTTATGTCATGAGCTTGTCTGCTCATTGTAATAAGTATAAATATAACTCTCGACTATTGACTATTTATATCCAATCAAAACTTGTTGCAGTTAAAGAAAAATAAATAATATTAACATTCGACTGTAAGTAAAACTTCCATTGTGAAGTAAGAAACCAAGAAGTGAAATTCCTTAATAAACAGCTGCACACAAGTGTGAATTAATATGAGTTAAAGTATCAAAGTTTCGAAATTTTCGAAGACCAAAATTCAAATTTTCTTATTCAATATAGTATCGTTAAACTTACTTGTTGATATACTATAGTAGTAAAAACTGTTAATAGTTAGAAAAAAGTGTTTTTTTTTTTATCTGGCAAATGTGCCACCCGGTGGTAAGTGGTCACCACCGCTCATAGACATAGATGCTAAGAGATATTAAACATTTTTTACAAAACTAATGCGCTCGACCAAATCAACTTGCAACGTTAGAAACTCAGATGTTATGTACAGTGTGTGTCTTACATTAGCTCATTTCACCTTCAACCGGAACACAACAATATAAATATATATATTGTAATGTTGTTTGACGGTAGAATAAGTCATAACCAGTTCTGAAAAAACCAGCTAAAGAAAGGAAGGGATTTTTTTTGTTAAATTTTGTACAATTTAAAATTTTAGAAAGAAAAAGACAGAATGCATTTAACAGATGCGTTGTTTATCAAAGAACTAATTGTAGAATAACCATTTGCACAGAAGGTTTTTCTAATGTTTTTTTTTATTCTAGCCAATAGAGGCACGTGGTCGTGCACGATACATATATTTAACGTACAATATACTGTACGTACCTTGATTATAGCATTTACATTTTCCGTTGAAGCAATTTCCTCCTGGATACCATAGGTTTCGGCAGGCAATATCACATATGGCAGTGTTGCAAATATCCACGTCTTTATTGTTGGCATAGTTATCGCTTATCTCCATCACGGCTTCGTCAACAGAAGGTATTTGATTATCTGCAACATTTTTTTAATTTATGGAAATAATTCTTATTAATAGAAATAACAAATTTCATAAGTTTATTAAGACTAGATATATAAAATAAGACTTTATTAAATTGTTTCTCGTATCCATCTGTTATTTCAATAAACTAAAAGAATGTATAGAATTTCTTTTAAAAATCTAAAAGTACTATTTATTAGGAAATGATAAACAACATGTTGTTAATATATAAATTACACCTTTTTTTTATATAACGTTATTGGTTATATGGTTCAGAGCATTTCTTTGTAAATAAGTTTTCCCGAAAATCCCAAAAAAGCGCGTATCAGAGGATTGACCAGGTTATACTAGTTTAGGTAAAAATAATCAGTCAACCAGCTGACGTTGAGTTTTGGAACAACCTGAATATGTAGATTTAATGTCACCTTCAGCTTGTAGAAAATTGTAACATCTGCAACGGTCATCTAGGCATACACCACCCGTGAAACCCATTCCACAGCAACGTTGGTCACAGTCCCTACTGTTACAGCCAAGTACATTTTGATGTAATTTGTCATCTAATTCTGTAAGACGAGAATTTTCTTAAGACACATTTACGATTTATAATGTTTTCATTGATAAAGATGATTATACATAATATATATATAATGTTACCTTTAGCATGTAGGAAATTGTAACAACTGCAACGGTCACCAACGCAGTAACCACCTCTATAACCCATTCTACGGCAGCGTTGGTAACAGGCCCTATTGTTGCAGCCAAGTAAATTTTGATGTAATTTGTCTTCTAATTCTGTAAGATGAGAAATTGTTTCAGACACATTTACGATTTATAATTGGTAAAGATATTCATATATATTATCTACCTTATAATTATATGGTTAGCTGAGAGAAGAAATTTACTAAATTTAAGAAATGATTCTTTTATCTTGACTCTAGGCTGCAGATCGCGAAGCTGAGGTTCAAATCTTATTTAATTAAGAGCTATATAGCTATGTATATGTTACCTTCAGCTTGTAGGAAGTTGTAACAACTGCAGCGGTTATCCACGCATGAACCACCTGTATAACCCATTCTACGGCAGCGTTGGTCACAGGCCCTGTTGTTGCAGCCAAGTAAATTTTGATGTAACTTGTCTTCTAATTCTGTAGACAAGAATTTTCTTAAGACACATTTACGATTTATAATTTTCTCATTGATAAAGATGATAATATATAATTATGTATATACATATATATTATCTAGCTCATATTTATATGGTTAGCAGATAAAAAATTATTAGATTTAACAATTAATTCTTTCATTTTGATTCTAGGATGCACATCGCGAAGCTGAAATTCAAAATTCAGTCAATTAAGAGCTACTTAGTGTTGTATATAAAGATGGAATGTTACCTTCAGCTTGTAGGAAATTGTAACAACTGCAACGGTCGCCCTCGCATGAACCACCTGTATAACCCATTCTACGGCAATGTTGGTCACAGGCCCTATTGTTGCAGCCAAGTACATTTTGATGTAATTTGTTTTCTAATTCTGTAAGACGAGAATTTGTTTCAGACACACTTACGATTTATAATTGATAAAGATATTCATATATATATTATCTACCTTATAATTATATGGTTAGCTGAGAGAAATTTACTAGATTTAAGAAATGATTCTTTGGTCTTGACTCTAGGCTGCAGATCGCAAAGCTGAGGTTTATATTTAATTTAATTAGGAGCTACATTGCTATGTATATATGTTACCTTCAGCTTGTAGGAAGTTGTAACAACTGCAGCGGTTATCCACGCATGAACCACCTGTATAACCCATTCTACGGCAGCGTTGGTCACAGACCTTATTGTTGCAGCCAAGTAAATTTTGATGTAATTTGTCTTCTAATTCTGTAAGACGAGAATTTGCTTAAGACACATTTACAATTTATAATGTTCTCATTGATAAAGATGATCATATATAATGTGAGAAGAAATTTGCCAGATATGTAGATTTAGTGTTACCTTCAACTTGAAGGAAATTGTCACAACTGCAACGGTCACCAACGCATACACCACCTGTGAAACCCAATCTACGGCAGAGTTGGTCACAGGCCCTATTGTTGCAGCCAAGTACATTTTGACGTAACTTACTTCCTTCTAATTCTGTAAGACGAGAATTTATTTTAGAATCAATTATGACTTATGACGTTTTCATTGATAAAGATTTCACATCATCGCATATCATATTATATATGTTACCTATATTATATTATATAGACAGCAGATGAAAATTTACTAGTTTTAAAAATAGCTTACTACGCTGCTGATTCCGATGACTTGACGAAGTTCGTTAGATGTTATAAGACTGAGTTATAACTAAATAATTACAAAAATAAATATATTTACTTATCGGGCCATTATCATAGTGCAGTGATTAAAGTACCAGTGATTACATTTGTGATAAATTGTAAAGGAAAACATAATCATACTGTAGGACTAGGTGCGTTTGATTTGCGGCGTATAATGGCATTTAAACGTTTAATCCTTAAAAAGAGTCCGTTTAACGGTAATATTTTTTTATACATGTCAGATATTAAAAAAGCTACAAATTATTTTTAACATGAGATCTTTTCTCTACCATGGACAGTTTTCCATTTGTTAATTATAATTTTTTCACGGACTTGTAAATAGCAGACACAAAATCTAATATTTACAACTTTTACCAGTCAGATTTTTTCAATAGAAGGTCTAGAAGTTCACTTGCTGTTTATGAATATAAATCCTGCAATTTAGCATGAATGTGTTAAATTTGCCGTTATAGTGTGGTTTGTATGAGAATTATCATACTTGTTTAAACATGTAGTTTTCTCGTCATTTATTTTAGCACTTCATATTCATTAGATAAACACAATCAATAGATTATTATACGGTATATTATATATATTATTCAAATATTTGTAAACCTAATGTTACCTTCAGCTCGGAGGAAATTATCACACCTGCAGCGGTCACCAACACACTCACCGCCCGTGAAACCCAATCTAAGACAAAGTTGATTACACGCCTGATTGTTGCAACCGTGAATATTTTGATTTACTTTGCTCTCTTCCACTTCTGTAAGACAAAAATCTATTTCTAAATGTCCGTATTATAAATTCAACAGATTGAGAAAAACTTTTATAAAAAGTCAAATTACATAATATAACACAGCTGAAAAAAAAAACATTTTTTTTATATAATGAAAATGGATATTATATCGAGAAACAGAGAGTGTACTTTTACCAGGATCTAAAAGTGATGGAAGAAAGTTAACAGGGTAGATGTGACCGTCACATGATAGCAGATTACAGCTGGTCTTTGAAAAGATATTGAACCCAAATAAATTATAAAAGAAGAGCTAATAAAAGCATTTTCCTGATGCTTAATATAAGTTTTATAACTTTTTCTTCTTTATCAACTAATTTGCACATTAATTTAATATGAAAACAAAAGAACTAGTAATAATTTAAAAAATAAAGTTGATATTTAAGAATATACTTGTTACGTTTTTTAATAAAATATGAAAATTAAGATTTAAAAAAACCAGAGCCAATCTTTCGAAGTGTTTCGTTAATTGTTGGCATACTATGAATTGTTGGTACTCGAAACCACTCTTACATCAAGGGCAACAAAACCATTGTTGACCAATGTAATCAACGTAATTATCGTGCATTGTTACTTACCGTTGTTTTGATTAATATCACACTTGCAATGATCACCGACACACACACCTCCATGGAACCCTATACGCCGACACAGCTGGTCGCAGTCGTTGACGTTACAATATTCTAATTTTTTTGCCGTCTTTGATTCCAAGTCTGGAATATATATCACGTCATAACATATGTATTGTTAAATATTTGAGAATGTAAATAATAATAAATGTAAATAAATTTCATAGGTATTTTCAATCTAAAGTAAACGCGGATTATGTAAAGAAGAAACTTACCGTCATCATAAATATTAACAATAACCGAGGCGTTCACCGCACAGAGCACAGCCATAAACATAATCCCTTCTAAGTGAAACATTGTTAGAATTTCATACCTTCCTCGAATATTGAATAAAAACTAAATTGAAAATATCCCGAGTCGTTTTATATAAAGACGGACACACGGTGGGACTTAACCGGGCGCGGTTGTGGTTATGAATCATGTATGCCTTTGTCGATTGATTTATACTATGAAGTGTATTTCTGGACTGATAAGATGGTTTTGCATACAGTGCAGCGTGTATTAAATTAATCGTATAAAACGTGATCATTAAAATAACATCCTATTTTTTTTATTTATTTTAACTTTCAAATCTTCAATGACATGTTACGTAACTCCTGACATTGAATAGTGTAGGTAGTTATTTAATAATTCATTATTTTTAATTGAATTATATTCATTAACTCATTGTAAAACAGATGAAAATTTTCTGTAAACTTCTGTTCTGATAATAGGAAATAATTAAAAGAGATTCTTTACAGCCTTTGTAAAACGTAACCATTCAAGATTAAAGTTATCAATACTTATAGATAATTATTTATGATAATGATTTATTATAAAAGTAGGGGAAAAAATGTATATGTATATGAAGTGTAAGTATTAAAATATGTGAACAAAATAAAAACGTTCTTTTTATGCATACAACTTATATGAAGAGAAGATGCATAAGAAGATGCAGCGCGATTTGGAGAAGGCTTTAGTATATGATAAGCTGCGTTTCGTATATCTATATTTAAATATAGATTATTATTATGAACGTGACAAGCGTAAATTTTATGTTGTGATTAATAATATATCAAAGTTGTCAAAATTAGATATAATTATTACAACTACGAGACGATATCATCGTCATCATAGCAGAGTCGCTGGAACAACTCACCGAAATGCTGCGTAGTCTAGGCGAGTCTTCCCGGTGTGTCGGTCTCGGTATAAACTTGGACAAGACCAATCAATCAATCAACAGCCAATCGTTGTCCACTGCTGAACATAGGCCTCTCCCAAGGTGCGCCAAAGCTCCCTGTCTTCCGCCTTCCGCGTCCAGTTGGTGCCCGCCACCTTCTTAAGGTGGAGTACCAGCTTAGAATAGTACTCCCCCAATCTCATCCCATGGGTGTCGTAAGAGGCGACTGAGGGACGGGGAAAAGGGGGGATGGGCAGCAACGTCCCCCCTCCCATAAACATCTTACCCCCCTACTGCGCTCGCCAACACGCCTGCCCAGCGCGGCGAGTATGGGCAAACCCCTCCCTTAATGGCTGCGCCCAAAAAAAAGGCCCCCAGGACAAGACCAAGGTCATGTTCAATAGGCATGTCGTGCCAGGACTGATATACGTCGAGGACCTAGGACAGATAATACAAGTCGGTAGGAACAACTTCGAGAAGGAAGCCGATCGAAGAATTCGCTTGGGATGGGCAGCATTTGGCAACCTTCGTCAAGTCCTCAAGTCGTCTATATCGCAATGTTTGAAGACGAGAGTCTTCAACCAATGCGTCTTACCTGCCATGACATGCAGTGCCGAAACGTGGACACTAACTGCGGGACTAGTCCACAAATTCAAAGTCGCTCAGCGTGCTATGGAGCGAGCTATGCTCGGAGTATCTTTGAAGGATAAGATCAGAAATGAGGTTATCCGGAAAAAAACCGGAGTCACCGACATGGCTTGCAAAATTAGCAGGCTGGTCACGTATGACGTAGAACCGATGGCTGTTGGAGCAGACAAATCCTAGAGTGGAGACCGCGAATCGGCAAGCGCAGCGTAGGGCGCCCTCCAGCCAGGTGGACCGACGACCTTAAAAAGGTGGCGGGCACCAACTGGATGCGGAAGGCGGAGGACAGGGAGCTTTGGCGCACCTTGGGAGAGGCCTATGTTCAGCAGTGGACAACGATTGGCTGTTGATATTGATATATTGATTACAACTACAGTTCTATTCCGTTAATAAAATTTCAATTGCATTCATAAATCTTTACTGCCAGATGGCGACAGAAATTAACAATAAAACCTGTTTTAATTATGCCAAAAGAGTAGAAAGTATTATGAGCTTGATTAATTATCACACACATATTTTACCTGCAGTTTGAATTTTAATACATTTGCATGTATTTTTGTGAAAATACTTCTAAAGATTAAATGTGAATACTAGTAAATTAGAGGTGCTTGTGGTGACAGCTTATTAATAATTGTAAGGAAAAAGAAGATAATTATTATTAAAAATAATAATATCCTCCTAACCTAACTTAAGCCAAAACGGCTAATCACAGCTCAGAAAATATTCAAGTGCTTGAGTGTGTACGCCAATACAGATGCATTCTCACAATCCAACTTGATTGGTAAGAGACAGGTGTAAGATCAATGGCTTTACGCGGCGTTCTTACGCACGGGAGTGTAACTCCTAATTTCGACCTGCTTTTAAGAATTATTGAGACACAGCGAACAAAAATACGCACATTTGTGGCAAGTCTTCTTAATTTATAATATATATTGTACTAAAGTAACGTTTTTATTTAACACTTTGTAGCTAATCTAAATGAGTAAAATATATGAGTCAGAATCCGACGTCTGATTAAGCTTGGAGAACTGATTAAACTAAAAAACTATGTACATTAAGAAATTTTATTAGTCTGATAAAGTAATGCGTAACAGATATCGTCTCGCAAAGTTTACGCATATATTTGCTTTGATAAATAAACTTATTTCATTATATTTATTTTAATGTATCTCGTATCGGTCAGTCGAGTGTCATTATTAACTAAAGGTGGTTGATATCGCTTGCTAGTCATAAAGTGCGCAAGCAAAATGAATTTATACTTATTAAACGTTCTTATCGTGTTGTTAGTTTTTATGAATGTTGGATTTAAAGGTAATTTTTTTCCGGAATTTCATATAAAACTTGTTAATTGAATTTTAAAGTTGCTTTAATCATTTTCCCTTGTATGTTAATAAAAATCACTTTGAAAACAAAATGTTTGTATATGATATAAATAGTTTTTAAAAGCCATCTAAAATAATTATTGTATTACTTAAAATTTGATTATTAAAATGTACAAATATATTTATTGTCTTTATTTTCGTGTTCAGTATGTGTATTTCAGAAATACAATTATTTATGTTGTAAATATTCTCTGAACTCAATTTTACATTCATTCAATCATTGCAAACAAAAACATTGATTTCTCTTTAGCCTAGAACACGATCAATGTCAGAGAGTAATAAACGACATTGACATTTTAGTCAATGTAAATTATAACATAGAACAAACAAGCGTCAAAATAGCATATCAACGTATGTTGGTTTGCTAATCAGAAATGTTTAACATTTCTTGAGTGAGTTCTTATATAAAATCACTGCTGGTATAGAGACTAAGCAGAATCATCTTCATTACAAATTTCAACTTGTATTGTATTATTATATGCTATATTTTATCTTTGTGATATTTGAATCCTTTAATGTTATATAGAGGACGCTGAAATTATGTTTATATTAACGTCCATTATGTAAAGACAAGCTTCACTTCCATAATAAAATACGCTCGAATTATCTGTTAACTCGCTCATATATTCGTAAGTATTATCTAACAAGACTCTCAGCTAACAAAATAGTGATCTTATCATCATTATGCTTACACGGTACGAACTTTTCCTAATATTTCATTTTGATGTGTTCTACAATATCCACTTTACTTGATCCATGTTACCTATTGTTTATATCTCTATATGTAATAGCTTATGATATACTTATCTTTTCAGACGTTGATACAGCAGAAATAAAAAAGTATCCATGCCGTTATGATTGCACGAAATATTGTCAAATCAACGGAAAAGTCACTGGTTACTGCTGGCACGGATTATGTCACTGTCGAGAAAAATATCTTCCTCGTACTTAATATTATATTGTTTTTTTATATTTTAAATATATAACATTTTTTTTCATTAATCATTTCTTAATATCATGTATAAATAGGTATATAAATTATAAATACAAATAAAAATTAATTATTATCATAATTTTGTTCTTTGCATACATGTGATGTTGACCGGCATTTTAAACGGACAATTTAGTATGGATTATAACTTTTGTGTTGAGGAGTAATGTTAATGCATATAAATACATGTTAAAATAATTTGGAAGATGTTATTGTATTAATATTAGTGTAATTGTTTAGGTATAATACTAACTGTATTATTATATAACGTTAACTTTTGTATATAATTAATATTTTCATGATATATATCAATTCTATGTATATCTTCTATCTGTACTTATAATAAAAATGTAACAGGCCGATGTCTGTACTATAAATATAACATAAGTATTATAAATATTGAAAAAAACTTTTTTTGTCTGTCTGTACCCGCTGTCTGTCTGTTTATACCCGCATCACGCAAAAATAACTGCACGGAATTGAATGAAGTTTTCACCGATGTACTGCTAGAGGTCTAACTTAAAATATAGGCTGCATTTAATTCTCAACTGTCTCTGCAGAAATAAAAATATAGATACTTGATTATATATTCTTCGCGAACGATGTCACGGGCAAATCTAGTTTATAATATAATTATTTACTGTAAGATGTTACATATATATATTTGTAGGAGTTTGGTTATATTTCTTCTTGCGTAAAGAAAATCATCATTATCAAACATAGTGCTCGACGGCAGGTATCCTACAAATATCAGAAACTATGTTTCACACACTACAACATAATCATGACAATATCGTAGTATGTGTGGCTTGGCGAGTCCTCGATATAAAAATTGGCAGCAAGACGCCGATAACGCCATTGCCATGTTTGTATTCGTCGTCAGAATCAATTCCAGACTAAGGTCTTGTGCATATTTATTTTAATAGCGTGTCATATTACTTCTAAAACTGAAATAATAAAGAATTGAACGAAAATGTATACGTAATATAAATAGTACGTATAAATTAACTTACTTAATGTAAGTAATAATATGATAAAATAATACAATATTGCAAATTTTACGCATATTTATTTCGGTCTATTTATTATAATGTACTCGCATCGGTCAGTCGAGTAACATTATTGAATAAAGGTAGTTGATATCGTTTAAACAAACAAAATGAATTTATACTTTTTTAGCTTTCTTATCGTGCTGCTAGTTTTTATGAATATTGGATTTAAAGGTAATTTTATCCGGAATTTTACTATAAAATTCCATACATATAAAACTTATTAATGTGTGTTAATTTTATAGTTTCTTTACTTATTTTTGCTTTTTGTTTGCATGTTAATAAAAATTAAGCATAATATTTTTTTAAAACTATTTTTTGTTATTAATTCAATCTTAATAAAGCTAGTTAGTCTTCGTATAATTTCTCATTTATTTTGAATTAAATTCCTGTAATAATGTCTCATTATAGTTTTTTTGGATTAATGTAATAGGAAGTTACTTTTCTAAGAGAACTTAATTAGTTAATTTAATTTTACCCAAAACATTTTGTATCATACAGTTAAAAGATAACGATACAAATTTTTGGCGGCAGTTTAACCCATCTAATGATGATAAAATTATCACCCAGTAATGCTGCAAATTAAAAATTCACATTTTCGATTTGTGTAAGTTAACAAAAGGTACAATATGTTTTTATTGTACCTTTTGTTATCGCTCTAAGTTAACTATTGGTACGATGAGCAAGAAAATTGACAAATAAAAAAACGTATGAATTCAATATTGCAATGTCTGTTAAAGATCCTATAGCGCAAACGCCTTACTTTTTAAGAAGAAAATTTGTATCTTATTCTGCCCCGACCCTCTACTGTGGGCTGGGTATACATGTAGCAGAATATGATCCGATATTTGCAGGTTTGGTCCTCACGATGTTTTCCTTCTCATCTGAGCACACAATATGTTATAGCACAAATGAAACATCTGAAAACATGTTCTATCTATTGAGCTATTTGGTATCATTATTTTGCGGCATTGTATTTGAATTTAGACCAACTGGCGAGTATATTGATTCATTACTAAATGTTTCGTAACGATTTATCGAATCCATTGATAGTATTGTCTATATATTATGTTAAGTTGAATTATTTTTCTCTGACTTGTAAATTAAATATTAGATTATACGTTTATTTTTGGTAGTATTAAATTAAATCAACAAAATCGTGCTATTTATTATTTCGGATATGTCCAGCACCGGGCCGTTAGTCATTTTTATGGAGTTAAACGGATGTGGAGTAAGCAAATTTCTTAATGGTTTATGGATTCTAGAAAAAATATAAATTTATAATTCTGAACGACATCAAAAAAGAGTCGCATAGATACTTGGTTGTTTTATAACTTACATTAGTTCTTGATTAATAATTAACAAATACAATAAGATGATGGACGTATATTAATTACGTATTACTCTTATAATTGTTAACTTAAAACATAATATGGAATTGTATTTTTTATTGTGGTTTGTTAAAGTGTAATAAATGAAAAGAATTTATAAAATCATGATTTTGTTGTCAGAAAAGTCCAATATCATACTTAGTGTAGTCAAAGAATAATATCGTTTAATGCTTAAAGCATTCTATACCAGACAAACTTAGGAAAAAACATTTGTAGCCGTGAAAAGAAAAATAATTGAACTAAAACGTAAACGAATTTACTCACACTAATAGAAACAAATATACATATAAGTACACATAAATACCTAAATATAAATATATGTCACATACTAAAAATCACGCGTAATCTTTCAAATTTTATAGACTATAATAATAGTTGCTTAATTGCGCATGCGCAGGAAGAAATTTTCAACTTCTACCGTCGTAAAGTGTACTATATACAGGGTTACAGGGTAATATGTCACGATCCTTTTAAAGGGTTATAGTTCAGGACAATAGCTATCAAATGACCCCCAAAATGCTTATGCAAAAGTGTATCGTTTTCGAGTTATTAATTTTTTAATATTTTTTTTATTTAAAGGATGTTTAAGATTCTAAAATTCAATAAAAAAAAAATCAACGTATATTCCCTATTTTTTTTTTTGTATTTCTTGCTAGGGTACATCCTAGTAAATAATAACCAGTTATAAAACAAAAACAATCTTCAAGCATTTTTAAATTACAGATCCAAAACTGTACAACTTTTCGATTTTTAATTTTGATTCTTTAAGTTACTCGCAATTTTTTTGTAAAAATCACTATGGCTCTTATCGTGCGGATCATTTTAAAAACATCTGCGTTTCCTTAGCTATCCATCGGTACATAAAAAGTACAGTAACAATCATAAACTCAGGAGAAAATTAGATAACAAAGAGACCAGGTAGGAAATTCTAAGAAATGCTATTGTTAAGAAATTAAATCTGGATCAAAGACAAAAGGACCTCAATGCAAAGTAGTTAAAGATTATTTTTAATAGGGGTAATAGGTAAAAAAGGAGAGATAAACCAGAGCTGTTTGTGGAATACTATTATCAATTCCTTTGAATTTACCGTCATTATTTCTAATTTCCTTTTATCTCATTTCTTTTAGGAATAAGAGTAATAAAACCTTGTCGGGGTACATAATACTCACTGTACTTGCACTGCTCGTATAGTGTGGACGCGCTTTAGTGAATATTGGTCTCTTAAATTTTTGAAAAAAACCGCTTCGTTTACTGGACTCTGTTTCTTACAACTTCGTGACTCGGCTAGCTAAAAGGAATTTGTGATTTGTGTTTATGATAACTTGGCGCGTAAAAAGGACTATTATGGCTGCAGAACAAAATTCTTCTCGTCGTCCGTACTCTAATGAGGAATACGCTGACATCTTATTTTGCTATGGATATTGTAACGGTGACGCCGCAGCTGCTCGTCGTGAGTATAATCTTTATAGCGAAGTCTTTATTGGTGTGTATCGTCGAATTAGAGAAACTGGTCGCGTGCAAAGGAGACAATCTGATTCCGGACGCCCTCGTGTCCGTTCTCCAGATGAAGAAGATGTAATTATTCGTCATTTTCGAGAGGACCCTACAGTTTCCACCAATATTGTGGCAAACCGACTGGGCGTATCTCAATGGAGAGTCTGGTTTACTGTCCACGCGGCTGGATTGTATCCCTATCATTACACACCCGTACACGTGATTGAAGAAGGAGATCCTGCAAGACGTTTAGATTTTTGCCGATTTATGCTACACTGTGATGCAGAAAATCCCAATTTTTTGAGAAAAGTTTTATGGACAGACGAGTCAAAGTTTGACGAAGATGGTATTACTAACTACCACAATATTCGATATTGGTCTCAAAAAGAACAGGGAAACCCTCACAAAAAGCGATTAAGCGGTTCCCAAAGACGTTTCTCGGTAAACGTCTGGATGGGGATTATCAATGATAATCTTATTGGGCCACCTTTCCTACCTGATAACTTAAATGGTGAAAGTTATGAAAGCTTGCTTAGAGAAATCCTGCATGAGTTACTCGAAAATGTTTCGCTGAAACTTAGGCAGAGAATGATATTCCAGCATGATGGTTGCCCCGCACACTTTCGAATGTCCGTAAGACAGTAGCTAGACAGCAATTATCGTAATAGATGGATTGGCAGAGGAGGACCAATCCCATGGCCAGCGAGAAGTCCAGATTTGACTCCGATGGACTATTATGTCTGGGGGCATATGAAAAGCCTGGTTTATGATGTTTCACCAGTACAAACAATTGAAGAACTCAAAACAAGAATAATGAATGCTGCAAATTCTATTCGACATAGCTTGAGTAGTGTTGTAGTAAAAAGTGAATTAAGAAAAAGAATGCGAATTTGTATACGAAATAGGCGATCTCATTTTGAACACGAATTATGAATAATAAACAGTGTAATTTCGAAAGTATGGAGTAACTAAAAAGATTAAGTATTTTGTTTTTGATTTAAATTCAAAATTGCAATGACAGCTCTGGTTTATCTCTCCTTTTTTACCTATTACCCCTATTAAAAATAATCTTTAACTACTTTGCATTGAGGTCCTTTTGTCTTTGATCCAGATTTAATTTCTTAACAATAGCATTTCTTAGAATTTCCTACCTGGTCTCTTTGTTATCTAATTTTCTCCTGAGTTTATGATTGTTACTGTACTTTTTATGTACCGATGGATAGCTAAGGAAACGCAGATGTTTTTAAAATGATCCGCACGATAAGAGCCATAGTGATTTTTACAAAAAAATTGCGAGTAACTTAAAGAATCAAAATTAAAAATCGAAAAGTTGTACAGTTTTGGATCTGTAATTTAAAAATGCTTGAAGATTGTTTTTGTTTTATAACTGGTTATTATTTACTAGGATGTACCCTAGCAAGAAATACAAAAAAAAAAATAGGGAAAATACGTTGATTTTTTTTTTATTGAATTTTAGAATCTTAAACATCCTTTAAATAAAAAAAATATTAAAAAATTAATAACTCGAAAACGATACACTTTTGCATAAGCATTTTGGGGGTCATTTGATAGCTATTGTCCTGAACTATAACCCTTTAAAAGGATCGTGACATATTACCCTGTAACCCTGTATATAAGGCAATCCAACGTGATTGCATTATTGCAGAACTCTTGTTATATGTAGAACTCTTAATTTTTTAAGTCTTTGAAGTTTCGTAGTTGTTAATAAAATCTTTTATTTTTATAATATTAGTAAAACCTATTAAATAAAGTAAGTATATAGAGATAGCTTTTTGTAGTATTAAAATTTATCTAGCGAAATAATAGATATAAAATTCAAAATTCCATTTTATGTGCATGTATTTGTAGTACCTGAATTCTCAACAAATATCTATGTTCGAAAAGTTAAATTTTAACTGGTTAATTTTCGTAATAAACTATCAATAATATTATGATTCCTATAAATAAGTAATTTTGAGCTTCAATTGAACGAAATCGAAACGTAACGGTTGATTGATGAAACAATACATAATTTAACGTATTATAAATATATAAAATAAATTTGAAAGTCATTTTTTAAACTTTGTTTATTAAAGCCGCGCTTGTATTCAAAATAATAAATGTATTTATTAAATAGTAGATACATAATAATGATTACTTGCATTATAGTTTAATACAAGTGTATTTTAATGTCGATATCCATTCAAACGCCAGCTATCACGTGGGTACTAAAATTACGATGTACTTTTTGGACCTTTGGACACGTTTAAGTATTCAAATTAATATTATGTCCTAACATATGAAATTAGCGTTTTGTCGTACTGACCACTTTGATCTGAAATATTAGAATTCCAAATTCAAATATATAAATTCATTTAGCTGGTACATTTGAGTTTTGAAAACAGTTATTCATTTGTTTTTTCCTCATTATTTTTTTCTTTGGCGTCGCTTATTACCGCACAATGGAAAACATGAAATATCGGTATATTTACGAGTACGAGTTCTACAGTGGCACCAGTGCTGCAGAAACAGCTCGAAGGATTAATGATGTGTACGGCACTGGTGTCGCAAAAGAAAGCACGGTATGTTTTTGGTTTCAACGTTTTCGTTCTGGAAATTTCGAACTTCAGACCCAACCCCGTGGACGGCCGGAGACTAAAGTGGAAAATTAAGAATTAAAGGCTATCATGGAAGCGGATCCATCACAAAGCACTTCACAGATAGCTGCAGGCTTCAGGGTTAGTGATAAAACTGTATTAATCCACTTGAAGCAAATCGGGAAATTAAAAAAACTTGAACGATGGGTCCCTCATGAATTGAGTGAGTCGAACTTGCAAACACGCGTCGACTGCTGTGTTACTTTGCTCAACCGAGACAACAATGAAGGGATTTTAAATCGAATCATTACTTGTGATGAAAAGTGGATACTGTACGATGATCGGAAGCGCTCGTCGCAATGACTGAACCCTGGAGACCCAGCCAAACCCTGCCCTAAACGAAAATTAACTCAGAAAAAGTTACTTGTGAGTGTTTGGTGGACTAGCGCCGGTGTCGTTCACTACAGCTTTCTAAAATCTGGCCAACCGATTACGGCAGATATCTATTGTCAGCAACTGCAAACCTACTGGTTTGGATGATCAATGAACTACCTATAAGATGGCAAAAGTGCAAAGATAACAACGGTGCATACTTTGATTAATTAAATATATTTTACAAAAAAGATTGACTTTATATTCCTCCCGTACAAAACGCCAATTTCATATGTAAGGACCTAATAAATGATATATACATAACCTAACTTATATTTGTTTTATTTTAAATTCTAATATAGGATTTACTGGTGGTAGGGCTTTGTGCAAGCTCGTCGGGTTAGGTACCACCCACTCATCAGATATTCTACCGCAAAACAGTAATATTTGATATTGTTGTATTCCGGTTTGAAGGGTGAGTGAGCCAGTGTAATTACAGGCACAAGGGACATAAAATCTTAGTTCCCAAGGTTGGTGGCGCATTGGCTATAAGCGATGGTTGACATTTCTTACAATGCCAATGTCTAAGGGCGTTTGGTGACCACTTACCATCAGGTGGCCCATATGCTCGTCCACCTTTCTATTCTATATAAAAAAAAGAGGATGATGTCCTGACCGTTTCAAGTGTGATTTTCAACCGTGCAGAACATATTATAGTGCACAAGTGTGTGCGTAACACAGGTTGCACTTTCTATTCTCCCATTCTCATAATTCGATGGGACGGCAACCCGACATTACCGGAGAGAACGGCTTTCCGAGGGACGGGACTGTACAACTTCCAACAATAAATTCTCAGCAGCAGCCTGAAGCCATATATATATGTTACACAAATACACTTGCATTTTGAATTTGGCATTGATAATTGTATACTATTGGATGTATTTTATTTCTGTAACTTATGATATAATTATCTTTTCAGACGTTGAAGCAGCAGAACGTAAACCGTGTCACTACCGTTTTGCTTTGGACTGCTCAAAATTTTGCCAAATCAAGGGAGAAGTCACAAGTAACTGCTGGCCTGGAATATGTCACTGTCGAGCAAAATGAAGCCCTCATTCTTGAAATTATATTCTTTTATATACATATTTTTTATTGTATAATTTGTTTCTTGCTAACTTTAAAAGATCATTTTTCAATATATATTAATAATACATGCAAATAAAGATTTACTTTAAGTATTTTTTTGCTTGTATAGCTAGTATCTGTTAGCCGGAATTTTAACCGTACAAAAAGCCATAGCAAGTATAAAATTTTTGTTTAAGAAGAATTGATGTTTTAATGGGTGAAATGGTCAATCCAAATCTATTGAAGTCATTAATTTACGCACTTATTATTCTACATACAACATTAGTTTAATTTTTTTTTTTCTGTTAATTTGAATATAATTTGGGAGATTTAATGTAATTAAATATTGGGGTACTTGTTTATATATAGTAATCAATAAAATAGTAAAGTGTAAAATTCCAATATAATTGATACTCACACGCGTTAACGTTAACGTTTGTGTAATTAATCAAATTTTGTATAATTTTGTATAATTAACCAAATCTAAAAAAGAGTAAATAAAATACCAGCAAAAAGAAAAACGTGAAAAGGGCCAAGTTTTCTTATAATACTAAAATTTGTTTTAATTTATTATGTACAATATACAAAAACAAATTTAAAATTAAATTAAAGGGAATTGCATAGGGGAGACGACACTGGCCCATGCCACCAAAGAGAAGAAGAAATTCTTCAGGTTTTAGCCAATATCTCGGACTAGAGCTGTTTGCACCTGTAAGCCCTAGTACGTCCATGGCCGAGCAGGAGTCTCGTTTGATGGAAATTTGCCCACTTTTCAATCAAAGAAGCATATTCAAGAACTGATTGAGGCAAAAAAAAACATTATTATATTAAAAAATGTTAATAATATTTCTAACAATATATATATCGTTTCGCAAATTTTACGCAAACTAATTTTTATTTCAGTCTATTTATTGTAATGTTTTTCTCCTATCGGTCAGTTAAGTGTCACTTTTAACTAAAGGTGGTCGTATTCGTGTACTAAGGTCATAAAGTGCGCAAATAAAATGATTTTCTATTTTTTTAACTTTCTTGTCGTATTGTTAGTCTTTATGAATGTTGGATTTAAAGGTAATTTTTTTTCCGAATTTGACTAAATTATATACACATATGTGAATGTCCACATGTATAACTTGGTATGGCTATGGATTTTTTTAATTGCATTTTATTGGAATTATATAGTTGCTTTAATCACTTTTCCTTGTATAATATATAATTTTATATATATATTAAAAACAAAATGCTCTTTAAAACATTTTTATGCAAATAATTATATTGTTATTGTAATTTAATAAAACAAATCGTTGTGTTACTGTAATGTTAACCTTTTTACTTCTTCGTATTTAATATATAAAAGTTCGTTAAAGTTAGTTTTCTAAACTATGATTATTTTATCCGGAACGTTTTGATTGTGCTTATATAATACGATTATAAAAAAAAAATACAGTTAGGTACTATGATTTAAATATCAATAATGTTGCAAATTAAAAACTTGTATTAGTATACTTTTCGTTGTATTGTAGTAATTGTACCTATGGTTGTCTCTAGTCTCCACGTTACCTTTAAAAACGATGAGAAAGGAAATTCCTATTTTTAACAAGATACGCGTATGAGTTCTATATTGCAATTTATATTACAGTCCGTAAATATCTCACTGTAGGGCAAAAGTCTTTTTTTTTTGAAGTGCCCCTAAAGCTAGCAAAATTTCAGATTTCACTCGCGCGTCCCTTACATGCCACTTTCGTGACGCTATCTCATTTTTATGCTTTCAACGAACGGCATTAAAAAAAAACTACTATTTTTTTTTTCGTCTCGCACATATTTTAAAAATACTCTGAAGAATACTATGGACTCAATCGAATGTGTGTTTATTTTTTGTCGATTATTTTTGTCTTATAATATTAAGCATTAATTTTAGGTAATAACTTTTACGTATAAGAATAGATTATATTTACATACTTAAAAAAGCTTACTAGTTTTGAAAAAGAAAAAGGTGTTTGGTTTTGTAATAAACTGTCAATAATATTATTATTCCTATATGTAAGTAATTTCATAATTGAATTGAACGAAATCGATGTTACGGTTGATAAGTTGACAATTCATAATTAACCGTTTTTATAATACTAGCGAAAACCAATTTAATAGTCAATTTTCAAACTTTATTCATTCATGTCACCTATATATATGAAATAAGAAATATGATTAAATGTTATATAATAATGATTACTTTCAGTATAGTATAATTCAAGTGTTTTTTTTAACATATTTATCCACTCAAACGCCAACCGACATTTGGGCTACTACAAGTTAATTAAATAAAATTAGTTATCGTTTGCAAACTGCAATTTAACATATTTTAATTTATACAACATAATGATAACCGTTCCAAATGCGCGCGCGCGGTCGCCTGAAGCTGCTTTGATGTGGTCTCAAAAATAGACAATGAGTGGTTCGCCCCGCAGCACGTTCGAGCGCGATAATGTTCGAGCACGACAATGTTCGAGCGCGACAATGTTCGAGCGCGACAATGTTCGAGCGCGACAATGTTCGAGCGCGACAATGTTCGAGCTGCCGCGTGCGGCGACCCCGTCTCCATAGCGCACGGCTGCCAAGCGAGCCAATGTTCGAGGGTTTGCCGCGCGAAATGTATAGGCAGCTTTAAACTGTAGATCCGGAGGTACTAGGTTAACAATATTACACAAGGACAATATTATTCTCATTCCATTCTTATAAACATGCACCAGTATTATTGCTTAGTCGATAATGAAATTTCCAATTATGTTGTATATAATCTCTGTTTCAATTCAGTAATTATATAAATATATATTCACAAATGCTTTTGTTAATCAAGTTTTTTTGTAATACCGTCTATTTATTTGCGCACTCTGTATATTAATTGTAACTAATTTATTAAGTTTATTTATTTCTCCTCGAAGTGATTGTAATCTTGAGAAATAAAGTGATTTTAAACCGTAAACCGTAATAATATTAATTTCAATCAATAAGTGATTATGATAATGTCATTAAGTGTCAATATGTAACATTAACTAAAACAATAATTGAAGCATTAAAATAATACATAATATGTAACGCATTATTTAAAATCTGCATGTTGCTTTGATAGTTGTTATGTATTGGATATATCTTATTTCAGACGTGGACACAGCTAAAGAAAAAAATGATCCCTGCAGTTATAACTACAAAAGTTATTGTGAAACCACTGGACATTGCATACATGGAATATGTACTACAAAATAAGCTCGTCCTCATGTATCATATTATATTGTTTTATACATTTTCATTGTATAATAACTTTTCAAGGTCAACAAAATTATAAATACAAATAAAAAGATGTGGTGATTAACCTTTTTTGTTTGTATGCTTCGACTATTAGCTAGAATTATAACTTTTTAAATAGGGAGAAGCCATGTATTATTTTTATGTTGAGGCTTAATTGGGTAAGCTCAAATTTGTTGTAGACATTAACTTACGCACTACTATTGAATATATTTAAAATAACAGCTTTTCGCATGTTAATATATAATTTCATAATTTGGGAGATCTAATATTAGATATTTGAGTAGTTGCTTAGGGATGATACCTGTTGTAGAAAGGAATATTTTATAATTTCTACATATTTGGGTACTTGGTTGTAGGGCTTTGTGCAACTTTGTCTGAGTTGGTACCACCCACTCATTAGATATACTACCGCAAAACAGCAATATTTATAGCAGGGTTAAAGGGTGTGTGAGTCATTGTAACTAAAAGCACGAGGGACTATTATTATACCATCTTAGTTTCCAAGGTTGTTGGCGCATTGGCGATGTAAGGGGTGCCTACTTACCATCAGGTGGCCCATTTGCAAGTCCATCTAGCTATTCTATAAAAAAAAGTATAATCACGCTCGTAGAAGCATTAACGTTTGCAAATAATTAATTAATAATGTTTTTAAAATTGTTAAATGGAGTGCAATACATTATAAAATGATATCGAATGATAATCGCACAATTTTTGAATATTTACATATATTTTATATAAAACTGTTAGTAATTACCAATAAAAGCGGATTACATATTCAGTGTAGTTAATATCATTAGTGTTATTTATAACTAGCCAACCCGCTCGACAGACGTCAAACATAAATTATGACCATTGGTAACAACTTGGTATCTAATTGTAGTAAATAGTAACCGATCCCTAGATAAAAGTAATAAGATCACTTTACAATTAACTATGTACTTAGTTACAAAACTAACCAAACTTTAAGCATTAACTTCCCATTTAAAAATTATTTTAGTAAAGCTAATTTTGACAAATTTCCAATTTATGATTTCGATTGTATGCGAGTGTAAGTTTGTGCGTGTGTGAGTCTGTGTATGTATTTATATTATTTATTATACACTAAAAACTTTTTCTTTTACCGAGCTTATGATTCTTATGAGTCTTCCCGGTGTGTCGGTCTCGGTATAAACTTGGACAAGACCATGTCATGTTCAATAGGCATGTGGTGCCGGGACCGTTATACGTCGAGGGGAAACCTCTCGAAGTTGTTAGTGAATATACCTACCTAGGACAGATAATACAAGTCGGTAGGAACAACTTCGAGAAGGAAGCCGATCGAAGAATTCGCTTGGGATGGGCAGCATTTGGGAACCTTCGTCAAGTCCTCAAGTCGTCTATACCGCAATGTTTGAAGACGAAAGTCTTCAACCAATGCGTCTTACCTGCCATGACATACGGTGCCGAAACGTGGACACTAATTGCGGGACTAGTCCACAAATTCAAAGTCGCTCAGCGTGCTATGGAGCGAACTATGCTCGGAGTATCTTTGAAGGATAAGATCAGAAATGAGATTATCCGGAAAAGAACCGGAGTCACCGACATAGCTTGCAAAATTAGCAGGCTGAAGTGGCAGTGGGCTGGTCACGTATGTCGTAGGACCGATGGCCGTTGGAGCAGACGAGTCCTAGAGTGGAGACCGCGAATCGGCAAGCGCAGCGTAGGGCGCCCTCCAGCCAGGTGGACCGACGACCTTAAGAAGGTGGCGGGCACCAACTGGATGCGGAAGGCGGAGGACAGGGAGCTTTGGCGCACCTTGGGAGAGGCCTATGTTCAGCAGTGGACAACGATTGGCTGTTGATTGATTTGATTTGATTTGATTTGATTGAGCTTATGATTAATTGATAAAATTGATTTAAAAATTTACAAATAGATGAATAATAATATCTTCAATTAGTTGTCAAACGTAAAGTTGATAACAAGGGAAGAATACAACCAAAACTAAATTTGTTCGTTATTAAAAATAAAATGAAAATACAAGCCTGAGGGAGTTTGGTTTATAAAGAACTCCTGTCAGTAGAAAAGAGATGTGAGTTTAATCTGGATCCTAACACGTTTCTTCAAAATATGTTGTATACGAGTATTTTTTATCAATTTGATAAAAGTTAAGTATAATCTCTGCTTAACAACCTTAAAGAATCACTAGATGCTGATGAACTCGATAAAAAAGAATGCACTTCATTACAGGCAACGTATGATAAACTAATAAACCAACTGAAAACGGTAATTAGACAAACACAAACAGCAAGAAAGAAATTTCACCTAACACTAAACAACTACTGCAGGAACGTAAGAAACTTTTACAGCACAGAGAAAATAATGATAACCGTAAAAAAATAAAAGAAATAAGCAAAACGATTAGTTAATAAATTCGGAAAGAAAGGAAAACCAAACGGTAAACTACTATAAAAAACTATATACAAAAAACATGAGGAAAGGCATGGAAGAAATTGAATGACAAAAAAGATTGGATACTAAATATGAAAATGCAAGATAGGAAAACTGCAAGCTAGGGATCGGAAATACTAAAAGTTGCTACTGAATTTTACCGGAAATTATATCAAAGTCAAACATTGGAACAAGCAATAATAGAATACGATGCTCAAACTGACGGAGAACAAATACCTGATATATTAAAAGAAGAAACTGACAAAGCAATTAGTTCACAAAAAGCTGATAGAACACCCGGATCAGACCTCATTACAAATGAACTATTAAAAATTACGTTACCAGTGATTGCACCAAAGCTCACGGAAATATTTAACGAAATTGTAAAGACTGAAAAGATCCCCAAGGATTGGACTAAGTCGACAGTTAATTTTGCTACATAAAAAAAGGTGATAAAGGAAATATAGCAAACTATAGACCCATTAGTTTAATGTCTAATGTTTATAAGGTATTTTCAAAAATTTTACTGTCTAGAATTACCGATATCCTTGAAGAAAATAAAAAAAAGCCTAAGGAATAGGCGGGATTCCGTAGCAAATTTTCAACCATAGATCATATACACGTCCTTAGACAAATAATGCAAAAAGCTAAAGAATATAACATTATAATATTTACTATCTAGGGTTTGTCGACTTCACCAAACCATTCAACACATTGGAACACGGCTTCATCTGGGACGCATTGGCTACACAAGGCATAGAAACAAAATACCTACGAATTCTTAAAAACATTTACACGAATAGTACTGAGCAAGTCAAGCTAGAATATACATATAGGAGAAGAATTTCCGATTAAGCGAGGTGTACGACAAGGAGACCCTATCTCACTTAAGCTATTTTCAGCCATCCTAGAAATGATATTTAGGAATCTAGAATGGGCAAACAAAGGTCTAAACATAAATGAGAAAAGCCTTATTTAATTTTATTTGCAGACAGTCCGAAGACCCTGGAAACAATGTTGCAACAGCTAACGGAACAAAAACAAAAATAACGTCAAATTCTTCGCAAACAGAGATCATAAAAATAAATAATGAGCAAATAGAATACGTACAGGAGTATATATACTTGGGACAGCTAATATCTACCGAACAATGCATGCGAAAAGAAATAGAAAGAAGAATCGCTAATAGTTGGAAACGTTATTGGTCACTTAGTGAAATTATGAAGAACAAAGAAATGCCTATGAAAGAAAAAAGGAAAACATATAATATGTGTATTCTACCATGTTTACTGTATGGGTGTCAAACCTGGGCATTGACAGAACAATTAGGAAACAGAATAAAAATTTGTCAAAACGAAATAGAGGGAAGTACGACAGGAGTTAAAAGAATAGACAGAGAAAAATTAATAAACATAATGTAAATTAAAATTTAACGATATACGAGGTACACATCATATAAACAACTAAAGTGGAGATGGGCAGGACATATGATGAGAGAAAAGAAAGAAAAATGGAGAAGGCTAGTAACGGAATGGTACTCCCGAGATGGCAAAAGAAACAGAGGTAGATAGACTATGAGATTAGAGGACGACATTAAAAAAGTAGCGGGTCCAACATGGACTCGCTAAGCAAAACACAGGATAGAATGGAAATCTTTAGAGGAAGCATTTGTCAGAAGCTGTAGGAGATTAACGACCGTGAGCCGATATCTTACTTTAAAAGCTTAGGACACATCAAAAAGGAAAAAAAAAATTATTATAATTATTCGTATAAATAAGAACAGCAATAAAGACTTTATTATTATTATTATGTATAAATATATATAAATTTCATTAAATTATGATCAAAAACTAATTTCACGAAATGTCAATATCAATGTGATACATATGCTAAAAAGCTGCGGTTGTTTAATTACAACCTCATGATCAAATTTGTTACGTGAAATAATGATATTCATTGTTTACAAGGTAAATTAACGTTATTGGCAGTATTTATTTATACTTTATTTTATTTATACTTTATTGTACACCACAAAGAGAAAAATACAAAACATGGATACAACCTAAATAAAAGTACAATTATGGCGACCTTATCGCTACATAGCAATCTCTTTCAGGCAGCCAACGGTGTAAAGTAACTGATTGGATATGAGGAAGGCGGTGTTGTAATATATATAAATAAAATAACATTAATCTATAATTAAAACAAACTAATAAATAAATGTAAATATAAAATACACATATTACATATCAATAAATAAATTATATTATCAATACATATAAAATTACGAGTATATAATATAAATGCATACTATATACAGTAACAACGAATAAAACGATAAGTCCTCAAACATAACAAGAAAGAAAAAAGAAAAAAAAATACAAAAAATACTAAAATAAAAGAAATTATTGGTGATAAGGCATTTGAGACAAAAAGTGATCTTTTACAAGTTTTTTTAAAATATCTATGGATTTGGCCTCCCGGATATTTAAAGGAAGGTCGTTCCAGAGCTTAATAGCCTGAATTGTAATAGAACAGTATTTTAACAAAAAAACTTTTTTTTTTAAATAATACGTTTCCTCTTAGCTGCCCATACCTTTCGATTATATTCTTTTGGCTTACGATTATTTTGTTTGCCTCTCTATCACAAATCGCTTAATGTGACAGTGAAAACAAAGTTATGGCATTCTAATTCCGTCAAATTGCGGTAAATTCTCCTATTTTTATTATATATATATATATATATTATATTTATTTATGTATGTATTTATTATAGTATATATATATATATATATATTTATATTTATATTATATATAATAGTATGTATGTATTATGTATGTAGTAGTGTATGTAGTATATAGGTATACTGGCTTGTACCCTTCCCATTTATAAATATTATGATCCTCTGCCCAAAGGTTGCCTGGAAGAGATCGCTGCTTAGCGATAAGGCTGCCTGTTGCACCTCATGCAACTTTTTTTTTTTTGTTTAAAAATTGTAATTTTTAGTTTTAAGTTTGGGTGCAATAAAGTTTCAAAATAAATAAAATAAATAAATAAATTTGTTTGCGTTGCAATGCGTTTATTTGATTAGCCTAAGATGATTACGACTCCAGCAATAAATTCCTTTTTTATATCATAGGTAGGCAGGCAAGGTAAATAGCTCACCTGATGGTAAGTGATCACCACCGCTCATAGACATTGACACCGTAAGTAATACTAATCATCACTTATTGTTATGTCCCTAGTCCCTCACTACAGGCAGTAGTTACACTGACTCAGTCATCCTTCCATCACGAACACTACAATTCCAAGTATTACTGGCTTCCAGTAAATTATGTGATGAGTTGGTGGTATCTAACTAGACGGACTTGCACCAAGCCCTACCACCAAGTAAGACTCTTAGATAAAATATAATGTCAAATTGATTCTATACCTTTTATTAAATCGACGTGTTAGAGCCTTGATCATGCTCGCCTAGGTGAGTAACATATATTTAATCTTTCTGGAGAATTAGCTAGGTACAAAATCATGGCGTGATATGGCAGTTAGACATAATACATTCTAATGTTTTAATGAAAGATGTAGACATCATTTTACTATTTTTGAGTATACATTGATCCGTAAAAAGATTACCCATATATAGTTTCAGTATTATCAAAATATAACAGTAACAGTAACAGTAACAGCCTGTTAATGTCCCACTGCTGGGCTAAGGCCTCCTCTCCCTTTTGAGGAGAAGGTTGTGGAGCTTATTCCGCCACGCTGCTCCAATGCGGGTTGGTAGAATACACATGTGGCAGAAATTCAATGAAATTAGACACATGCAGGTTTCCTCACGATGTTTTCCTTCACCGTTAAGCACGAGATGAATTATAATCACAAATTAAGCACATGAAAATACAGTGGTGCTTGTCCGGGTTTGAACCCACGATCGTCGGTTAAGATTGACGCGTTCTAACCACTAGGCCATCTCGGCTTAGAAAGAAATATACATGATCATATTAATATATCGTATATAGACGAATCGAGAACGACATACTTATTGATGTAGGTAAATAAAATGGTGTTCTTTTTATGAGAGTAGCATAACATTTGAATAATTCACAAACAAATCCTCTCTCAAAAGCTAGTAATTAAGTTATAAATTATGCATAACACAACTGAAAATACAGTGGTGCTTGCCCGGGTTTGAACCCACGATCATCGGATAAGATTCACGCGTTCTAACCACTGGACCATCTCGGCTTTTTACTGGGCCATCTCGGCTTTTTTCAAAATCAAAATATGTATATATTTATTTTCAACAGATTGAGGTGATTAAGCAAATGTTGCTTCGTTACTATTATATATAACTAATAGTTATTGAACTTATATTTTGAAAATCATTAGTGGAGCTAATAATTTTGATTAATTAATTTATTATAGTTAAATTAATTATTGTGGTTGTGGTTTTTTCATGCATTTCAGTTTACACACTGCGCCGAGTACAACTAAATTGAATAAAAGCAAGCAAATAATTATGATAGTTGTGGTTCTAAGTCGTTAACTCATCATATTGAAACATTATTATTGGATAGCTAAAAATCGCTATTTAATAAACATGACACAAGCACCAAGCGAGGCCTATATTATTTTTAAAAATAGGTCAATTCACCCTTAAATAATTAATAAGGCCGTGCAAATCAAGTTTTAATACAGGGACTTTAAAAATGCATTCGGTATTTCAGAGCATATTCATTTGTGGTCAAACGAGAAGTTTACGTTCTTTCATGGGCGGTGTCGATATAAGAATAATTAAGATGTAAAAATATCAAAGAGCTACGAATCTTTTTTTTAATGCTGTTTTTAGGTGGACGGACAGATAGGCCACCTGATGGTAAGGACACCACCGCACGTAGAACAATGACTATGTAAGAAATATTGACCATTCCATACATCAACAATATAAAATCAACCTTGGAAACTAAGATGTTATATCCCTTGTGCCTTTAGTTAAACTGGTTCACTCACTCTTCTAATCGGAACACAATACAGAGTATTCCTATTTGGAGGTAGAATATCTGATTAGTGGTACCCGGACGGTTTGGTACAAAATCCTACTATCAAGTGAAGATATCTTCAGAAGTATTTATGAAGAATATGTCTCGTTGAACTTTGTCGCTGAATTACACAGAATGGCTTATTATGAATAGCTTCGGCTTTCTGCCGGATACCAGGAATTCAAAAGAAAAGTTAGTAAGCGCAGTGCTGAGGGTAATAAAAGGCGTTTCGTTAATAGAGCGAGGGTAGACTATATTCTTGAAATTGACCGTGATATCGGTCGCTTAGTTTTCGATCGGTTATTTGGGCTTAAAATAGCAGATGATTCCGGTTGGCATAATGGTATAAAGAGTTTTTTGTGGCTGTTGTGTTTTGTGATACTGGCAGTAAACCATCAGACTAATAAACAGATTAAGAACATTGACTGGCTAACCGCGTACCGACACATGGTTAATATACATGGAATATCTAAAAATGTTAATGTTGCTGCTTAAAAACATGGAATTTATTATATATGACATATAGCAACGAAGAATATACAGTATACGTGCAATTCACACACAAAGGAGTATGGAATGACGGCGGAGAGAGGGCATGACGGCATAAGAGAGCGTCATCACGTTTGCTGTCACGGCATACGAAGGTTACCCCCAAGGCGCGACAATAGACTGGATTTTTGCTTTGCAAAGGAAACTTCTAAATAGCTGTAATCAGCGACTCGAAATTCATGATGTTGAAGATGGTTTTACTTTATAATTAGCTTATTTACAACGGTGTAGAATAAAATTGTAATAAAAGATTATTTAAAATATGTGACGTAAGAATAACAATAACATTTTTATACTATAAAGAAATATATTTTATTAGTGATTAGATTTTTTTTTAAATGTAAAGAACTTACGAGTACTTATTAATTTAATCTTCTTCAAACATATTACTTCTATTAAATATTTATTCAACACAGTATTTTATACTTCGATATCGGGTAAGTAAATATTTAGTGTAGCTTAGGCATGGCTTAAGCTCTTCATCATCACGACCTACAGAGCTGAATAATTTAAACCACACAGACTATGTAGTGGTTACATTATAAGCAGACAGTGCCTTATATTATAAATATCTGTGTGTATATTGTACTGCCAACATGATCATGAGAGAAAACAAATGTCAACATTATGTGTTATATACAGACAAGATGCGAGCATATAGTATATATCACTAGCGGTGTTGCATGTGTGACAACTTGTAAATAAATAAAAAATTGAAGAATAATAAATATTTATTAATACAGCTATTTATGTTATTTGTTGTAAAAATATTCTATAAAACTAATATTATCATTTACGTTTTTCAATGCAACCAGCATTAATAATTATGTTATATCTTGATTTGATACATTTCAATGTCATATAAATAACGTCATTTAAAAAACACCGATGGTTTATTAATTCATGTTCGTATTTAACCTTTTGCTTGTGAACAGATTTTTGTGATTTGTTGCATTGTTTTCAGTATTGGACATTGTTCAGTTATATTTGAAGCTAACATACAGGCATTTTTGAGCCATTTTTTTTACATAGAATTTGACAAAAATCGTTATAATAGAATATAAGTATTTATTTTTTATTTTATTTTAATTTTCTGTAAGAAGGGGCAAACGAGCAGGAAGGTCACTTGATGAAAAATGACTACCACCGCTCATGGACATCTGCAACGCCCGAGGGCTTGCAGGTGTGTTGCCGGCCTTTAAAGAATGAGTACGCTCTTTACTTGAAGGTTGACATATCGGTTTTGATAAATATAAGCGAAATTACTTTTAAAATTAAATTTTCTTAATTTCAATTTGCTTGACTATCGCAAACATTGACATCCGTTGATGGTGCAGTATCCGCCATTTTTGTATCCTCGTTGCTTGCAGTTGGCAATACATTCGTAAAACACGCATCCAGGGGGAGGTTTCACATGAATCGTGACTGGTTTAACTATTTGTCGTTTCCGAACATTGTGGACGGTACCTGTAAGTTATACAAAAGTTTTTATATACGTGTTTATATATTTCATAATACTATTGATATATAAAAATTACAATAACAGTCTGTAAAAAGGCCACTACTCGGCTAAGGTCTTCTCTCCACTTGAGGAGAAGATTTAGAGCTTATTTAACCATGCTGCTCCGATGCGGTTTGGTGGGAAAATTTTCTCCACAATGTTTAACTTCATCGCTGAGCACAATATGAATTATAAACATAAATGAAGTACATATAAACTAAGCGGTGCTTGACCATCTTTAAAACAGCAATCTACAGCTAAGATTCAGTGTTCTTGGCCATTTTGGATTTATCGGTAAAACGCATCAATCCTATAATAAATATTTACTATACTTCACAAAATTGCGCTTTTGTATGTCTACATGCGTATCTTATTTCGCAATGTACTTAGAACAAAATATTGTATATATGTTTGGACTATTTTCGGTATTTAAATATCGTATACTAACTGCCAGTATCACAATACATAGTAGCCACAAATACAACTAGCAAAATTGCAACAACTAAACACGTCTTCATGACCAAATCTCACAATTTCACTGCGAAATTATTGCACTGGGAAAGTTATTTATACATTCCTTATACCAACATGCATTGCCCTCATATTCATACTTTAACAAATCTTAAGAGGGTTACTTAGCGATTTATTCTATTATGTCTAATCCATTGCCGGTCATCTTTATGATGAAACCAAGTCCGACCTGAATAGCACAGTAATGGTTACAGTAATATTATTCGTTGTAATTGTACCGCAGAAAGATGTAAAGCCTGTAAATATCGGACGCAGAGGGAATACCCGGAGTCAATTTCTCTGGCACAGAATTGCATGTGATAAATTTATACCGGTGTTATACAAATTGAGACCATAATATTCCGAGTGCAAAGCTGCGAGTCGTTTGTTAACGTACCTCTTTTGTTTTGTTTTGTTTGAAATTTGTCTGAATTACTTCTGTGATAAGATTAAAGATGGTTTTATTGTTTACCCGAGTTCCACTTTTGAAATCTTGAATGTGTTCCATATTCAGCCAATCTGCGACCGTCTGTTACTTGTGATACATTTGTTGTTGGTAATTAAGGTTGTAAGAGTTATAAGATTGTGAGAGCTGAGATGGCTCAGTGGATATCCACGTGGATAATTAAAGTTCGAATCCGGGCAATAGAGTACTGAATTTACACGTTTCGGGTTCGGTGCTGAGTGAAGAAATCATGAGAAATTCTACATGAATCGAATGACATTCTGTCACAAATCAGCAATAGAGCGGCGTAGTGGAATAAGCTCCAAGCTGTATTCTTTTTAAATGCCGCTGCCCAACAGTTAAGGATAATTTATAAGGGTTATATGGCTAGAAGTTTTTATAGAATCTGTTATTGATTTAGAATATGGTCATAAGCTTTTTTTTTCATTTTGTAATAAAATATATGTTTATGATTCGTATAGATAAAAAACAGGTTTTAAATAAATAATGGCCTTTCAGATACACGGACGTGTATTTATGTCTACTCATGTCAATTTTAATGTTTTGACCTGGGATTGAACCCGGCACCCCGGCACCTCGGAGCAAATAACACAAGTGACTATGAGTAGACAGTTAAGAAAAGTATATTACATACAATTCATTCAGGTGAACACTCCTCTATTAAACCGAAATTTAAAAATATAATAACATATAAATTGTCTTTATTATACTAATATCAAAATAATATATGAAAACTCTTAATGCACGCTGACTGTACCATTTTAAAAATCGTATATTATGTACAGAGAAATATTTATGTATATATATGGTATGGTGTCTGTTCTTATTACATCACAGAATCTACCATCCAGCGACTACATATCATTTTGTCTTATTAATGATAAATTATATTGCAGAAAAAAAGTGTATAAAAAACTGTCCCAATGACAAATTAAAACGTTTAAAAATTCTGTTAGCAGTACTGATCTATTACTATTTTACTAATTGATTTTTATTTTTTCATATGTCAGAGAATAAAGCAAAAAGTAATGTTCAGATTTTAAAGCAATAATTGGTTAAAAGCTTATGATAAGACTTAACTTGAGAATGATTAAAAGATATATTCCAATAAACATTTCATAACCAAGCGCAGCCAATAAAAGAGTTCTATTTTTAGTATTTATCCATATTAACGGGAGTCAGTTTTGAATAACCTATAAATTAGCAGCCGGAGGCGAAGGTGTTATTTATCATTAATGCGATAGTTGGTTATATGAAGCCAAATAATAAAGGTTATTAAGAATCGTCTACAATGTTATTTATGAAAACATTATATTCTCATCAAGTTTCTTCTCGCTCACTAATATAAAAAATAAAGTTAAAAACACGTTGACTTAGGCTATTAAATTATTGAAGGTAAAGGAAAAATTGCGAAATGAATATAATTTTAAGAACTATTTATGTGTAACGTTTCTAGATGTAACGTTTATGAAGCATAAACGTTTTTATTCTGAAACAAATACAGAGTTGAATATGCTTGCTATGAACATTATTTTGATTTGAAATATCAGTGTTATGTACATATATACATGTTTTGTTCTATGACAAGGTGAACGTTCTGTAATACCGCAAGTCAATTAGTCGGTGGTCAATCAATATCTTAGAAACTGGTCCATGACCTCCTTGGACTTGTGACGTTGTTGAAAGGGAAACACCGCTAACATGATTGAATATAAATTCCAGTTATGAATCATTTACGCATTGCATTCATGTGTGTTATTAATATGGGGGGATGTACCTCAATGCAATAATACATACAAGTTGTTAACGGTGACTCTGCTGTGACAATGAATTTGAGATTGTATTATACGATAAAAATGATTATTATTTTATAATATGATGATCGTACAGTTTAGCAGTGACTCTTCACTTTGTTCAAATATACTTCATTATGAAGGTAGAACTCCACGGCTTTACGTATAAAGTTGCTTAGAAATTGATTTGTTACACCATGCTGTGCTTTCTTTTCAGTGTAAATCTATCAAGTTTATAGGTAAATGTTTTAATTATACGTTTTGAATAACCCACTTTATTATTTTTATTATTAATGTTAAAGTTTCCAGATTCCATCCAAAAACATTTTTATAGAGCTAAGCTTTTTAATTAAATCCATAAAGCAAGTAAAATATAGATGATTAGACTGTATTGTCACATATTCTGTTCAGGGCGCATATATACTAAAAAATAAAACAAAAGCCATGTGGTGCGTTTAGACAAAATAGGACTATAAATATCGTTATATTTCGAATGTCGACAAGTCTTGAAAAAAAGATATGTCGATATGACGTGCTTACTTTCGAGGATTGTAGTTTGTGAACAAAAAAAGCGTAAAATTCCAATTCATGTTGAATTGTAAGAATAATTTCTGTACAAGTTCAGTCTACCTATCTCTCTGTCGAATTTCCTCTCGGCTGGAATGGACGGCTCTACCATAAGTGCGTTGTGTAATTTGTCTCGATTGTCGACAATACATCTCTGGTTACATCGAGAATACATCTGAAGCTATTGTTCACACTTCGCTTTGTCGCTTACATAAGCACTATGACTGTAGTACTGATGTAAATGTTGGTCTAGCAAGTTCTAATATTTAGAAATAAATGAAAATGTTAACTCAAGTATTTTAAGATATAGTTGAATTTTCATAAATAAATAATTAATTAAGTTGTCATAATTAAACTGTCTCAGATAAACAATATAATTTATATTAAAGTCTTAGTTAAAATTATAAGTTATATTAGCTACAAATTAAAATTAAAAAAATTGTAAATTAAATTATTGTAGTATTTATTTTCCTGTAAGTAATTCCCTGCTATATATATTTATTCCATTATCATTTTTATTATTCTTAAAATGTATGTTTGTAATGTTTCAATAGGTATAAAAATAACTAATGAACCGCTTTTTTATATTCTTTTGATTATTTTATTTTATTAAGTATTAGGACCTAGCAAGTTAGGACTTAACATCGGGTGGCCCAAACGAGGTTAAGTAGTTAAACCGCCCATAGACTTGGCAGTTTGGCAGTGGCCTTACATCGCCAATGCGCCACCAATCATGGGAACTAAGATGTTATTTGTCTTGTGCATGTAGGTACACTAACACACAAAAAACAAAAATACTTTAGTCTACTGTAATATAACTATATATACTGTAATATACTGTAAATAAAATTAAACCTCTTGATTTTTTTTAATAAATAAGGCAATACTGTACTGGATTATATAAAACTATAAGTGATATGAGAGCCAAATTAAAATACTAAAATAACGATTCAAAAGAGCTTCTGAATCTATTTGAATAAAGTATATTTTGACTTTGACTTTGTTTTGTATTAAAGGGTAAAGACAAGGTAATTTAATCTATAATTTTCATTCAATGCATACTTATTTATTGAAAGATTTTAAAACTAATTTTCAACAGCACAATTTGATTATTTCATATCATTATTCGAAGTGAATGCGCGAAATGAAATTGATTACAAAGCGAATATTTCAAATAAATGAACATGATAAATTTATACAAAAATAAACCCTAAATGGTTAGTGTTGTATGATAATATTGTTTATAATCCGTTGAGTTTGCTTAAACCATCAATAGCATCGGCATCCGTTGAAAGCGCAGTATCCTCCTCTAAAGCCTCTCCTTCTACAGTTTGATGAGCACTCCCAAAGCTGGCAAGAGGGAAGTCGTTCGTTCACCAATTGACTTTTTTGCAAATTATGCTCTTGCTCATCTAAAAGAAAATGTAATTCTAATTTAATAAATTGTAAAAATTTCACACAAGTCTACATAACTGCATCTAATTGAAAGTATTAGTATATAAGTAATATATCACAGAAAATAATGTACACGAAAAGAAAATAGTAGTCAAAAGGTAAATGGTACTAGGATTCTTTCGACCATACCATGCGATCACGATTTGTACAGTAACTATTTTTAATTTTTATTTGTATATATTGAATGTAAATAATATTAAATAAATATAAAGGCGTTTAATAATTTGTAATTAAATTGTACAGGATTAAATCAGTGTCAGTGTAACAATGTATCATTTTTTATTGTTATTAAATTCAAATAAATTGGCAAACAAACAACAAAACAGAAAAACTAAGTTATAAGTACATCTTACATTTTTATAATAGTAATATTAATGATATCAATTTATAATAAAAAACAGCCTAGCTGAGGCTACGATTTTTTCACCATATTATTAAAGTCACACTGTTAACTCTTTTTTATGGCTATTTACTTTAACTTTGTTATTGTTAATTTTTGGTGAATACAGTTATTTTATTATTATTATTAATTAATAAGAAAACACTCACTTGAAACTTCCTCGCTTTGCGCGAAAGTGGCAAAAGCCACCACCAAGAGAACAGCGAAAACAAAACACGCCTTCATATTTCTGTCTTACAGTTTTGTATGATATTATGGATTTAAATGACAACTTTATATATTCCCTATATGCAGCGATAACAGTATTCCGAGCACATTACTTTGGGTTTGCAAACAGTGTTTGATATATCTTATCGCTTTGTTTCAAGTACATTACTACACACGTATGTAATAAAATTATGTTTATTGTAATAGACATGGTAATGGATAAGACTTAAACGTAAATTTTATTTCGCAAATAAAGAATGGTAAGCCGTGCCTGTTCGGAAGAGAGAATCTCAGAACCCCGAACTTATTTGTTAGAATTAATTTATTTATCCGGCTTACAATTAATTTATTACTTTTGCGACTCAAGTGCAAGCTTTGTTTTCTATTGCAAGCAATGCATTTGAATAACATCGGAGACAAGATTTCTATTTATAATTACTCATTATTATTTGTTCACGAGTCGCTTTTCAGAACTATCGAGTGGGCTCTTTGTTAAGAATGTTATTTTCATCAAGTAAGTTGTGTACATTTTCCTGTTACGTTCTATTTTATTGGAAATTACATTTTTATTATTGTAAGAGACTTAGATATATATTAGATATATATAGGATTTAGTTGAAAAACCGGACAGCTCTTGCAACTTTGGTCGGATGGATTTCCTACATTGTTATATAATTTTTATTTTTATTTATTTTAATCAGGCCTTTTTTATTTATTGCAATTAAATGTATGTTTGTGTCACAGATATGTCTGAATAAATATAGACACTCGATTATAATATTTATATCAAAAATTGTTGGACGATGAGAGAAAGATCATGCACGTCCTGTGCAAAGGCTTTTCGTACAATGCGAGTTAAGGGAACGATTTAAAGGAATTGAATATATAAAAATATGCAGTTCTATAAGCTATCCACTTGACTATTTATTAACGAGGAAACTATTATGTATGATATATTGATTTTATGGTAATTCACATAATATACAATCTCTGCCAGATAAATAGAGGTTAGTAAAACTCGTCTCTTATCATTTCATTCTGAGTTATGTGTATTGACGCGATGCGGAATGCGACTATTTTTTAATTACTTTGATAAAAAATCTTACACGTTTCTGCTGTAATAATGTTAATTTTATACATTTAATTGACTTGATTACTATATAAAGTGACGTTATAATTCCGAACACTTACATTTCTCAATACTATTTACAGTGATTTGATTTTTTGTTCTGTTGCTAAGACTGCACCTGCCTCGCATTTATTTTCCCATAAATACCACGTAAAATTTTATTACGATTGGTTAAGTGGCGTAGTCATGATGAGGCTGTCTGTCCGACAGACAGACTTCGCGTCTATAATATCAGACTGATATGAAATTATTTTCAATTTGAATATTTACCGATTAAATATAATGATTTAATTTTTTACAATACCTAAATATTTTCTTTTCTAAAACATGTTTAATTCTTACTTAATTCTTATTGTCTGAATTGAGTCAAAGTATGACTGGACAAGCAGACAAAAGTAAGACTAGAGTTTTGATAGAATTTGGAGTGTGTAAGGCGAAAACTGAGTAACAGATGTTTCGTAGCTCCGAAAATAATACAGTTACGTATCGTTGTCTACGTGTACGGTTATTTTGAATATTAGCTTCTCAGAGTTAGTTGAAAGTTTTATTAGTCGAATGTCCATAGCATTAACTATGTATTAACATTTTAATTATGCTTATATACTGTACCAATATATCGACAAAGGAATCGTAATTCAAAAAATTAAATCACTAATGCCATGGAGGAAATCTAATGTGAAATGATATTATAACTGTCCCGTAGAATGCAGAATTTCCTGCAACACCCATATCACGTATGTATATAGATAAAGGTTCCATCCATTATATATATATTTGGACGGGCGTTTCGGTAGGGCCAAAAAAACTATATAGTAATGTAAAAGACTGTAAATGCTTAATTGCTGGACTTAGGCCTCATCTACATGTGAAGGTTTGGAGCTTAATCCACAATGCTGCTCTATTGCAGCGTTATGGGTACACGTGTGGCTTAAATAAAATCGCGTTAAAAAATCCTAAAAATATAATACTAATGTCAAATAAAAATACCGATTAACACGCTAGAGTGTAATATACTACCCACATAACATACACATACGAAGTACATGTAGGGATGAAATTTTGCCTGTTTCTCTTGTCGTGTGATTAAGCTACAAAATTAATTTCATGGATTTCTTTCGCCTCCTTTTTTACTTTTTTCTCTCGGTAATAATGGGCGGTATTTCGGTAAGTGCGTTGAGCAATTTATCTCTATTGTAACCTATACCTACTATGCGTCATCCTCCTTTATTTTTAATTTAAATATAAGTAAAATTCCAGTAAAACAAGCAGTTAAAATCAAAGAAGCTGTATAATAATTGTAAAAGTTTTGTCTCTTTAAGCTATCTAGCTAGAAAAAAAGTTAAATATCAGATATATAGAACATAACATTTTAAATAAAATCGTCTATGACTATTAAATAATATATATATATTAAATAATATATATATATATATATATATATATATATATATATATATATATATATATATATTTGCATATCACAATGACACACTTCACACCTGAAATTTAAAGCTTACCACAAAATTGTAAAAAAATGTATTAGTATTCAAAATCAATAAATACAATTCAAGTCATGGCGATTCACATATCAGCAATAAAAACAAAACTAAATCAAATAATAATAATAATAATATCCTGGGACTTTATTCACACACGGCCATCTGATCCCAAATTAAGCAGAACTTGTGTCATGGAAACCAGACTACTGATATACTACATATACTACTTTTCTTTTGTAAATACATACTTATATAGATAATTACACCCAGACTCAGGACAAACAGACATGTTCATGCACACAAATGTCTGTCCTGGGTAGGAATCGAACCCACAACCTTCGGCGTGAAAGGCAGGTACCTACCAAACACGCCAAACGGCTCGTCAAATTATGAATATAGTAATATAAATGATTTATATTACTGACGATAAGTTTGACAGACGTCATTTAGAGACATTTATATTTTGCTTTTTTTTTTAATTGGCCAATTGGTCGAAATTGTCCCATTTGTACGGCCGTCTAGGTAGTTATTTGATTAAACTGTGAAATCTTAACTTTATATTTAAGTAATAGTAAAAGGCAGAAAGAATATACTTTTAATTCAGCAATGTACACTGGTGGTACTAAAAATAACAAAAGCTCCGGATAACAGGGTATAAGACAAGTTAATTTATCCCCCGCTTACAACCGAAGACGTTTACTGTCTACAATTTCAGTGCAGTTGTAGCTTACTGTTCTTAATGCGATACTTTTAATTAAATTTACTTAGTGTTTAGATTGCTTAAGAAAAAACCCAGTGTCATCAAACAAAAGTAAACTGGTTAAACTTGTATTTTGTATACGTTTTTATACAATTCTTTATTTGATTTATATGTAGAAATATTTATTTATTTAATCTGTTTTTGATAAAAAAAATACAATCGAAGTCTGTCTGAGATTTTAAACTTTTTAAGTTAATGTGGCTATTTGCGAGGTACTAAAACTGAAACATTATTTATTTTTACATATATCTGTCTGTCTGTAGGTTTGTTAGGGGTAATCTTCTAAAAATTACAAATGCAAATAAATGAAAATTATTTTAAGCAGTATTTCAAGGTACCGTTTAATCTTTATTTCATCAAAATCGTTTGAGTCAAAAGTTATAACAAATTAAAGGTCGTGTACCTATCTTTATTTTTACACTATTATTTGCTATAAAATTAATAATATATTGTATTTATGAATAACAAACATAATACATAGAAACCGAATATAGGTAATTTTATCTCTAATAAATCTATTCTATACATACACCTAGAGCCGAGATGGCCTAATGGTTGGAACGCGTGAATCTTAACCGATGATCGTGGGTTCAAACTCGGGCAAGCACCACTGAATTTTCATGTGCTTAATTTGTGTTTATAATTTATCTCGTGCTTGACGGTGAAGGAAAACATCGTAAGGAAACCTGCACGTGTATGATTTCATTGAAATTCTGCTACATGTGTATTCTACCTACCCGCATTGGAGCAGCGTGGTGGAATAAGCTCCAAACCTTCTTCTCAAACGGGAGAGGAGGCCTTAACTCAGCAGTGGGACATTAACAGGCTGTTACTGTACATACCTATGCTATAAAATTGGTGGATTGGTGGATATTGGCATGTGTTCTTCAAAATCCCCTATGCCAGCTAGTATCCATTAAGAATATCTGCCGAGACCAAATTCCGTTAGTAGTCCTCTATGAAATTATAACCTGCTTGTGTAATCTGCAAGAAACGCTGGTCATACACTAATGTTACGAGGAATTCCTTATACTTCACTGTAGTAGTGAAGGAATATTTTCGATAGATTCTCTTTAAATATATTTTTTTAAATTAGAATTCCAAATTTAAAGAATACCAAAATTTAATAAACGTTTCTGATATACACTCTCTATTCAGATCGCAATCCACAGCGCAAATAGTCAGTACGGAAAACACAATTTAAGTTCGTCAACAGCCGGTTTGGTCGATGCCCCGCGGCTCCAGGCGTGCTGTTTATTCACTCGAGTGTACTGAGTGTATTCGTATTCTATGTTACGTGTAAGTTTCTAAATTTAAAATATTTCACTTCAGTTAGGTTATGTCTTTCTTATGCGAAATAACGATTGCTCATAGTCGACAAAATGTTTGAAACTTCACATTTAGTACAGTGTGATTTAAAGATGTTGGATAAAATATTACTCCGACTAGAATTATTTTACTATTCTAACCGATATTATTTGGCTAACTCATTCGTTTATTGGTTAGTTTATAAAGCTGCATATCCAGCATACCAAAAATCACAGTATCGGCTTGAAATTTAAAAATGAACATATGTAAGTATACAAGTAAATATGTAAATTTATAACATACTAGTTTCCGACCGCGGCTTCGCCAGCTTTGGAGGTCATGACCGCGACAACGTGTATGATAAATTTCACGATGTTCGGGTGAGTATTAAAATGTGAAAGCGAAACAAAAAGAACTCACTTTCGCATTTATAATATTATTATCTAAGATATTAATAAATTGCATCAGTTATTCTGTAAATTATTATTACTTTCAATCAACAGCCAATCGTTGTCCACTGCTGAACATAGGCCTCTCCCAAGGTGCGCCAAAGCTCCCTGTCCTCCGCCTTCCGCATCCAGTTGGTGCCCGCCACCTTCTTAAGGTCGTCGGTCCACCTGGCTGGAGGGCGCCCTACGCTGCGCTTGCCGATTCGCGGTCTCCACTCTAGGACTCGTCTGCTCCAACGGCCATCGGTCCTACGACATACGTGACCAGCCCACTGCCACTTCAGCCTGCTAATTTTGCAAGCTATGTCGGTGACTCCGGTTCTTTTCCGGATAATCTCATTTCTGATCTTATCCTTCAAAGATACTCCGAGCATAGCTCGCTCCATAGCACGCTGAGCGACTTTGAATTTGTGGACTAGTCCCGCAGTTAGTGTCCACGTTTCGGCACCGTATGTCATGGCAGGTAAGACGCATTGGTTGAAGACTTTCGTCTTCAAACATTGCGGTATAGACGACTTGAGGACTTGACGAAGGTTGCCAAATGCTGCCCATCCCAAGCGAATTCTTCGATCGGCTTCCTTCTCGAAGTTGTTCCTACCGATTTGTATAATCTGTCCTAGGTAGGTATATTCACTAACAACTTCGAGAGGTTTGCCCTCGACGTATATCGGTCCCGGCACGACATGCCTATTGAACATGACCTTGGTCTTGTCCAAGTTCATGCCGAGACCGACACACCGGGAAGACTCGCCTAGGCTACGCAGCATTTCGGTGAGTTGTTCCAGCGACTCTGCTATGATGACGATATCGTCGGCAAATCGAAGGTGTGAGATGTACTCGCCGTTTACATTGACTCCATACCTAGTCCAATCCAGCGTTTTGAAAACGTCTTCCAACGCGTTGGTGAACAGTTTCGGGGATATTACATCCCCCTGTCTCACCCCTCTGCGCAATTGGATCGCCTTCGTCTTACAGTCCTGGATGTGGACAGTCATTGTAGCGGCGTTGTACAGACATCTCAGTACCTCGATATATCTCCAATCGATATGACATCTCTGCAATGAGTCGAGCACTGCCCAGGTTTCGATGGAGTCGAAGGCTTTCTCGTAGTCCACAAATGCCATACACAGCGGCTGATTGTACTCTTCGGTCTTCTGCACAATCTGCCGAACAGTATGGATGTGGTCCACGGTGCTGTAGCCTGATCGAAAGCCGGCTTGCTCTGGGGGCTGGAACTCGTCAAGTCGTCTGGCGAGACGGTTCGTGACGACTCTTGAGAACAGCTTATACACGTGACTCAGGAGGGAGATTGGTCTGTAGTTTTTCAAGAGGGTTTTATCACCTTTCTTGAAAAACAGTACCACCTCACTCCCGCTCCACGTTTCCGGGGTCTTGCCATGTTGGATGACGGAATTAAAGAGGCTTGCTAGCTCTTTCAGGACCGGAGTCCCGCCTGCCTTAAGCAACTCTGTTGTGATTCCGTCATCTCCCGGAGATTTGTTGTTTTTAAGCTGTTCTAGAGCCGCCCTAATCTCTCCTTGGTCAACGACCGGGAGCTCCTCGGAGTAATGGCGCATAAGAGGGGCGCGCTGGTCATCAATACTGATTCCCATGGGTTTATCCGATCTTGAAGAGAACAACTGCCCATAAAACCTCTCTACTTCTCCGATAATCTCAGGCCTAGAGGTAACGACCCCACCATTTTCAGTTTTAAGTTTTGTCAGACGCGGCCTCCCAAACTTGCGAGCGAACACTTTCGATCCCCGATTTTGCTCAATCGCAGCCTTGATGGCACGGGTATTGGAGCGTCGGAGATCGCGTCGCGTCAGCGTTTTTATTGTTCGGTTTAAGGCCTTATCTGACAAAAACGATGGTAGTTCTCGTCGTTTTCTCATGAGCTCGAGTGTCTCAGCAGAGAGTTTTGGTGCGTTGTCTCTTCTCTGTGGCGGAAAACACTTGCGGGATGTGTTTTGCAGTATTTTGACCAGCGTGTCGGTTCTCTCATCAATGCTGCTTATGGTTTCCAACGCGGTGAATTGATTTTGAAGTTCCATTTGGAACTTTTCGGAGCCTTGAGCAGCTTGGAGCATGGTAGGTCGGAGAGTAGACCTCATCATTCTCGATCTTTCGGCTTTTAAGTTGATATTTAGAGTGCCTCGAACCAAGCGGTGATCACTTCCGGTATTAAACCTGTTGTACACTGAAACATCTCTAAATATGTGCCTTTTATTCGAGATGATAAAGTCTATCTCGTTCCTTGTCACGTTATCGGGGCTTCGCCAGGTCCACCTCCTCTGAGGCTTCTTTTGAAAGAAAGAATTCATCAAAAAAAGCCCCTGCGCTTCGAGGAAGTTTACCAGCATTTGCCCCCTGTGATTTCTGCAGCCCAAGCCGTAAGGTCCGACTTTCGATTCACCGCTATCTTGTACTCCCACTTTAGCATTAAAGTCTCCCATAACAACATTGTAGTGGGCCCTCGAGGTGTCGTTAAGGGCCTTTGCGATGTCCTCGTACATCGCTTCGACCACATCATCAGAGTATGTCGAAGTTGGCGCATATACCTGTACAACCTTCAGGGAGTACCTATCGGAAAGTTTTAGGACAAGGTACGCTACCCGGTTCGACACACTACTGATTTCCACAATGCTGCTAATGAGATCCTTTTTGACTAGAAAACCGACACCACCCTGGGAGAGGTTATCACCTTCGCGGAAGTAGAGTAAGTTACCGGACTCTAGAGTTATCGTGTCCTCCCCCTGTCTTCGGACTTCAGATAACCCCAGTATATGCCAGTTTATATGACTTAACTCTACTTCTAATTCGGCGAGGTGATGGTCCAGCCTCATCGAGCGTCCATTATACGTTGCCATTTTCAGTCGTTTTATACGGTAGCCTGCCGTGAACCGGTGATTCTTAGCACCCCCTGCCCTGCCGATACCGCGACCGCTACCTTGGTCGGGCCTAGCGGGCTTGCCGGTAACTGGGGGCCTTTTTTTGGGCGCATCTGCCATTTAGGGAGGTGGTTTGCCCATACTCGCCGCGCTGGGCAGGCGTGTTGGCGAGCGCAGTAGGGGGTAAGATGTTTATGGGAGGGGGGACGCTGCTGCCCATCCCCCCTTTTCCCCGTCCCTCAGTCGCCTCTTACGACACCCACGGGATGAGATTGGGGGAGTACTATTCTAAGCCGGTACTCCACGGCGTACTTTATAAAATAAAAATAATTATAGTTAGCCAAATTTTAAACGCTTTTGATATAAACCTTCACTTCCGAGTGCGACGTAATTTGTCACGAGGAATTCCGATGCGGGGAGATAGAGGGCGTTGTGACAACCGAAGAAGTGTTCTGGAACATCGATTCCACAACTTATGAACAGCCTCATCACTTCATAGTACAATAATAATAATAATAATAATAAATAACTTTATTCACCAAAAAAAAAACAATGACAAAAAAAATTAAGGTACAAAACCATAAAAAAAGAGTTAACAATATGTTATTTGATAATTTGGTGAAAAGGTCGTAGTCTCAGCTAGGCTGCTTTTCAGTCTACACCTTGTACATATGCTGCCAACACAAACGTTACATTCAGTGCAGTAAAAGTTTCAATTTCTTTATTTATCCTTACCATTTCAGATAATATATAAAGGATATTATAATATTAATAATTATTTGCATATTTATGTAGCTAGCTGTCTGAGTCGAATTAATGTTTGTGAGAAATTTGATATATTCACAGTTTTTTTAGTTGTGTCAAAGCGTAACTGCGCAAAGCGACAAAAAGGCAATCGATCTCGCCTCTTCCACCTGGTTAGAGGCAGCAATCCGAATGTGTGATACGCGTTAACGTTCTGTATATCTGGAGCAAGTGCTACACAATACGAGTCTTACTGCTATGTACATAGAGTTGATATTATATTCACTCTTATGAAATATGATATTTCTTCAGGTTTCACCTGTCTGAGTCTCTGCGTTTCTTTTCAAGTAATGGATTTTGCGATATTGGTATAATATTTCTCGCTGATAATGTTCATCACAGGCGTATAAAGGGCTGTTATTTTTGTTCAAGCTGACAGTGTAAAATAGTCTTAAGTTTGAAATCCATAAAATTATGATATACTTATACGTTTTTGTAAATCTATAGTTCTCGATGAAAAGTGTTTCAAATTTAGTTGGATTAATCAATTTTCGTCTTTTCGTAAATCCACCCGCAATTCATAGAGCCGAAACAATAACAAACGGTTCGCTGGATGTGTATTATGATTTATTGTTCTGTCTGAAAATATGTAGGATGAATGTTAAAAAAAAAACAACATAAATTACTGTAGTTTACAGTGTGAATTTCAGGCCAGTTTTTATTTGAATAATAAATACCCATAGCAAACAGAATGAACAGATATTTGTTTATTTCTTTTAAAATTGATTAAATTCTGTTAAATATTTTACTAGTAGTGTCCGCGACTTTGCCCGTTTTGAATTATGTGTGTGAATGTTATAAGGGTAGTCATATTAATTTATATGCGCACGCGATTAAACCAGTTCGATAGTATTATGAATTATATATATAAATAAAGATAAAAACTCAGTGGTACTTGCACATATTTAAGCATGTCATCTTTGGTTAAGATTGCAGTTATCGTTGTAATTCTATCAATGAGCCTTAACCGTTTAATTTTGCTACAAAATGTGTGTTGAAAGTGAAGCACAATTGTTCCGAGAAACTAAATCTGTCAAATGAAGAACAATTAAAGTTGCATGTTACAATGACGTTGGAGTGACGACGTTGGAGTGACGTTCCCCTTAGACAGTGACCGGAGCATGTTCGCGTGTTAAAGCATGTTTAAAGAAATTAATCACGCTTGACATCGATAAAATGCGCCTTATAGTTTTTTGCTAGCAATTTTTATTTTAGTTTACTTTTATATATTACTTCATATTGTATGGTATGATTTCTGATATATATATATATCAGAAATATTGTTTTTCCCGGACAGAAATCAACAGAATTGAAATTCCCGATCTACAAAGATAATATTTACCTCACAATAAATTGTGCAAATATGTATGTAATTTAATTAATGAGCTTTTCTTGACTCTACATTAAGAACCGGTAGTATTACACTCGACTTAAATACATGGTCGGAAGTAGGAATAATCTATACAAATGCATGAAAAAGTAAAATATTCAAGATTAATTAGCCAAAATTAACGCTTAACTAAACTATAAACATTCTCTCTATTCTCATCTAAATATTTTATACAAGAAATAAAGATTTTTATTGTTGATATATTCAACGTCATAGCCTTTTCTTTCGGATTGGCTGAGATATGGCCTTGGTAGAGAAGGAGATATGGCTAAATGTAATTTTTAGGCTACTACAATTTACATTTAAACACTGTTTAATGTATATGTGACGTTAATTATATTTAGGATTAAAATTCTTTTTAATTATCTTAATGTGGTCAACGACTTTATTTTAACTTTCTTTATGAAATAAGGATAATGTTATTTATTTATAAATAGAAGAAAATAGAAGATGGTTTTAAGAAGAAAGCGCTAGGATTCACATCGCGGTGACACGTATACCATAGGTTCATTGAAGCTTTGACAGTTACATATGAGTGAAATTAATATAAAACGCGTAAAAAACAATTAATACTATTTTAGTTCCAGTTACCCTTTGCTTAATATTTATTAGTAGCACAAAACTTAAAAATATTTGAATTGCTTGCAACTTAATTTGTTATAAATAATAATAATACTTCGCTATAACACGGTAAAGTGTATATGAGAAACAGAAATATAAAGCGATTCCGAAGAATTATGAAAATTATACTGTCGCATGTGTTAAGCTAACGTAGGTAATTTTGTTTATTGGGAAGATTAGTTATGACATTATTATTTCACATAATATATCGCCTCGGCTATTCAGAGAATGTGTAATATATTCCATTTGCCATTCTATTTTCTAAATATATTCTACATATATAATAAGTAAATAAATATGGGCAAGCATCTCTGAGTTTTCATGGGCTTTGTTTCTCTTTGTCTATTCGATAAAGCCAAAAGATCATTAGTGCGTTCTCTTCGTAATGACATACGGAGCAATTCAAGGTCGGCTCAGCGAGCGAATGGAATTATTATTTTCAGTATCTGAGAAGCATCATAAGCTGGAGTGCCCGCTGGTCGATCAAATCTGCCACAGAATCTAAGTTGTGAAAAGACGATACATAAGTTTAAATTTTCATGCTTCGTTCTAATGTCAACTGATTGTGACATAGATACGTCATAAAAAAATATTTGTCATATATTTATATTAACTTTTATTCAGTCTTTCGTTGACACATTTTTTTAAGATAAGTACTGAGGCTTAAAAGTTTTATGTATGTTTAAACAATTAAATTAAAATTAATACAAATATACCTTTTTCATGAATGCGCTTACAAGCGATTTTAATTCATCATTTTACAAGATCAATTTAATGTATTGGTACAACTAGTTGTAAATGTAGATTTTACTGAAAAGAACCGACAAGAAAGTCATTCATTACTTTTTATCAGTCATATTCGAATTATAATGGTATTAATAATTTAATCAATAAATTGTAATAATCCTTTACGAAAGTAGTTTTCTATCATCTTTACCTGGTAGTAGGGCTTTGTGCAGGTTGGGTGGGTACCACCCACCCATCAGATATTCCGCCACTAAAAGCAATACTTAGTCTTGTTGCGTTCCGCTTTGAAGAGTGAGTGAGCAAGTGTAACTATAGGCACATGGGACATAACATCTCAGTTCCCAAGGTTGATTCCCATGGTTGAAATTCCTTAAATTGCCAATATGCCACATTGGTAATTTAAGGAATGGTTATTATATCCCATTTGCTCGTCCGCCTGCCTATAACATAAAATAAAAAAATAATTAAATGATAATATATATATAATCTTTTACAAAATATACATCATTTATTAATGTTTTTTTTAATATCAATTTTTAATTCGTAAATGTCGAAGTATCTGCACGAATTTATTATATAATCAAATAAGTTGCTGCAGGAAATATTTATTGACGTTGCGGTTTTGGAAACTTGGTGTTAAATATTTATTTTCACTACTCCTGTTTATATACAATTTTTTTATGTTTCTCTGACTGTACTTGATATTATTGTAAGTACTATACATATATTATACGTACTATGTTACAGCAATATAGGCCGCTATCATCCATCAGTTGATTGGGCCAAGGCTGATTTCATTACTCTGATTGACGCCTCTTATTGATTGACGTTGCTTTCCGGGTAATATTGAAAATTTATTGTATTTTTTATTAGGTAACTTTTTGTTATTTGTTTTATCTTTTAAGAAATTATCCATTTATTTTCGCCTCTCCAGACAGAGAGGGTAATATATGTTTACTTTATTAGTAGGTATTTAAGAATTGTTAACTATATGTTAACAAAAAGGAACCTAATGATCATTATACATATAAATCTCCTAACATTCGACATTAATTATGATACGGGTTGATATAAAATGATCTGTATTTCCTTTTTTTTATAACCAAGTCAGTCTATATTGTTATATAAAAAGGAATAAAATTAACAGTTATGAAAAATTTGGAACACTTAGAAAATGTAATACTATTCATATTAACTATTTTTTTACGAATCATAACTGTTATTTTTAAAGTAAACATTACATAATAGTTACTCAATTAAACTCAATTAATGTATGTGTGAGTGTGTATGAGTCAGTGTTATTATAGACACATGGGAAATCTTAGTTCAAGTACTTTATCTATTTTCATTGTCAAAAATACACATGTCAGCCTATGATGATATATGCATATGATGGCCTCGTCTCCTAATAAATTTTATCAAAAATACTTATTATTATTATTAAATAACTTCGAAATATATCAGTATGATTTTACCAAAATGCCGTCCAATATTTTAATGAACACAATGTCTAACATTGTATATTTTTTTTATTTATTTTTTTCGTCCTTTTCCCTGTTGCAAGTACATAGACAGATAAAAGAGCAGGTTGACAGTATATTAAAAATAATTTATATTGTTGCCAACATAATTATTGACAACAATTTTCTTGCTTATGAATACTTAATACTTCATATACAGGCACAGAACTAACAGTATAGTATATGCTTTTCGAGGCTAGGATAAAACTACCAGCTTACTCATTGTTGGCTGTTATTGAGAATATCTAAATATTTTTATTGATTGACATGATTTGGGACCTTAACTCGGGACCTAAGACAGCTGGTACATCAGCGAGGTTGATAGATTTTTACAGATCACTTGTTTCAGTAGCTTACGATAAATGAACGAACTTCCATAAAAGAAATAACACATACGTACAATTGAGCCAATCAGCGTTGATCGAATTAACGATCGGAGATAAGACCTAAGAACGTCTTGACGCATCTATCGAGCTATTTCAGTTATATTATGGGACTTGATATTTTTTATTATAAGAACAGCATAATTAAATGTATGTTTTATTATGATGGATAATTTATAATAATCATGACTGTAGTATAATCTAATTATCATCTATATAAATTTTCACAAAATATATATCGTTTATTATTGTTTTTTCTTTAATATATTTTTTTAAACTTTTTTATTGGTAAAATGAAAGTATCTGTAAGATTTTATTTTATAATCATCATATAAGTATATATTGACTTTCTGTTCTATTTTAATCTGTAAACAGATTAAAATAGAACAGAAATCATCATGTTTTGATAATATAAATAATTATTACATAATATCATATAAACAAATTATTTTTTTGTACATTGTATTAGGTATTCTTCTGTGATGAAAAAAAAATCTATTAAGTATAAAACATTATTAAGACTCATTTTAACAGAAGGATCTTCTACTAAAGTATTTAGTATATTTAAACATAAGAAAAGTGACATAAAATAAACATTTAGTACATTAAATACTATGAAATCTTCTTGATTATTTTATCCAAATCCGAATGAAACTTTAAAAACTTTTTAGGAGAATCTAGATGTTGAGAGTTGGAATGTTTTACATTGCGATTGTGATCAACTTTGAACACTCAGTAGGATACAAATTGGAACAGATAATAATTATAAGTTGTTTGTAAGAAGATGTAGCCTCGTTTGGATTAATTTAAATTACTTGGAGTGCATACCAAAGTGCTGTGACTTTCAAGTATACTTCAAAGAACGTGATGACTTTGTCAAAGAGATTGATCACGCTCCGTTGAGACCTCAAGAATGCAATTCACAGTCATTCGTTTCCTTAATTTAAAATTTCATGAACTGTTTTAACTTTTTCAAAGCTTTTTTGTAATATACGTCTATTTTTATGTTTTCTTTGATGATATATTTGCGGTTATTTCCTTTCGTATATGGTTGTCAAGGTAGGGTGGTAATTGAAAAATATTTAATTTAATAGAAAATATCATAAAGATTTTAGTAACTTGCAGATATGATAGTAATATTTAATGTTACCTTATTTTAAAATTATTTTTTCTGATTATATTCTAAGAAGAGTTAACTTTAAACTTTTTAACAATTAATTAATTGCAGGCAATATTTCATTTTCTAAAAATAATAGAGAATCCCTATGAAAATTGCAATAATGCAACCCAAGGTATCAATTTAAAAAAGATAATTGTTAAACCCGAATGAAGGCAAGGCGGGCCGCTGTTATTAATAACGATGTCGCTTAAAATATGATGATTTGGTCAGATTCTGCTACTAAGAAAAAAAATTAGATTTTTTTTTATTCTATCCATCGACGGAATATGAAGTCAGTAAATTGTCTAACATAGTAACAATTCACGTTTAACTTTACATTTAGTTACATAAAGCTACATGAAATATTGTACCAAAATTGCTATTGTTCGAGTTTAATAGTTCCAAATAGAGCTCTCTTGTTCAGTTCAACTCGGTCTATGTATGGTAGTTTAAATGAGTGCTAATTTGTCTACAATATTATTATGTAATATTTTAATATTAACAGTTCTCGGTCTACGTTGGTTCTACGGAGCTAATTATAATTTATAGCTAGAAAACTATCTGGAGCTGAATAAATCATATTGATGTTGAGAAATCTAGGACATGATGGATCAAGATAATTATTTTATTGGATCATAAAGATTCATATATTGGATAATTTAAAAATTAGTTGTATTTGCTCGACTCCTGACCGATTTCTCAAGGTCATTCTCAAGGGAGAATAGCCAACTGTGCAGGACATTTTACTCAAGTGTGTGCGTAAAGTACACTCCCTTTTCCTTTGGGCATTGGAGCCTAGGACCTTGGAATTTGCGGCTTTATAGCTTGACCATTGATAAGATCACAGTTGGAAAACATTTTATATAATATCTATCTGAAATATATAAATTATAGTGAACATTTTTATTAGCTCGATATATGTTTACCTTGTCAAAATAAATGTAGCGCATTCTCAATAAAACAACTACTTCTAATTCGTCATTGTTAGTAAAAATAAAGTAAAAATATTTGCAACAGAACATAAATAAAGAAACATGGTACGTGCGGTACATAGTACATGCTATAATACGATCCAATTAAGTTTATAAATCAAATTTAGTGATATAACACTAAAAAGGATTTGCCGTGCCGTAATTTTAACTCTCCTACACATGTAGGTTTTACGTTTTTGCCATTGACCGCTCGAGGGTAACTACGTGATCAATTACTGACTCCCCGGTCCTTTGTTAGAGGAAACAATGCACGTTAAACTATCCACATTGATCCGGCGATCCTTTTATACCTGACTATTTCACCGTGTTACATAATCTTGCCTCATTGATTTTTAGTTTAACGTAGTTAACAATAAACAACATGCTCTAATTTTTTTGGATGAAGTTTTGCAAGCATTTTTTTTTTACAGAATAGGAAGGCGGACGAGCATATGGGCACCTGATGGTAAGTAGTCACCAAACGCCCTTAGACATTGGCATTGTAAGAAATGTCAACCATCGCTTACATAGCCAATGCGCAACCAACCTTGGGAACTAAGATTTTATGTCCCTTGTGCCTGTAATTACACTGGCTCACTCACCCTTCAAACCGGAACACAACAATATCAAGTATTGCTGTCTTGCGGTAGAATATCTGATGAGTGGTTGGTACCTACCCAGGCGAGCTTGCAAAAAGCCCTACCACCAGTAATTTGAACATATTCTTCGATCATCATAGTCTAAGTTACGTTATTAGAAATATATACCCTCATCTGTTATTTGATCATGACAAAGTTTATATTTTAGATAATATGTACATTGATAAATCGCAAATATGTTGTCTGGCTAAATCACGGGCCAACACTGTTAATTAATATTAACTTTAATTCACTTTTTTTGATCAAATTCCCCGATTTGTTATTAATGAAAATCGAACGTTAATAAATAAATAATAATAAAAAATAAATAAGTTGAGAGAATTTTACACAAGGAATTGAAAAAATATAGGTTGCCTATTTTCTGTTTAGCATAACTATGAAGTTGCCAGGTACAAACAGGTACACAGGCGTCATTAATACATATCATCAATTATTTAAGGGATTTTTTTATTAAATGAAGGGTTATTTATTCCATATTTACTTACTATATTATTACTATGTAACATATTAGCTTTGTCATCATCAAATAACAGATGAGAGTTTATATTTCTGATATCGTATCTCATACTATGAATCGTGTGATTATTAGAAAAAAGGTAGGTTACTAATATTATTAGGTACACCTTACATATGAAATTGGCGTTTGGTACGGGAGGAATATAAAGTCAATTTTTTTTTAGTATATATAAAATATATTTAATTAATCAAAGTATGCACCGTTGTTATCTATGCACTTTTGCCATCTCATAGGTAGTTCATTGATCCCCTTACTAAAAAAACCATGGGGACGAGAATCAATAAAGTCTTTGAAGGCGGTTTACACTGCCACATCGGAATTGAATTTTTTTCCTTGTAAGAAGTTGTCTAAATTCCGGAAAAAAATGGTAATCTGTTGGAGCAAGGCCAAGGTCGGTTGAACAAAGTAACACAGCAGTCGACGCGTGTTTGCAAGTTCGATTCACCCAATTCATGAGGTACCCATCGTTCAAGTTTTTTTACTTTCCCGATTTGCTTCAAGTGGATTAATACAGTTTTTTCACTTACCCCGAAGCCTGCCGCTATCTCTGAAGTGCTTTGTGATGGATCTGCTTCCACAACAGCCTTTAATTCTTCATTTTCCACTTTGGGACTCCGGCCGTCCACAGGGTTGGTTCTGAAGGTCGAAATTTCTAGAACGAAAACGTTAAAACCAAAAACGTACCGTGCTTTCTTTTGCGACACCAGCGCCGTACACAACATTAATCCTTCGAGCTGTTTCTGCAGCACTGGTGCCACGGTAGAGCATGTACTCGTAAATATATCGATATTTCATGTTTTCCATGAATTGATGGTAATAAACGACGCCAAAGAAAAAAATAATGAGGAAAAAAGAAATGATGACTGTTTTGAATATTCTAATGTACCAGCTAAATGAATTTTTAAATTTGAATTTGGAATTGATCAGGTCAGTACGATAAAACACTAATTTCATATGGAGGACCTAATATATAATTCAGTATATACATATACATATATTATTGTAGTGTGTGATTACGTTGTTACTAGATATATAATAAAACTGTTGGACTCTTACAACGAATTATAAAGCCACATCTTTATAAACACCGTAATATTTTTGTAAAAATAGTATTTATGACTGTATTCACGCTCGTTTCAAAAAAACCTGACGCGATATGACATGAAGTGAATTCGCGTAAAATATTTTATGCGGTATGAAGTTGTCGCTCAACGTATTGTGAAAAAATTCGCGCAGACGTGCTCACTCGTGCGCTGTTATTCAAAGAAGGATGTTGTGCGCTTTGTCTCCCACCCCAGCGACATTGCCAGACAAGGATTTATAGACATTGAATTTTTTATTTGTTGTATAATACTGTTTCGCATATTTCATGTAGAAAAATAAGAATTTTTCTATAATATGAAAGGTTCAAGAGTAACAGCTTGTTAATGTTTCTCCTCTATCATCTGACACATGCAGGTTTTCTCACAATGCCGAGCATGAAAAGAATTATAAATAAAAATTAAGCACATTGAAGTTTCAAAGGTGCTTAAGGGCCAAACTACAAAACTGCTAATCGGCACGATACGAATTCGCAACAAAGACCTGCGACGGGAATCGCTGCGATGCTACTTCATGCATCTCAATACCACGATTTGGGAAACATATTTACATCAGCTACCAATCAATTCGCAAGATCTTACAATGCGTCATGCGAGCTCGTACATTTCTGCGTTGCGACTTGGAGCCTCAGCCTAGAAATGTTTACAAATACCAAAAGTCGTGAGAAATTTTTATTCGTAGTAAGTGTGAGATGAAATTCAGTAAGCGGAAATATAAACTGAGACAGAAAAAACACGCAGTGTGATTATTAGTCGCTGTGCAATCTTGCGGTATTAAAACTGCGACGGTTAAATCATACAGTGTGATATGGCAGTGCAGTCTTATTTTTAATTTTATTTTTCATAACATTATTTATATATGATTTAATTATAATATTCGAAGTTTTAAATTACGTTATGAGTTTTTATTTTTAAATCTTAAAATATAATGATTATTGGTTTGTTATTTTTTTTTAAATCGTGTCAAAATAATCATAAAATACACCACCTTGAGTTGCTTAATTAATTTTTAGTTAGCGAAATTCCGATATTTTTTGATCAGAGTAACAATGTAAACGAACTCGAGCGGGGGTTTTCGTTCAATTAGTTTGACAGAAACAATTTAAATTGGTACAATTTAAATAATGGTTTTGTATTACAAAGCGACAAGTGAGTGTTCACAGGTATGTAAAAAGATAATCGTCGAGTATATCTTTTGAGTGTTTACAGAAGTTTAGCTTCAGATTCAGGAGTTTATTTTTATAAAATATTAGGTCACATAACAATCGTCTTGAAATAATGACAATAGATAAAACTAGGAATAATAATAATGCTTTTGTAATAGATCAAATAAAGTTACGAGTATACAATGAATTTTCACCGTTTTGTTTGATTAAACATTAGAAACATGTTGTTTTCGATCGCTTCATGTCACATTCTCCATATATATGTTAGAGTTACTGGTTTCGTGTTAAGCATAAAACAAAGTTCCGTCAATCATAATTCAAGTTGATCGTTACGCTACGACAATTCACTATCGAATTATCGGTAATACTATTTAGCACCACTTTTTATTGGTAAACGAATCAATATAACAACTAACAACTCGTGCCACGAAATGCATTTGAAGCCGTTGGTTCTGCGTCTGAACTCTTTCCGGTCGTGTCGGATCGCCGTTCCATCGGATTATGAAAGTTAGGGAATAGAGAGTGCACCTGTGTTTGGACACACTTGTGTATTATAATATCTTCTGCACAGTTAGCTAATCTCTCTTGAGATTGGGCACCGTGGCCAACGGTCCGGAGAACATAACAACTAATAATGTTTTAATGGTAGAGTAATCTCGAATACAATATTAATTACTTGTTAATAATTAATTAATGGAACACTTTAATTACAACATTTAATTTGATTGTAAACGCATTATCAACGACAAATACTAACTCCACATCTTTTTATCAGCTCCATGGTCTTGTTTATTCATGTTTTTTTATCATACAATTTATATTTATAGTAATTCGCAAATGGATCTGATTTTAAAATTTAATTCACTCATGTAGCGTAGCGTTGACATAAAAATAATGTCAAATAAAATTTCAATAAAAAAATCAACGAAGAATTATAAAGGGTAAACATATTTGAAATGATATAATGAAAATGTTTATAGCAACGTTGCATTGTATAGATGGTTCGTAAAGTCAGGGATGGCGGTCGGATCGGCGCATATCGAAATAAATGAAGTGCCATTCCGTGTTACCGCACTAACTCTGAGCTTCGTTACTATGTATTAACCTTTTCAATCCCTTTGTCTATTAGCAAAGTACTTATCGATCAAGTTGCTTTTCTAAAATGAATTTGCGTTTGGTATATTTATCGTGCATATTTATGTTAGTAATACGTTTAATAATAGTCTAGTAATACGTCTCTATTGAAATATGTATAATTATGTAAATGAATTAGCGAAAAACGAGTTATTACTCAGTTGCTAGCTTTACAGTTTAAATTAAATTATATTTTGGTAATTGATTCTTCGAAAGTGCTTGCTTGTGATTTAAGCGCATTTCGTTTAATCTTGATATGAATCGTTATTAATAATGAGTTTTATTTTAAAAACCAATAGTTTTATTATTGATGGTAAAATATATATACATATAAAATTATAAACTTTTACGTAATGTATTTTACGATGAAGTAATTAGTGAAAGCTCAATTGGTTCGTGTTTTATTTTATTTGTTATACTTAATGTTATTAAAGTGCGTGTAATAAGTCTGTTTTACTAGGTGGTAAGGCTTAATGCAAGCCCGTCTGTGTAGGTACCACTGATCAGATATTCTATCGCTAAACAGCAATACTTAGTATTGTTGCGTTCCGGTTTGAAGGGTGAGTGAGCCAGTGTAACTTCAGGCACAAGGTACATAACCTCTTTGTTTCCAAGGTTGGTGGCGCATTGACGATTTAAGGATTGGTTAATATATCTTACATTGCCAATGTCTATGGGCGGAGGTGACCACTTAAAATCAGATGGTTTATTTGCCCGTCCGCCTACCTATATCAAAAAAAAGTTTCTTTCGATAAGCTAATAAATGGATAAAAAAATTTAAAGGCTTATAAGATAGTTAAATCCCGAATTTCAATTATAAAATAAAAATAATATAAAGCGCACTTATATTTTATTTCCATTAAAAATACAATTGCATTCTAAGACATATAGTGCACTTTAAATTGATCAAAAGACGGTTTGGACATGAGTTATGGACGCTGTTTGTATACTTAAGCGCTGTTCAAAGCAGCCATGTTTCTGTACTGCTGAATACATTTGCAATTTAGTTTAACATAAATATTATATATTTATTTTTATGATAAATAATCATAAGTATTGTATTACAGAAATTAAATACATTTACTTTTTATTAAATGGAATCAGACGCGAGGCCTAATGTATCGCAAATGATTATATAAGGGCTAAAAATTAAAATAACCTTTTTGAAATATTACATATACTTTTCGATGTAGATAGTATAATATAAAGCGTTTTAAACACATACGAAATACGAGCTTCGGTTGAAACATAGTGTTAAATAACAATAGTTTCGTATAAGACGCTACGCTTTATAGACGCTACTTAAATCAAGTTCTTAACAGTCCCTACTTGTTATATACATACTTATTAAAATATACACGTATTTCAACATTAAATTTACCGATTATTCGGCCACCATGGCATCTCGAGAGAGACTCTCTTGAGAATCGCCGCTTAAGCAGGACAAAATTGTATAATGCATAATTGTTTGCGCAAAAATAGACTCTCTATTCCAATTGTCAATGATCAAATAAAAAGAAAGACTAGGTTTGCTATAAAATTAAATAGCTAATAATATTAATGAATTTGAAAACAATATAATAGTTTTGTCTTTTATCAACTGTACCCGGGTGACATCCCGTTCCAATATTAAATTGAACGAAGATAAATTTGAATGTTATGAAAAAATAAATAAAGGATGACATGAGACGATAGGACGAGAAAATAAACTAATTATTATATAAAAGTTATTATATCCTAAATAAGATTATAAATGCGAAAGTGAATTTGTTTATTATTTTTTAACTGCTCAACCATGATTAAATTTTGCAAACATTTTCATAAAAGTTTAGCATAAAAAGTAATTATTATAAAAGTTTACTTATTAAGAAAAATAGGCTCGCAACGGCCTGGTGAAATATACATAATCTAATTTGAAAAATAAGCTAATATACTTGAAAACTTGTCCAAGAGTAGAAGATAGAAGTTTGAAATTTTGTTTTTTTTTTCATACATCCTATCTAATCCTGTAAGTAGAATAATTATGGAATGAAACAATGGAATGAAAGGGATAACAAACATCCCGAGTTGAATGTGTACGATGGGATAATTACCAATATATTATATTGAGGGTAGAATATAACAAATGGACCTCAATTTCAAAATTACAACCAATATCCATTCTAAAGAGTAATAAAGCAGAACCAATACTCACCTCCAATTATTTTATTTTATAATATGATTTCAGCCCTAGCGGTCTTTCCAGCATCACCAGGTGGGAGGGCCTCGACCGAGAAGATCAAGAATGTGTATCGTATGCGACCAAGTTGGCGTATACCACGCACTTCGAGGATATTTACGTTTATTTGAGGCGACACAAAATTGTTCTTACGACGACGAGTCAAATGATTTTAATACATAAATTCTGATTATATCTATGATGTATGTATGTATGATGATTATTTAAGTGAAAACTTCTTTAGGTACGTTGCGCTGGTTTATCGTGGGGGATAGTCTCGTGCGTATCTTATTTCAGACGGAGGAGTGCGGGAGGTTGCTCCAACGAGCAACGAGCGGAGCATAGCACGGTAGAGGCCGCGGATGCGTTATATCAACACGAACCCGCAACCTCTTCAATCCTTGCCGAGGACGGCCATCGCAGTGGTTTTAGAGGGTAAAAATTCTACATAATACCGTTCACCCCATGGGAGGCGGGAACTAATTAACTCGTTTTTTTTTGCGATTTTGTGGATAAATTTGTTATCATAATATATTAGTTTAAATATTTTATTTTTGTTATATATATTCTTTATTCCCCCTAATTTATTTATTTATTTGTATACGTGTTGTTATCGATATCTCTAAAAATGTTAAGTTGGAGTGAGCGAAGCTGAAAATGTAATTTTGCATGATGAGTTAGCCTATGATTGCGATGTATAGTGTTGATAAGTGTCATTATTTGGAATTGTTTTTTCTGGGACAGACATGTAAAAACATTGTACATTTTATTGGCTTCCTATAAAAAAATCTTTCTGAAGGTTTCCACTGCGTGTAAAGCAAAAGGGGGACGCGAAGCCACGATAGACTCGTGACACCGATATGCTAATATAATGTAATTGTTGAAAGTACAAATAATTTAAGTATTGTGGAAATTAATGAGGATAATCATTATTGAAATTTATGTGAATACTGATACTAATTTTTTTTATTTAGAATAGGAAGGTGGACGAGCATATGGGCCACCTGATGGTAAGTGGTCACCAAACTCCCTTAGACATTGGCATTGTAAGAAATGTCAACCATCGCTTATAGCCAATGCGCCACCAACCTTGGGAACTAAGATTTTATGTCCCTTGTGCCTGTAATTACACTGGCTCACTCACCCTTCAAACCGGAACACAACAATATCAAGTATTGCTGTTTTGCGGTAGAATATCTGATGAGTGGGTGGTACCTACCCAGACGAGCTTGCACAAAGCCCTACCACCAGTAAATACAAATAATATAAGTTAAAATACAACTGTTATTTATTTAAATTAAGTTGTATTAATATTTTGTACCAAGTTTGCGACATACTGTGTATTTTGATGAATAAAAGCTATATAATAAAAAGGGATTAGATTTATTACTCGGAGTGCCAATAGATGCGGAAATTGGACAAATATATATAACGATTTCAAGTTTTCACTTCTATCGGCAGTCCCTATGACTGCCTGTTTTTTGCATCTGCGAAGCTTCAGCTACTTAAAGGAAAACTTATTATGAATTTATATTTACATTTTTTTCGAAGTTCCAATAAGGTGTATTTGTTTTTTATAAAAATTTCTTTGAATATTCTAATAGATGTATAGAACTTGAATAAAAATATATAATCAAATAATATGAAATTTATACAATGTATATGTGATTTACAGAGTCGTAATAACGAAGCAATACATTATTAATAAAACATATAACCGCATAATGCAATCGATGAAAATTTAAACACCTTCGACATAAGCCGTCAGTAACGAACGGGATGTAATTTATCAAAAATAATTCTAAAGCACGAGCGTGACAGCTGGAGATATTTTCTCACTTTTCTCTACAAAAATGAATCTGTACAGCGACAGGAATATTTAAATTTTTTTCTTTCTGGTTGGACGTAATCCGAAGCTAGCTACTCTACAACTGATAAAGCTTTATACAAAATAAAGCAAGAAATATAATTTTTAACATTAAGTAAAATTGTTTCATCATATTCAGCCCACATTAATCCACTGCTGGACATAAGCCTCCTCACAGGCGCGCCAATTCTCCTGATCCTGTGCTAGTCGCATCCATTGAGCACCCGCCATTTTCCTAAAATCGTCTGACCATCGGGCGGGTGGTCTGCCCACTGGCCTTTTTGCCTTTTTGTCCTTTTTTTTGTTTGGAGAATACAAATATTCTTAAATGCATACATACCAAATAACTAAATTCCTTCAAATTAATACAAAGACGTAGCTTTACCACATACTTATATTGTACCAAAGTAAAAAAAAATGTTAGTTCAAATAAAATAATGTCATATTGATGATTCTTGAAAATCATTTGCCTCTTAAAATAACATAAAAATATATTACCATCCTTAACTAAACGAAAGAGCTTGAGTGAAAGTATAAACAGGGGTACATATCTTAATAGTACATAAATAATGATCTTTACAAATGCTAGTAAAATGTGGGGATTACATCAAATGTATTGAGTATCGATTAAATTAAAAGATAAGGGAATAAATTAAAACTTCTATGTACAAAATTAGATAAGGAAATGAAGTGTTTAACAGACCTCTCTTGGAATTGTCATTACTTTTCCTTTTTAATTCGTTTATCTACCCTAAAAAATTAATAATTCATCTTGTTACACGATTTAAAATGGAATCGTTACAAGAAGCGAACATAAATGCTTTAATGAAATTTTCTTTTAGTATTATATAATCAGTATTCATCTATTGAACAAAATTGTAATACTTTTTGAACATGAGAGATACACTTTTAATGTTACTATAAACTTTTATGTTTCCGTTTCCTATTAGTTATGTTTGTGAGTAAAGCTTTATCGATCATTTAATTCTGAGTACCTACCCAGACGAGCTTGCACAAAGCCCTACCACCAGTACTTTGTTATATACAATCATTTACAAGATCGAGACAGGTTAAACAGAATAAAACCGATATATATAACTTCATTCTATGTATAATTTTATTAAAATGCCCAAATAATAAGACATTGCTCCTCTTACACAGCAATGAAAAGTGCAACACGAGTATAATTCCATTATCTCTTTCAACGAATGAACTTTACCAATTAAATGTAGTTGCTTCATGGCTAAAGAAAAGGCCAAAGATAATTGCTAGAAAATCGATTGACGTTATCTTTTTGTTAATTCGCTTTGATCTAATTGACTCTAGCTTCGTATTATTTGAAATTCAAAACCCTTTTATTTCAATATGAAATTAAATTAATTTAAAATAACATGAATCGTAGATCTTTTGAGAGCTTTATTTGTTTTAGCTTAAACCACACTTGCGTTTTCTGCGGTTTTATTTTCTTTTCCTAGAGAATTTCAGTGCACAAAATGCCTACATTTATATTAAGCTGAGTTTGTTAATATTAATTTATATGTTTTTCTAAAAGTACTCTTAAAGAAAAAAAAAATTATTTTTATATAAAAATAAAAAATTCAAACGTTTTCTCTCACATGTGCAGTTTAAATTTTTGTATATTTTTTATTCATTGAAAATGGGTAAGTAGGCAAAACGACTTCCTGTTGGTAAGTGGTCATTGCCGCCCATAGACATTGGTGCTGTTAGGAATATTAATCGCCAATTACATCACCATTGCCAACAACCTTGGGAACATACCAGCAGGTGTTGTGGCTCTTGTGCCTATAGCTACACTGGTTCACTTTTCAAACAAGTGTATAAAGTATTGCTGTCTATTAAGAAGTGAATAGTACACATCACACGTAACAACACATTATTGATTATTCACTGACCATTGAGAGCTGTTAAGCAAATAATATTTCATTTTATTTCATATTAATAGATACTTTATAAAATCAGTACAAAATTTTACCACAACAATATTTTAGCTTCATTACTTTGTTATTCGTAGATCCCTCGTTTATCGGTGAATTGACTTTGCATATTTAAGTTTACGAAGTGCTCTTCCATGTCGCCGTGGTGCTGAAACGAAACTTTCCCTAATTATTCTATACATTCTAATCTAAAACTTTGCTAACTCTTCAATAAATACCTATTAAAGTTTATATAATGCCTGTAGAAGTTGATTGAAGATACGTTATATTTATCATTATTCCCTTTAAGCAAGCTAAGTTTGTTTGAATGAATGTTTACCAAACATATTTAGTAACATGTATGAAATTAAAAATTCAGTGCTTACAATTTATCCGAAAACAATACTTCTCGTGTTTTCACAAACAGAATTTTTCATGATTCACGAGCAAATTGATGCTGCCAATTATCCGAGTAACACAAAGAGTACAAAGTCCCTTTGATGCAATGTTCCTGCACCCAGGATCGTATTAATCAGGCCAAGGCTGTTACTAATTGATGTGACTCTCATGGGCGAATAACGATTGGTTCGGGGGATAAGACTTAGTTATCGGAAAATTAGAACTTGCAAGATTTCCTAACGCAATATGCGTTCTAGCTATTGATTTTAATAATTGATGAAAAGGTTGACAGATATAGAGTTACTTGATTGTTTTAAGAATTAACTTTTTAGTGTCTTCAGACATTTGGTAAAATAATCAGTAGGATATGTAAGTTAAAACTAAATTAAAAATGTTTTCTAAATATGTAATTAGAAAGCGATGAATTAATGTTTAGATTTGATAAACATTATACGTCTTAACAACACTTAGTCTATTATATAACGTACATTTTATAAGTGATTTTATAAGTGAAGGCTGTCCCATTAGCGCATACGATAATAATCCCAGAGCTCAGGATTAAACTTCTACATTGCTGGGTGGTCTATATAATGTAAGATTATAAAATTATACATTTTATTGCACCAATTCCTCCACAAATTCCTGAACACAAGGTTACAATTCAATTACAATATACAGGTACGCTTTTCTCTTAAGGGAATTTCGTGGCCTTTTGTAAGTTTTATCAGCGTCTCTAAAACTGCAAGACCTTTTACAAAAGCTAAGCGACATTTCTACGCTAAGAAATAAACTGAACGGAGTGCACCGTTTTAGAATTTTACGAGAGACCTCGTCACTGCAATGTAATATGTACAGAGGAACGCCTATTGGGATTTACGTTCTCTGTCTTTCAACGGGTTTAAGTTTTATGCATTGCTCTATTTTATTTATAGTTTCTATTAAGATAAACGTAAAAGCCTATGCTAGACGTACGTGTTCTGTTTCTACCTTACATACATATCTACAATCATATATTACACCGTGTACGTGCTTAGCTTCTTACTCTGCACTGTAAATTTTTACTTTTTTCATAATCTTTTCTTGTATATATATATACACCACACAGAAAAGATATAAAAGATATATTGATTGAATATAAAAAAAATTCTCTGGTATATAATCACAGAAAAGAATATATATATATATATATATATATATTAATTAAAACAGAAGTCTGGAAAACTTTATTAAAACTTGCAAATTATATTTCATTTAAAAGAAAATATATTTCTTTCCCACCACGACTGTTTCGTGAACATGTTATTTTAAATATAATTTAAATTAAAAAGTATTAGAATTCATTGGAAATCGTTGTTCTGTTACGGCCAGGTAGTGAATATTCATTACTTTTATTCGAAGATTTTGTTTTATTTGGATAAGTAAAAGTAAAGCTTTACCAAGAAAAAAAAACTTAAGAATAAGTAAGTAATTTCAAATTATATAAGAAATATTTGTATTGTACACAAACTACTATTTATATATTTTTTAATTTAGCAATACTAGAGATTGAATGGGTTACTCGATGGTAAGTGGTTATGGACACTGTAAAAGTGGTTGCCAAGGCTTTTGATAGCATAGGCCTTATCACGTCATACCGATTTGCACTGATGCAGACCGTTGATCAGACAAATGACCAGAATGTTGTAGGGCAGATTCGAGGGTGGGTGGCGAGTTCTAGCCTGGTTTGAAGATGCAACGGGTTTGCGCTGCTTTTTTAAATTTACCTGTATTGGATGGATCCAACGTGGCTTTACAGTCAAGTCTATGTCGCGAACCATGGAATCTAAAACGTTATAAACCTCCATTTTAATCATTCGATAACTACAAATTAAGCATATATATATATTTTTTTTTATATTAGCCGGGAGGGCAAATGACTCTACTCCACCTGATGGTAAGTGGAAGTAGAAACCAAACGCGACGACGGCCAGTACAGTGAATGAAGAATGAAGGAAGAATGTTCCGCACTAGCCTGGCAAGGCGAAGGCGGCTAGTGCAGAACATTCGTCGAAGGCTCGTTTGAAGGAACCCGGGTTGTAAGTAAGAACGTGAACTGGTAAGGAATTCCATTTTTTGGAAGTGCGACAAAGAAAGGAGTTGCCAAATATCTTTGTGCGCGATGGAAATGATGTCACAGTTAGGTTATGAGAACTAAGTAGCTATCTATTGTAATGTTACCCACTAAAACCATAGAGATAGCCGTCCTCGGCACGGATCGGAGATGCTCCGGGATCGTATTGATATAACGCATCCGCTACCCCTCCCATGCTGTAATCTACTCGTGGCTTGGCATAGGTCTCCTCAGGGCCGTTTGAAATAGGACACATGAGGCCCCCCTCCACCGCACGCATCCACGGTCCAAGGGTTACGCCCTATCTATTAGCCCCAGGTGTCGTGGCTGATCATTTTATAATTTTATGATTACATAGTAACACTATTCTTAAGCTTTTTTTTCTCTATGATTGTGCAATAAAGTTATTTATTGTTATTATCTCGGCTCTAAAAAAATTAACAAACTAATAGACCGACTGACTGTGGTGTAAGCGTTAAAATTTCAGATAACCGAACATTTAAAAATCGAGTAAACTGGGGTATTACTATGAACAGGGAAATCCGGAGCGCGCTTGGGAGTAGTATTAAGTTTTTACTCGCTATATTTACTTCAACAACGATTAATGCTGGAAAATATCTTTAGTTACTCAGGCTTAAGCCACTGAAACGGAGGAAGTTGTGAAGTACAGCTTAAATAGTAAATAGCGATCTCGGAAACTTTATATATTTCAAAGTAATAATGTTCATTTTAAGTGAAATAAAAATATTTAAAGATAGCCATTTTCGGTGTAATAGAATTATGATTACTACATCACGAATAATTGAAAATCGATTCCATTTATAAAGTTTTGATGTGAATCATCTATAGACTGTCTGGAGGTAAGACCGTCTTATATGATCATGACGTCAAACGGCCCGCCGCTCTTGTGACTCTTTTTCTACTTCGTTGCTATATTATAATAATAAGAAAATTATATTTATCTTATTAAAGAAATTCTATATTTTATTTATTTTACTCCATATTTATTTATTGGTTTTATTAAAATAACTAAGTATTTGATGCTGTTTGTTTTAAATTTTTAAATGATATGTTGATAATAAAGAAAGCAAATATATCATAAAATATACCCTAACTACTGTTATATAAATTAATTTGCTCAAACTTTGTTATTTCTTATTCTCTTCTTTAAATAAATACTATATTTAAGAGTTTTATTACTTTAATTAAATAATGGTAAAGTAACATTTTCTTTGCTCGTATATTCAAGATTTGCGCTCGTCAACCCGTTATTTTTTCAGAAATATAAAAATATGTCAAATTCTAGATCTTATGATTAAAGTTCATTGGTATTAAGGATGTATAAGACATTTTCAGCTATATCGAAAACAAATTTTATTGACAATCATTATTACTTCAGATATGTTAAAACACCCATATTATACCTCGCTCTCCCGACCGTTCTATATCACGGTGAACCCCATAACTTTCATGCGCCGCTCGTTTGTTTTCTCCTAGTATATTTTACAGAGTATTGATGACCAGTTTTTTGCGGGGTGTGGCTCTTGGTATGTCCGCAATTTATTTTATTTTACGAGAGCAACTCCCGATAAGTGGCGGCCGACGTGACGGGACTGGGTGATGCTTGAGTCAAACAAGTGTTTCCATGAAGGATAGAATGTTATATTTAATAATACATTTAAAATTGTAAACTTATATTTCTTTTTAGTGAGAATTATTGAAACAAGCTTAGATTTACATAAGTAAATCCAACTTTTAAGAACTTTTTATTTAAAGTAGTGCTTAAAAATACCTACATCGTGAATTAAAACCCTTACCTAAATGAATATATGTAATTAGATCCAAAAAAAAATTATTTCCAGCTAAGAAAAACCTTTTTTAAATTTGTACAGCAAACGCTAAAGTTAGTAGTGTTTTACATGTGTCTGAAACCAGAAGGTAAAAAAAAACAATAACTCGTATTTCCTTTAAGCAAATTAGAAAATATCAAGGACCTAAAGAAGCGATTATTTAAACTAGTGCTTAATACTTTGTTCGTAAACGATGACATGGTATACAAACTTATTGCTCTTGGGAGACATTGAGATAAGAAACAGTATTTTGTTATCGTTCTAAGCCATTCGATGTTACTGTTATGTTATAATATATTTTTAACATGACCTCGATTCTAGTGTTAGCCCTTTAGGCATATATCTATATGATACTGATGTATAACGTAATGATACTTTTATTATTTTATATGAAAAACATTAAACTGCTTATCGCGTTGGTCTAGTAACTAGCACATATGAAATTATGGTATGAGTTCTTTTCCCGAATTGGGTATGTAATTGGGTAATAGAGGTTCGGTTTTCTGTCATGTGTCTATGTGAAATTCTCAGTTGTAGGTTGATGCTAGAAGGAATTTTGGAGCCTTTGGTCATGCGCCTGAAGTCTTTCCGGTCGTAACGGCTTGCCTTTGCCGAATCGGATTAAGTCAGTAAATAGAGAGTACTTCTGTGTTTATCTAACAATTTTTTATTACAGTGATATAATGTTAAATGTCACGTGTCCTTCTTCAAATATATAATGTTTATACTTGTAACTTTGATAGAACTTCCATAATTATTTAACAGTTTTTGATGCAGCTTTGTTCTCGTGAATTTTATCTATGAAAATTTTGACGATAATTCGTTGCTCCGATACCGCATTAAAGGAGGGTAAATAAACAATCACACTTTTAAATAATAAAATAATATTAGTAGGATGTTGCTGTTCTCGATACTTTAATACTTTTCACCCAAACAACCCTTCGTTGATAAAGTCAATTCATTCACAAACGTCGCTATATGCTTGGTAGCGATAATAGTTTTTGCTCAAAACTGAGCCTTGTGGTATTCAATTCCGCTGGGAATGTCTGCGGTATAGCGTCGTTCGGGGCGATTAGGCCAAATGGAAAAAGTTGTCGTCTTATATAATGGCACCATTTTTTCTTCCTAGCGTGTGGGATATTCGTTATGTGCAAGGGGCCTCCTACGCAATAGCTTGTAACATGTTTATTTAAATTTTTATAACTTTTTTACGATAGGATCCTTTATAACGGTAATATAAAATTGAATCCTCATAAAATTCTTTGTAAGCAAGATTTTGATGGGTAACTAATTTATTTATTTTATTTATAGTATAGTTGGTCAAAAAGGTGACCTTATAGCTTACTAGCGATTTCCTCAGCCTTGCGTAAGGTTGTTTGAAAAGGAAAGTCTGAGAAAGGAGATCTGCTGACAAATTGTCTTATCGTTCACAATAATCTATTACAATGGCATATATGTAGCTGAGATTTTAAGATTCTGTAGTTAGAACACGTAAATCTTAAACGATGATTGCGAGTCTAAACCCAGAGACGCCTTGAATTTTCATGTGTTTAATTTGTGTTTATAATTCATCTCGTGCTTGACGATGAAAGAAATCATCGTGAGGAAACCTACATGTGTCTAATTTCACTGAAATTCTGCCACGTGTATATTCCACCAACCCATATTTGAGCAGCATGGCGGAATCAGCTCCAAACGTTTTCCTCAAAAAAAGAGAGGAGGCCTGGACCCAGCAGTGGAACATTCACAGGCTGTTACTGATATTGATATTGAAAATGCATGTTTCGGATGAAAACCTGGATTGGAGTGGGTGGTAATCACCCATGGTTTATATTTAAAGTTAATTCTGTGTTGCATATTAAATAAATTTTATAATTGAAATATTTATATACATAATTATATTTCAATTATAAACTAAGTCTTTCGCACTTCCAAAAAATGGAAATATCTACCAGCTCACATGTTACATCACGTCCTCTTATAAACTGGGTTCAAGGCGGAGACACCTAGTGCAGATTGTTCTTTCCGACTGTACTGGCTGTCGACACGTTTGGTTGTTACGACTCTACTACCATTTATCATCAGGTGGAGTAGTCATTTACCTCCTTGGCAAATATATAAACAAAAGTCAGCATTAGTATATTGATAAAATATGTCTATAAGACATGTGTTGGATGAGACCCTGTGGATCAATTCTTTATAATGTTATAACTTATAATCTACCCTCCGTTCGCTAATAACAACAAAGAGTTATATTAGCTAGATAACCTAACGGTACAAATAAAACAAAAAACATAAGGCTGAAACTAAAAAAAAAAAAATATTCAAGTGTAAAGATTAAAAGCAAATTTGAGTAGTTTTCAGCGTTTCATTATTTAATAATGTCTAGTGCGTCACAAAATATATATTAAACGAGTGATTAAGTGAGCTGAGAGACATGCTGGGCCTAGGTTGAGGCGCTTGTACGCATTGAAAAAGCACGTAATTGTAATGTATCCATAAGTTAAG